>NC_060207.1:107656363-108270227 GCF_021130785.1 Homalodisca vitripennis
TTTTAAACATCAGAGACAAAAATAACATATTTATTCTAAATAAAACTAACTTACTTTGATAACACTGGATGAGGGCAAGCATGGTAGGTGAAAGTAAATGCACACCCACGCTCAGCAGCCAAGTATACAAGAGAGGAGTCGAACACATCGATACCTGCTTGGACTAGCTCTAACACAACATCTGGTCTCCAGCAACCGTGCAGAACTCGTAGTTTATCTTCAGGCAAGTATTTCTATAAGGAGGTAGAAAAAAATTCAGAAAAGTTTTGCATTAATTATACACAAAATTATAAAAAACCTCAATCAATATAAATTAATGCTTCATTGTTCTATTTTATTATAAAAGGTTTAATCATCTTAGAAAAAGAAGGTCGAAAGTAAAAATTGGCTTTGTTATTTTATACACCAACTTTTCAAAATATAATACATAAAATATATTTATAATCAGCTTAAGGTGTTAGTTTCTGTAACAGCAGAACACCACTCTAAACCTAAAGAGGGTATATTATAATAAAAGTTGAGTACCAATGTTTCCGTGATGACTGGCCGGATGGTGTCATAACTCATCTGTTCCACAGCCATGCCGTTGTTATGAAGTCCATCGATGACAAACCCTTGAACCAAGGGATGGCGGCTGAACATCTGTGCTGACTGACGCCTAGCTTCCAGGTCATATCCCCCCTCTACTGTAGCAAGCAATGCACTGTCCTTCAGGCTCTGAAACATCCTGCAACTGTCTATAACTATCTGGTGAATCTTGTTACTGTATATAACTATATGGTGAAACTTGTTACTGTATATAACTATATGGTGAATCTTGTTATTGGCTCAAACCATCATACGATTTATTATTTTGTGCTTCTCAACTAGTTCAACCAGTACCAAAATATATTCAATAACAGAAACACACAAATATATATATTTTAAAATCAAGTTTTAAAAAAATGTTGATACTTTGGCCATTCGATTGGATGATGAAGATTTGATTACATTCTTATTAAGATAATTGTATTTTAGGAGTATGCCATGATATTTTGATGATGTACCCTCCCTCCATTCCTTCAACGTGATGAAAGATTAACTCACTCACCTCCCTTGCTCATCTCTCTCAGTAGGTTTTACAGCATACAGAGTAGATTTTAGGTCATTTGTTGATCTCCCTTCTATATTACATTAAATCATTAAATAACTAGCTGTAGAAGCAGTTTTCTGAAATCCAGCTTTTAATCTCCATTGTTTCTCCTCAAATCCCGTCTGGGACCTAGATGCATTTACACCGTCATAGAAGGGATAAGTGCAAACATCAGAAGGCACAAAGATGTTAAGAGGCCAATACACCTAGCTTCATATCATCTTCCAAACCAGACCTCCGAGTAGCTTAGATCAAACAACCAGTTCCATTCAGGACTGGTACACAAATTATACAATAAAATGTTTCAAAGAGTGCATTTTTATGAGTATGAAAAATATTATTTTTCGGCAACCAATAAACTACCTTTTTGAGAGAACAGTACCTGTGACTTTGTGTGCCTGTCTGCACATGATAGGAACAAACTAGTCGATACATCCACCGCTTTCTGGCTTCTCTTCCGGGAGCTTTCTGTATTAGTATCTCCATCACAAAGTGCTTGGTACATGTCTGGCCTGAATGCTTCCATCATATCCATGTACCTGATGGCAAAAAAATAAGTATTTGTTACTTAAAGTTAAAGTTTTCCTTCTCTTAACCAATAAGAGCAAATACTTCTTTTACATAAACAATTTTAATATCTACTGCAACAACAAGTAATGCTTGTGTTGAATTATATTTTTGTAAAAAGAGCAAACCAAATTTCTTTACAAAAATATTAAACAGTACACTAATTTTTATACAAGGCATGTCTGGACAGTAAGTAATAATTTTTATCTTATATTACTGATCATAATTATTTTATATTCAACTATTTTTCAACATGATTCCTGTGATGGTTGAACATGACTGTTCAAGTACTGTACTTGTCATCAAATAAACATGCCACCAGTGAAGAAAACTCAGCAGGAAAACACTTGACTTAAACCTAAGCAGTTGGTTACACTCATGTAAACAGTACTAAAACTTATAGAAACTAATCTGAGAGCATTTCCATTGTGAATCATGTTCTCTTCAATTCTCTCATTCATTCTACTAACCACCAGACAATCATTCTTTAATTATCATAAGTTTCAAGTTCAAACTTTACATTGAAATAGTCATAACAATAATAGTCCGGTAAAATAAGGATGCAACCTCGGAATGAGAGATAAAAAGCTAAAATTTTGCATACGTCTTTATTTTGATGGTATAAAACTTACCTCAAAAGTCTCATATAATCACGTGTACGCGTCTTTAGATATTTAAGGTCAAAGTTCACGAAAATCAGTTTTTTGCAAATATCTCGTTTCCCTTACGCTAAATGACTTTGAAGGTGGTTAGAGGAATTGTAGAACGGAAAATTCTCTTCAACTTTTGTATGAAGTAATTTCATGTACGTTCAACCCTTTTTGAGATACAGCGCAAAGAGTAGGGGACCGCTTACCTGTATATACGATAATGCGAGGTCAGCCAGTAGAATACAATAAATAAATGAGTTATATTGTTAATTATTCACTTAATATTATTATTATTATTACTTAATACTATTATTATTGTTAGCAATATTATCATTATTATTACATTTTTATTATTATTTAATATACCATATTTATAGATATTAATTATAAATTATATATTCTCTAAATAATACTTATTTTATTTTTACCAAACATACAATATTAAAAGAAATATTTCAAATGAATTTTAATTATATATTTATTTATTGATCCAATAATTAATTTATTAAAATATCAAATATAAAATATTTGTTTTCATTATTAATGATTGGTATTTTTGTTTTAATTTTCTTCATGTTCATCGTCTTCTTCTTCTTCTTCTTTTTCTTCTTCTTCTTTTTCTTCTTCTTCTTTTTCTTCTTCTTCTTTTTCTTCTTCTTCTTTTTCTTCTTCCTCTGGCTGTTCAATATCGGATTCATTATCATCATTCTCGTTTACTAAAGTATCAGAATAGAAAGAGTCAAGAATATCAGGTGCATATTCACTTTCTTCATTGAAACCATCTGAAGTTGATGAAGCGTTGAGGCATGATTGTCCATTATACTGCCGACAAATTAAAGTGCATCGCAATCCTGATTTCCTGCATCCGCTATTAGAACCACAACCTTCCTTGCAATTGCAAAATAATGTATTCAGCAGTTCTTCTGGTGCTGGTGGTAATAATGTTTTTATTGGTTCCAGGAGTACATTTTGCACTACCCAGCCGAATTCCTGGGGTTCTAAATCATTTCCCAACCAAATTTGGGTCTGATAATAGACACGAAGGATATACTGACGAGCTGCTGTACTTGAAGGTAGAAGACTTTATAACTGCACTGGTTTCTTGAGTCTTGTTGATTTGATGAACTGGGTGTATCGAAATGACTTCTGATTTCGGAGCATTATACGTTGCTAAGAAAATACGTACTTCATTTTCAAATAATTCTTGTACAGAGCAGTTTTTTTGTTTAAATAATTGAGCTGATTGATTTAAATTGTGATTTTTTCTAACATTTTAATAAACGATATTTTACCTTTTTTATAAAGCGCAGAAGTCGTATCAAATACACTAAACGCGTGTAAAAATAATATGTGTTTCTTATAATGGGGTATTTATGAAAACTTTTCGATGAATTCAGTATTGTCTCCACATTACCCTTACCCATTTTTTTGAAAAAAATTTCTTGTTGATGTGATTGAGCACGTCCTATCAAAATAACTAACAAATCAATATCTTCTCTTACAATGACAGAAGTTTTTTTTAAGTTTACACTCTACAATAGCTGTTTCTACAATGGGAACATCAGCGTCATCTCTGGCTTGTTTTGTAGTGATATTAACAGTTTTTAATTTGTTGATAAGCATGTCTATAAATATTTTTTTATTAGATGAATGCGATAACACTTTTTCTTGGCTGATTGCCACCTCCATTGTTTCATCAAAGCGGAGTTCATAAGATTTTGAAACACCAGCAGTTCTTCTTAATTGTTCCATTGCTTTAATGTTCTTAGTGTAGTCTGAGTAACCATCAAATACAACAACGATACTTGACCCATAATGTGTTTGTAAATATTTGACGTATTTATTCAAAATATCAGAGATAGTATCATCTTTATTCCATACAATTTGATGCAAGAGAAATCCACCATCGATGATATATGTTGTAGTGGTTTCGTCTAGGCATATTAAATAATAAGTAATAATAAAAATTTTATAATAATGATAATAATGCTAACAATAATAATAGTATTAAGTAATAATAATAATAGTAAGTGAATAATTAACAATATAACTCATTTATTTATTGTATTCTACTGGCTGACCTCGCATTATCGTATATATACAGGTAAGCGGTCCCCTACTCTTTGCGCTGTATCTCAAAAAGGGTTGAACATACATGAAATTACTTCATACAAAAGTTGAAGAGAATTTTCCGTTCTACAATTTCTCTAACCACCTTCAAAGTCATTTAGCGTAAGGGAAACGAGATATTTGCAAAAAACTGATTTTCGTGAACTTTGACCTTAAATATCTAAAGACGCATACACGTGATTATAAGAGACTTTTGAGGTAAGTTTTATATCATCAAAACAAAGACGTATGCAAAATTTTAGCTTATTATCTCTCATTCCGAGGTTGCATCCTTATTTTGCCTTATTTTACTGAGTTATAATCATATTGATAAAATAATATTCTTACACTATCCTATTTAAAATAATTTCTTTATTGAGTACCCAGCTAAATCTACTAGGTATTTTTTAGTTTTTTTTTTTTTTAACTTCATGTTTTATTTGTGGAACTCTGAGTTGCCTATACAGAAATTAAGCTTCATGCAAAATTTCAAGCCTATTGGTTATTTCATTTTCAAAATATCATGTGACCAGACAAACAGATACATAGAAAAACAGATATTGAAACTTTTCCAGCCTGAGTGATAGGATGCACTAAAGCTTAACCAATAAATACAAAATTATTATTATATATTATTATCATTTATAAACTTTTAGTGTAATATTTTGAGTTAAACTGGGATATTTACAATTTCTATGGAACAACAATATTCCGTATTGTTACTCCAATCCAATACATCAAGCATCAAATATGTAAGGAAGAACATTTAAATTATTTATTGTTACGTACAGTGCAACCTAGTTTATCTGGTTTAATGGGGATTGGAAGTGATCTAGATGAACAAAGAATACAATATAAACACAATATATTAAAAATAATAAGAAGTTTGTTACAAATATGGTAGTAAAAGAGAGAAAATTTATTAAAAACAGAGATTGATTATAAATTAAACAAATTAAAAAATGTGTTTAATGTAAAAGAAACCTCAATTTATTAGTCTATTCATTTAACTCTGGTACACTGCTTCTGGGGAGTATAATCTCGCAAATGTTCAAGGCCATTATTTGTGTTGATGTCGTCCAAAATAAACTATCAGCAGATCTAGCTGTGCCGTATCGGCATCACTATGAGTCATAATATCTTCTGGTTCTTCATTATCAGAATCATTTGCTCTGTACTCTGTTACATTGAAGAATAAGCAGCTGATACAACTACGTCATCATCACGCCAATGCTATTGTCGGCCTGACACCAATCATGCACGTTTTTCAATTTACAATTATCAACCTCTTGCAGCCCTACTACAACATTTTTAGTTTGTTATTATATTGTGAGCATTATTCTAAACTTAACAAAACAACCAATTACACTGGAAATTCAACAGAAATCGTTTATTCTTCAAAAGATTTTTGACACTGCATAAACCAATTCATATGATCCAGATAAATGGAATCCGGATAAACGAGGTTGCACTGTAAGACTAATATATTACAGTAATCAAAAAGTTAAATTAATTATTTGAAGATATTTAATAGGTCTAGATTCCTATTAACTTACTTATCTGCTGTAAGCTGTTTCCTACCAGTGTGAGTCCAAATTGTTATGCTAGTTTTCTCATTGTAGCCCACTCTAGTTGCTTCCGCAGGGTCTTGTACTGAGCAGTATGATAAACACTCCTGTCAAAATAGCAACAACAATCAAACATGGCTCGGGTTTACAGTATTTGGTTCAGAGAAATTACTACCATTTACTGTTGTTACGAGAGCTGCTACCTATGTTTCTGGCCTAAGGATGAAAATACAAGAACTAAAGGACAAAATCAGTTTTATTGTTTTTCAAAATATTCTCCATGAATATTGATACACTTTTGCATGCATTGGAACCAATTTTCAAAGCATTTTTTCACTCCAATTCAATGCCAAAAAACAGGCAACTATTTGCTTTGATTTGCTTCTTCCACGAACAACTTTGGTTGGATTTGGTTCATCTTGAAAGACCCAGACTGCTGATTTGTTTCAGGATAATATGAGTATATCCATGATTCGTCACCTGTGGAGATATTACAAACTGCTTTTGATGCACCTTGAGTGAATTTTCTTGCACCAATCAACACGAGCCTCCTTTGGAGTGTTTGTCAGGTTATGCAGTATCCAACACGAACAAATATCTTTCACATGCAAATATTCATGCAAAATCCTACTGATGCTTGTCATGCTAATGCCTAAAGATGCCTAAATATCACGATATGTCACATGACGATCATGCTTTATCAGGTCATGCACAGCATCGGTTTTCTTTCATAACAACCGATGTTAGACGAACTTCACAGGGTTCTTCCTGGAGTGATCGTCAGCCACAATTGAATTCATTATACCAGTTTTTACGGTGCTGTAGGAAAGCGCTTCATTACTATGAAAGGAATTAAATTCATCTGTGCACTCTTGCCGTGTCAGGCTATATCAAAAGTTTAGTCATTGAAAAATTAATGTACTAAAGTGTTCACGATTTAATTCCAGTTTCACCAAAGATCAATTTTACAACCTGGTGCCAATAACAGCAACAACAGTGAAATAACAAAATGTTTTGGTTGATGTTATGTTTAACAATGTGAACTTGGTATTAGAAACGTCAGCTGGTGCCAAGCAACAAATCAGTGTTACCAAGGCCAGAAACATAAATAGCAGCCTGGTACTATCTAAGTTTTCAGGGCTTACAACTTATTCACAAAATTAAATTCTTGAAGCATTTTGGTTAGATATATTGGCTATGAAGAACCATGTGCAATTGTAGGTGTGTGAACACACCTATCTGAAACAGATGGTTCTCCAAAGTTAAATAAAACATTTCAAGATTTCAATTGTGTTAATAATGTTTAAATGCAGTGTGAACCAGAGAACTTAGATGAAAGTCATGGCTGTGCATGCCTTATAAATGAGGGGGGGGGGAAATCACCATTAATAAATAACTAAAGACTGTACTAGATGAATTAATTTTATTTTCACACAGGGAGGAGTCAAGACTTCGCTTTTTGTATAGAGCTCCAGTGATAATAAGCTCAAGCACTCAACATGAATCATGTGTTTCTTAGAGTCAGTATGCAATTACTTTGTAAATTACAACAACGTGCCAAAATCTTTAGCTGGATGTCAAATCGTATGATAAATTTCTTGCTCTAAAAGTAAAAATTATAAGGATTTAAGTTTGAAGTGATTAATCTCAAGGGCATACCCATATTGGAGTATATATATAGTCATATTTCATGAACAAAGAGTAAAAAGTTTGCAGCATTAAAAATTAGGAATTAACATAACATTTGGAACACTTAAATACTGGAACATGCTGGAATTTTAATTTCAGAATAACATAATGGACATAACATAGCATAACATTAGAACACTACTAATTAACATTATGCAGCAAAATTCACTGCATTTTACTTACACGCTTCATTAGCAAAGAGATTTACTAAGACTGGACACTGACTGGATTGAGAGTGAATAGAATGTTTACAAATCTTGTCACTGACTTTTAACATTGACTCACCACTTTATTACTTTTTTTTCTTTTTACTGTCACTTTTTAAGGGGGCCATTTACCCCAAATAAAAAGATTCTTATTTTTTTGGGAAGATTTTTGATTTGGTGATATGAAGTCTTGACAAGCATACCTAATGTATGTTTAAGACCTAATGAGTTTTCATGTTATCCTTTTGACGTACACCCAGTACCTTGATCAGCTGGTCAGCTGATCAGAGTTTGGCCAGCATTAATAATAATACATTATTGTTATTGTTTACTTTTGACTTCTTGAAAATGATTCTGTTGTAAACTGTTGAATAAAAATGTTGAGTTATTTTCTTTTATTTCTTACTTTATTTTATTGTTTTTTCTGAAGTTACATTATGGTTTCAGGTACTAAAAAGTTTTATTATAAGCTTAGTGAAGGTTTTTCATAAAGATGTCAATGACAGTATCTTGGCAGTAGAAGGAAGAATGCACGTCTGAGACAAGAGATTGAAGCAGAAAATGTACGCTTGAGACAAGAAATGAGTCAGATGTCAAGGCCTAGCAACGCTCAGATCAAAGATAACATTTGTCCTTCAACAACACATCAGGTTCCACTGCTGGCAGCAATGTGGTAAGACAAGTACCAGTACCTAGTAAGCTGAAGCTTGATGGCAACATGAGGGAGAACATTCAACACTTTAGGAAGATATTCAGCAACTATTCCTTAGCAACCAGGCTCTGTGACGAGGACCACTCTGTTCAAATAGCTTTAATGATGAGCGTCATTGGCGATGAGGCCAGCAGGATCATTTACAGGTTGATGGATGAACCTGAGAGGACAATGATGAATGAGGTGCTATGTGTGCTGGAACAGAAGCTAACTTCAGAGTTTAATATTCAGTATGAGAGATACTTGTTTAATTTAATCAAGCAGGAGACAGAAGAGACATACCAGGAGTACTTCATGAGGCTAATGACTCAGGTGAATCTGAGTGACTTCACGCAAATGGAGAATAAGCTCATTTTAGACAACAAAATGTTTGTTCAATAAAGGACCTAAAGCTGTGAAAAAAGTTTTGGCTGATAAATATATAACTTTGGTCGACGCTGTTCAAATGTACAAAAGCAGCAAGGTGACAAAACAGTAAATGAACAAGATGCAAGATATGAACAGAGAGAACAAATATGCATAAATTGTGGTAAGAAAGGACATTTTGAAATTGTTTGTAGAAGTCCAAAACAAATCAAGCAAGTCTCTGTGGATGTTGAGGAAGATGACCAAACTGTTCTGAAGATAGAAAAGCGTCAGGGCCAGGGAGTATTTGCCACTTTGAAAATCATCCGAAGAGATAGTGGAGTGGTGGACGTCTGTTTTCCACTGGACACAGGAGCATCTTGTAACATTGTCGGTCTCAAATTCCTGCAGAGAATTGTTGGTATAAAATCTTTAAATCTTAGTGAGTCCAGAGCAGTACTAAGGCCATTCAGTGTATCTCAAATAAGAATTCAAACCATTTGCTCAAGACTGGGAGTTTGAACATATCACAAGTAGTCCTTACTGTAGGCACAGCAATGGAAAGGCTGAGGTGTCTGTAAGACTAGCAGAGGATATGATCCAGAACCCAATATAAGAAAAAACTGACTTATACAAGATATTACTGCTGCAAAGAAACACATCCAACAAGACCAACTTCAGCCCAGCACAATGAATCATGTGTTGCTGGTTAAGATTACAATTTCCAAACACCAAAGCAAATCAAAGAATTGTGGATCCAGCAGATGTTCAAGAAAGTTTGGCTAAAAATAAGACCTGATCAGCAAAAACATATACAAAGAATGTGGTTCAAAGAAGAGATCTAGCTGTTGGTGAAGAGGTTTGGTACAAGAGGAAGCTAGAAGATGACTTATGGAAAAGGGGTAAAGTGGTCAATAGTCGAGGAAATCATTCATATGAAGTGGAGGATGATGAAAATGGAGCTGTGTATGTTAGGACTGAGAGATTCATGAAACCCTGTGTTCCAGGACTAGCTATATCAAGTGAAGCCAGATTAGACGACAGTGAGTTAGTACCACAGACTGCTGAATCAAGGGGCAGTCCTCTTCTGGCCAAGTTTGTTCACCTGTATATGAAAATAAAGACATCAGATCAGAAAGACTGCGGAGAGCAGTTACTCTTCCCAGACGATTTGATGATTATGTTAATGTACAGAGTGAACCAAGAGTCTCAACAAACAATGAAAAGGAGATCATGTCCAACCAGTACATCAGCTGATCAATTTGGCCAGCATAATAATAATTCATTATTGTTGTTGGTTACTTTTGACTTTTTGAAAATGATACTGTTGAATGAAAATTTTGAGTTATTTTCCTATATTTCTTACTTCATTTTATCTAGTTTTTTTTTTTTTTTACTTTTGTTATTTTTTTTTTTAGTTAAATTACGTTTTTCTTCAGATGCTGCGCTACATTCCCTTAATTAACTTATTTCCTTTTACAAAAACATTTCATATTTTAATTTTAAGTGTCTATTTAAAAGAAAAATGAATGACATCCTCGATCTAACAAATTTAAGGATTATACTTACATGTAGACCAGCAAAGCTGGAAATTCCCTCTTTAAAGTGTTTAACTCCATTATAACACTGAGCACTGTTTGACAATGGAATATGCACCGCTTGTGAAGAAATGTCTGTAACCATTTCAAGGACTTCACGTGTCATGTGTGTTACACTTCCTCCCTAGAAAAATAAAAACATAACTATCAAACATAATAAAAGTTTGTAACATTAGCTGAATATTTTACATGACTAATATGACACTTCAACAAGCTAAATGACAAGTATAAGTAGGTCACTGTTACTCAATTCTGAGGAATAACATTTTATTTACATTAATAGCAGCATAAATATAAAATAAAAAAATTACAATATGGAATTGTTGTAACAAATGTATATTTAATGAACAGACGTTATACTAAATATCAAATTAAAGATTCATTTCTAGTTCTCAAGGTTAATTTGAATATCACTGATGGTATAACACTCTACCTTAACTCTTTAAATAATGAGGGGCACAGTTTCTTATGTGACGATTTCGTGAATAGAAAGACCACGTATAAAGCTGGGGTAGTGAACATCTTATATGACAACACTTCTAACTTATAGAATAGTATAATAACACTTGTCTAATGAGCGGTACAGTGTTCAAGGTATAAGGAACAGCAATATCATATAATGCACGAAAGATAGTGAACAGAGTGATCAATTCAGGGAGGCTACCAGTGTGATCTCAGAAATTATTAAACTTAAAATTGGAAACTTTACCTTATGTTTTATGCTTATTACAATTACATTAATTTAAAAATTCAGTCACCATTTTCCAATATGGCAGTCAACATTTGGGAAATGTGTCATTGAAATTTTTATGAAAACCCACATTTCTTCTGACTGATTTGGGTTTGACATGCAATTCTAAGACTTCTATTCTTGGCATTATTTTGATTATAATTAACCTTTTAGCCACTAGGAGTATCGAAAGTTTCAGAAACATTTTTCTATTGGCTAAATAAGATACTAAAATTAATATTTCACTATTTACAGTACACACAACACTAAATATTGCATTGAGTTTTTTTTACTAGGTCAGTGCTATTGAAACTGCTATAGTGTATATTATAATTTAAATTAAATCAGTGGTATAAATAGAACTTGGTTTTGGAGGAAAGGAAGAATCTGATAACACACCTTACCAAATGGGGGGGGGGGAAGAGTGGACAGTATGGAATGAATCTGAATTTAAATCAATTAGATTGGCTTAATTCAAAGTAAAATATTTCACTATTTTATTTTAAACCTGTAGGATTGCTATTATATATAAACTTTTTATGGCTTTGGAGATGGGTTCTACCCCCCCTTCATACTCTCCTTCTTAGTTACACCACCGACTGAAGTACTAATGCTTTGGTGAGGCGAAACATAGAAATGTGGAATAAGTTTTGAAGTTAAGTTGTTGAACATGTTTTGTTGATATTAAACATCTATTTAAATTAACTTTATTTTTATGTTGCTCATAAACATTACTCTTAAATATACATCCAGTTAAGAAAACCACAACTTAAATTACATATCAACTTGTACAAGAAAAGAATAGATAACCAATTTACCAAAGTTTATTCTTAAAGCTAGTGAACATTATACATGTTCGATATACAGTTTGACTCCTGTTAGACATATAAAATGTAAAAAATTGTTTCCAGATCCACTGATGCCATAATGTTCCATCTTTCCAAACAACAAGCTATAATCAACGCAAGCAAAAGCACAGCTTAGGTCAATAATAGTGGTCCCTAGGCCATACTCTTTGGACTCAAAAGCACTGAAAATCTTCCTTACCACAGCACCAATAGCAGATATTGTTGATCTACTTTGATTAGAGCCAACCTGTTGATCAGATAAAAAAACCAAGTACAGGCTTACCTGCTTATAAATAACGTGTTCAATTACATTACCAAAGACTGGAATAAAGGAGATAGGATAGAAACTTGCCGAACTTGTTTTTGGCCATTTTTTAAATACCGGTTTTGTTTTGAACATTTTGAGACTATCAGGAAATACTCCCTGCTCCATGCATAAATTAATACTAATGGTAATTGGTTCTGCAAAATGATTTACTACTTCCTTCAACATATTGTTAGATAGGCCATAGGAATCCTTATTAACTGTTTTTGAACAATCTTGATCACATGTTGACATTGAAACTTCGTACAGTACTTGTTATAAGCAACCATTAACAAAGATCTAATTTTTTTTTTAATTACCATTAAACCAGTTACCCCTGTTTTAGTTTTATCATTGGGCTTACAACCAAATTTCTTAAAAGGAAAAATATTATCAAAAATAGACATAAATATACTATAGAACCTGTTAAAAAAAGGTCTCCGCATCATTAAAATACAAAACACTACAACATAATGTATGAGTCCAGTTAATCCTTGAGAGTTCATTTCTTAGTTGAAAGGTTTTGCCTTGTGAGTAAAATTGCTTCTTCACCAGTTGACTCCTTAAGGGTGTTGGGTGGACAGTTAAGAAAATAGTGGTGACATAGATCCTGCACCATACAGCGTCGTGGTCCGTATATGGGAAATGTTCCAAAAAAGAGAAATAGTTTTGGAGTGGGATAATTAAAAAAAACCATTATCCAAACACGCATTATAACGAGTAGGTTTAGAGTTATGGCAATACATGCTGAATTGTTTCAACAAATTTAAGAATTCTATAACAGACTTTACATCTTTGGTTAGATCAAACTGTGCATTAAAGTCACCACCACACGTCTATAATTCGCCCACTGATCAGTAAAAAAAGTCAAAAGGCTTTCAAGTTTCTGTAAAACAAACACTCATCATTTGCAGGAATACGGTGCAGACTTATAACAATAATCTTGAATTCGTCAAGCAGTAAAGCACATGCCTCAAAATGATTGTCAATACAAAAAGATGAAACATCGACATTACAACATTTTAGTCTATTAGAAGCATAAATAAGTCCATAATTATTAACTTTTCTCTGATATATTGAAACTAAATAAAAATTTCTTAAGCTACAGGCATTAATTTCAGAACTGCTCAGTCAATGCTCAGATAAACAATATCACAGTTATTATTCATAATCACAGACTCAAGAGTGTTTAGCTTGCCAAGCAATCCACCCTGAATGTTTAAAAATAAGAAGGACAAAAGAAAACAGCTCAAACAACTAGACTCAGAACTAGTTGCACAAGCCTCCTGACCTAGAGCCTGTGTTAAGCTGTAGATTTCTTTTAACATTGGGCTCAGTTTTTAATGTAGTCTTAGGTTCTTCCAAAGAGGGGATCTTAGAGAAGTTTCCAGGAGAGATACATCCAATATAAATATGTGACTCAAGAACAGGACTAGAATTGTCCATCGGAATAAACTTAAGTTCTAAATCTTCTACTGTCTTAATAATTTGATTAGATAACCATTTTGTCTATCTAAGATTACAATCCCGTACCTTGTATGAAGAGTTCTTTCAGTCTTACTAGCCTCTACTGGAATTAAATTTGGATTTTTATTACATAGTTCCTTAAGAAATGAGTATGTTTTATTAACATGTTTATAAATGACCATTCAACCAAATCATACCTTGTTGGTAAGTCAACAAAAACTATCTTGCAGGTCCCATTAACTCTCCTGCGAATATCAGAAACTCCATTAATGACTTACCTGAGACTCATTCTTTGTCACATCGTTCAACCCACACAAGAGAACCAGAGTAAAGAATTTTCAAGTTTTCCTTGTGAAGTTCTTGAAAATTATTGCACATTTCCTTGTTTTGAGCCAGCACCAGGTCTGACAAAGCCAACCGCTTTATGCGTATCTTGTTGCGAGTTCACATACCACAACAAATCTCTGCCATGGCTGTCAGAAAAATCCATATTTTCTTTTCAGTATTTCGTCCAAAAGACTTGGACCAATCAGAAAACCCTTTTTTTCAACCATATTTTCTTCTTCGACTTCCAATAACTCAAAACGGTTAGTGGACTTAAAACTATAGTTTGACCCTCTATCCCTACGCTTAGACTGATTTAGTTTCAAAATATTACTTTTGTTTTGTTTCTTCTTAACCACACTAGAATAAGTTTCTTCAGTGAGGCTGATCATGCTTACTCACCCATTTTTATTAATTCACCATTATCAACCTTTGGTGTTGAGAATAAAGGATTGCTTTCATCATCTGGTTGTTGTCCTTGGCCATTGCCTACTTTAACTTCTTTAACTAATTCAGTTAGTTGTTTTAATTCCCTTAAAGTAATATGATATTTTCTTCTTTTTCCAATACAAGTATTTCAAGAGGGCTATTGTGACTTCATAGTTTTCTTCTTCATCTCATCATCAGTCGGAAGCAAATCTTCAGACATTTTCTGAATTGTTCCATGAGTCACAGTTACTAATAGAAAATGTTTCTAAAATTTGAAAAACTGTATGTACCAGATAACTTCTTAAATTTAATTTTAAGTTAGCCTAATTATGTATCTGTAATATGTGAAAAATAATAGACTCACCCTGTAAAAAAAAACATAATTTTAGTTCTCAACTTGTTTAAACAAAAATAAGAGTCACCGGTTTACCACTTTCCATTCAAAAACACTTTTATAATGCAGTATTCTCGACTGTATGCCGACATTAATATATATTATTATTAATCAGTAGGCTATATGTTGATTATATCAATGGTTATAATCAAGCAATGTTGTTTGTTAACATCAATATAAAAAACCAGGTCTAGTTATCGTACACTACCCCTTTTAATTAGTTTTTATACTAAAATGTATCATGTTAGTTAAAGTTTTCCATCAGAAATATTGTAAATTTAGTTTAAGTTCATTATTACTGATGTTCCAAAACACAACATTTACTATTTAATTGATATTGAAACTATTATTAACCCATTTTTCTAGAGTAATACATATTTATATGTATAGTACATATGTTCTTTTGTATAGATTTAATATATAAACTTTACTATTTGAGTCCATAATAATGTTTAAAAATATATTAATAACGCATGTCGTCATCACAGTACCGTCTCGTGATGGGTGTTTGTAAGTGGTTAATGGGTTAAGGAGCCCTAAATTATGTAACGCTAAAATTGGATTTTTCAGACCCCCTTTCCTCAGCTTGTAATGGACTTTTAACCTTAACACTATTACCAACAACCCTCCCTCAATTTATATTATTCTAAAAATAGTAGTATAATTAAAATAATTGTAAACTCAAAAGTAAATTATGATTTATTACTATACCATTACCATAATATCCATAACTGAAGAACAAAATTTTGAACTGTTTGCTGTTTCTTCTGACATTTTAATACAATCACTAAACCATCTCTTGGCATGGCATTCACTACACTGTTATATAAACTGTAATGCAAACGCACTAACAGATGATTTGGCGCCTACATACTTGTCGCACCCATCGGTCCTAACATGACAGACCACTCAGTAAATGTTTTTATCAACTTGCATATTTTAATTTATGATAAAGATAATGTTTAACAAAGTTTTATCTTCTTTAAAAGATTTACAAATCTTGATGTTTCCTTTAATGAGGGGAGTTATAACAGTAACTTCCTGGGGAACCAGGAAAAGTTTGTTAACGTATTCTAGGAATTAATTATTGAAGTTTAATTGTTACATTACGCTGGTACCCCACACTCTCCCATGAAACAGTGCCGAAAACACCCATGGGGCATTGCTTAATTTAGGGGACAACCCTTAATACTAAATTATTCCAGTAAGCTATGTCTAATGAAAACTAATAGCATGGTCCCCTTTAAATTAATAAGCTAGACTTATTCTGTAAATTGTAAAACGGTAATTGTGAAAGTAATACGGCAAAATACGAGTTTTGTTTTATTAACTTATTGGAATCGTCCTACAGAACAAAACAATATAAGGTTTGACAGGGTGGAAATGAGAAATAACGAAGTTGTAGAACATAAAAAAATGGAACAACTGTTCATGTGCGGAGCAATATTTCCATGTTTTACATATGCATCAGGTGTCATGTGACCTTTTGTGACCGTGGTTCAACCTTGTGATGACGTCATCGGATGCGGCGCCATTTTTGGAAACGTAAATGAAAAATAATACTAATATGAACAAAATTTTTACTAAATGAACAATGTTTTTCTTAATTTTGAGCTATAAATTAATTAGTTATTATTGGGTTGAGACGAGTGCCTCCAACCATCAGCGCAGGCAGCAGCAGCACCTTCGATATCAACGAAAGAAAACAACCCTCGAGATAGTACCTATCAGTAAAATATCAAATTCTAGAGGGGCTGATCAGAAATATAAATTGAAATGTATTGCAAAGGCAATTATGTAAAGTTTAAATCATGTAATAAATTATGAAAAACCCTAATATAAATATATAAATGGACATTAATAGAGAATACTTACCATTAGTAGGTGGATAGAGCTCAGCAGCAGCAACAAACACGTGGTGGGGGTATTTGGCCTTGAAAAGGAATTAATTCTTCCAGGTATCAGACAAAATGGTCACCCCGGACACTATAACGAGAGATGTTCGCCCTGACTTCACGCCAGTGTCTTTCAATGGTGTTTGTAAGTGCACAGTATCACAGTCAACAAAATTAATGGAATGATTGACAGAGAAATGCCTGAATCCCTCGCCACCGAAACAGTTGTAGGCCTTCCAACAGTCTGTAACAATTGTCGTTCCTGGCAGAACCCATTCTTTAATTATGTCAAGGAGGGTGTCCCTGTCACATTGTTCAACAGGAACAAGGAAGGAATCTCTGCTCTGCCTTTTGATTCCCCCAAAAACCCACTGTCCCTGAATTCTTCTGCCACAATTGTATTTTTTCCTTCCAAATTTGGCCTCATCAATTTCAACGACTTGGTGGCAGAAAGAATACCAATCTACACAGAATGTGCAGAAACATCAAACTCCAACGAAATATAGCGTTGTCTCGGCGGCTTCAAAAGCAACGTGGCCACCAAACCAAAATATTTCTCTACGTATAAGCGCGTTTTTTCAAAAAAGGAACCTGCCCTGGCCAATTTTTAAAAATGACAACACTTAAAACTTTTTTTTACTACTTTTACGAATTTTTCTGTTGCAACAAAACATCAAAGTCTTCCGGTATAAATACAATACGCAACCACACGACGAACAAATACACTCATTATTAAAAAATCCATGTTCTATTAAAGAGGAAATAATCTCGTTTCGGTCTTAACATGCCCGACAAAACACTCCGACATACACAACTTACGGGTAGGGTACGATAAGCAGACCCGTTTTTTATATCGAAGCATGTAGTCATCAATACCTAATATTCGCATCTCAAATCCTAGACTATCAATCAATATAAAAGTACCTATAGTCCTCAACAACAATCATATGTTTTAAATTAAAATATGAATTTAATATTTACAGTGATCAAACAAATTATTATAACAAAATTAGGAAAACTGATGACGACCATATTTGCTCCTCTCACGTGGTTTCAAATTTCACGTAATGGGTTTTTCAGTATGTGTCCAACATGTTGAAGCCACGAAAACATGTCTTATCGAGTGTAGTTTTCTAAAATTGATTGTCATTTTTAATAATCAAAATTACTTATGTAAAATTGAAATATTACCCTACGTGTATTATTTTAAAGTGTTTACAGCTGTTGATATAGATTATTTAAGTTAATAGTTCAAAATAATTTATCGTATTGATTGATTATATCGATGGTTATGATTAAGTAATATCGTTTGCCAATTTCTATATAAAAAACCGGATCCGCTTATCGTACCCTACCCCAATTTACTAAGATTCGTCGAACTAGTGGATGGTTGATCCATGATTGTCACGCACTCACTCGATCCAAACTACAGTACACAATATCTTGTGAAGAACTGACTTCTGCCCCGGAGCGTTCAGATAAAAGATACACTATCATTCCCGGCTGCAGATAATATTGAAGTAAACAGGCATCCAGACAAATCACACAAACAAAACATAAAACATTAAAAACTTAAAATTTATGAATATAACCCCTAAAACCATGTTATTTGTCATTTGCACCCCCTAAAAACCATATATATATTTTGGTTCAGGAGGATGAGCAGAATACATTGATAACATCAAATTCGTGATTTGCCAGGTCAGCCTTTAACCTCATAGATACCTGTAAAACTTTTCAAATTGAGATTGACTCACTACTTACCTTGGAATAAAGGAGAAGAAGGGGTGTTAGAAGAACTGTGTTTGGAATTCTCTTGATTTCACTCAATTTACCTATTCTCAAATTACAACTGGGTAAATCAATAGGACGAACTGTAAACTTCATTTTCTTTTACCTAATGGGTTTAATACAGATTATTATTGTCAAAATAATTATTTATTTTGAATAAATAAATATTTTAGGATTAGCAAAAGACAGACTTATTATTGCTGTACTGAACAAAGATAATAAATACCAATTAAAAGCAGATTCAATTGTAATGTTTGAAAATAAATCTTTCCCTGTTTATATAATTAAATGTATTTTATTACGTTATAATAATCAAGCTCACGTGTTCCTACACAGTTTCTTTCAAATAATTGACACAATATGAATCAGAAACAAAAACAGAAACAAATGTTTACAATCCTTTTTTGCAACCACAGACATCCTGCTATCCCCACGTTGGTTATAGTAAAACAGATGTTTCATCTAATACCAACTTAACTTATTTAAAGAGCTCCAGTTATTGGAAATAAAAATTAAAAGCATAACTATAGTTGAATACCGATTTTACCAAAGCTTTGATTATAGCATCAGTCTTCCTTTTCATGTTATAATTCATAATTAAAAATAAGCAATTTTTAAATATTAAATCAAATATGAATCGTCGATTATTACAAATCTATAGCACTTATATACAATAGCACAACTACTATAATAGCACAACTTATATACAATATCAAAAAAGAAACAAAAAACTGTATTACGTTTTACCGATTATATACATGTTTTGACTCCTGTATTGATACTTGACTATGAATAAATAAGAGATAGTCCATTCCTGTCCTTAACCAGACATACACCAAAACTAAATTATACTTAGTATTTCCTCGTTGAGTTGAGTGTTTACGTGTATTTCACAGACTACCCATTACATCGTAGGATAAACCTAGGATAAAAAGAAGAACTGGAGATGGATATAACTATATAGCTTTTAAAGTGGTTTGTTCGGGACCAGCATAAACTCTGGGCCGATAGAATGCCACAAGTGCCACGAACGGTGGCTGAATTGTAGCTCTTGGAGCATCATCCCCGTGGTTGCTCGTATTGACAAATCACAACAGCATTGCGTTGGCTTTGGTATTGGTAGTACAGTATGTTTTTTTTATTAGTGTCTGAATAACTAAACTAATGGTTATTATTTGTCTAACATGGAAGCAATTAATTATTTTGCAATTACGTACGGTGAATAAATACGAGTACCTATTCTATTAAATGTGCTACGAAAGTTATGCGTTTCAGACTGCAATTCCAATTAAGACGAAACAGAACTAAAGTTGGTATTGAGGTTTCCGTTAAATAATGATTTAATGCAAATACGAGTTACATTTATTCATCGTGACAATTTTGTACCTGAAAAAATTATGTACTTTGTGATCATTTCCTTCATTGTGGTATAGCTAGAGATGACTGTAAAAACATATAGAATTACTACCAGTAAAAGGGCAATTCCAAAATTAAAAAATGGATCTTTTCCTACAATATATAAAAATTAACCCAGTTGCATGTTACATACTAGAACAAAAATAGAAAACGTCTGAAAATAGAAAATCAAAAAATGAATTCACTAATATAAGAATATGAATAGAGCAAACAGAATAACATAAATCGTTTTTGTAATGTTAGTAAGAATGTAGCCAAGTTTTATAATAAGAAGCTTGATTTTATTTCAATAACAAATGAAAATTGTATAGCTTTTTGCAGAATCAATTCACATTTATAAATGGTCCTCCTAAAGTAAGTTTGTCAGTTTGCGTTAATACACTTTCCTTAATATTTGTTTGAAAGATAGTGACATTACAAATTATGTGTTTAGCTTTGTAAGCAATAAAAGTGATTTTCCGTGTAGCATGGGCAGTATTAATTGACACATTAAAAGTATCTTTCATGGTTGTAGATTTGCCGCTTCAACACTCAGAAAGCGATTAATTTCAAAATAAATCTTAGTTTGAAACTGCAATCAATATTAAAAGCCTAACAGAGCATGCTAACTAACAACAACGCTCTTAGAACTAAATTACAAAATTGGAAAATGGTTACATTGAATCAAATTTTGAGCAGTATCGTCAATTGAGTGGCGGAAATTGTCTCATTAGCCTTACAGAGATTTTGGAATCGGAAAATAGACTTAAAGCAAGGCTATATTCGGCCTCATAAAAACAAAAGTTTTACGTATTGATTTGGGTGTTCTAAATGAAGTGATTAAGTTAATAGTAGCGAATACAAGCTCCATCTTCAACATTAAAGTCGTTTCTTTACTCAAGTCCTCCAAAGTGGGAGACTTTTCTGTTAAAGATTTGAGTTTATAAGAAACCGATTACAATATATTAAAGAAATTCCAAAATGAATGCGGTGTTATAGTACTCTATTTTTGAGGTTTTATATGTTTCAACAAAATGTTCTATAATTTGAAAATGCTTAGTATTTTCTAAATTAAAGTCTAAGGTGATTTAAGTTCAACAGTTTTAGCTTAAATACAGTACTATAGTTGTTAGTATTTACTTATGACCTAATTTAAGTACCTAACGGTAAAGCGTTTTCATGTTGGTGCTCTGCAGGCAATTTTAATTCTAAGGGTGCGTGGTTTTTGCACTTTACGACGTTGGCAACTCATCACCCATCTGAAGTGCACATGACCGAACCGAAACAAAACTAAAAATGGTCAAGTGAGGGAAGCTAACTGTCAAAAAACAGGATTTGTTTACATTGTGAATTGAAACCTTTAGTTTGGTGAACTGGTGATTGAATTTAATGATTTGCAATTTCATAAGTTTTATTTTTTATGTTATACTTTACTCTTATTGTTACTGTGTAACACGATTTTTATTTCATTACTTCAAATGTACACCTAACCTCAAACCAGTAATTTAAAACAAAATATCAAGTGATTATATATTACTTGTGCATATATTATATATTTTATCTATTTTAGGTTTAAGCTATGTCAAACAATCCCTATAATGTTATCCAAGGAAAGCCTTGTACTGTCCCTGATTCAAGAAGAAATCACAATGATCTTCAGATATCTCAACTAGTGGACAGTGGAAATCAAAACGTTACTAATCTACTCATACAGAATTCACAAGGTCCATCTGGGAATCCTCTTCTTAGCTATCAAAGTACATCTTTTAGTGGTTTTTATGGCAGTCCTGGATTTAACACATCATTGTCTAGTTATGACAACAATCTTCAATGGCTCTCTGACAATAGAATACCTAACCAACATAATCAGATAACAGGATCCTTAATTCCAGATAAAAGTATCAACACTACTAGCCACTCTCTTCCTCCAACAACATCTCATTCTTGTTGTGTTAATAGGTTTGGTATGCTCGATTCTCTAGGTATATCTTCTCCACTACCAACCGAACAAGTTAGTAAGTCAACATGTGATGTACCAAGTTTTCAGAATAAAACAAACTTAACAATGAACGTGATTGATCCCATTCAGAGTTGGCTGAATCTCCAAATTCCTTCTCAGATTTCTAGTAACCAACAGTATTGCAAGTATAATGAAAGATCTGTAACTCAAAACTATAATATTCCACAGATGAATCTTCCTTTGATTGACCAGTCAGATTTAAAGCAAAATGATATGTGCGTTCAGAGTCCTGATGTTTGTTTCGAAAATTTAAATGCCAACAATAAACACGTTGACAGCAATGTGAATAGTTTGAAACACAACTCATTTCCTATGGAAAATAAATCAGCTATGTTACAAGAGAATATTGCAACATTAAAACAACAAGGTTCTTATCAAACAGGCCTTGTGCCTAAAGATTGGAAATCTACATTCCAATCTATGCAGAATTATATATCTAGCCCTAATATGTTCAATGCTGTCAGTGAATCCCAAGAAAACATGATTTTTGGACAGTATAATATTCCACCATCAAAGCTTTATTATACTCCATCAGAAAACTACTCAACATATGTAAATAAGAATAATGCATGTATGTCTCAAACAAAATCTCATCCAAATCACAATGAAAATCACACGATACAAGAACCATTACTTGACCAGAATAACAGCAAAGTTTTTACCAGTCCACAAACTCAAAATAGTGTCAACAACCAATTTCATTCCAAACACAACAAAGAACCTAACAAGGTGCAACAAACTCTTGGAAGTAATGCAAACAATAGAACAACTTTCAATAGTACTTTAACAGATTGTTGCCAAATTAACAAATGTTCAGGAAAAGTGATAAACCAGGTTGAGAGCACAAGATTTGTTTTGAGGGATAGTGGACAGGAAAGAAAAAATAGTAGTGGAAATGAAAATTTATCTTCTTTAAACCCAAATGAAAATGAAAAAAATGGATTTAAAAATTCCGAAGCAGTGTCAAGTGAAAGTGACGAAAGCAATATAATCGTTGAAGAATCGGATGATATTGGTGAGATTGAAAGTGAGGTAGGCATAAATACTTTTTAGTATTTTAGTTATGGTATGCGTTTCTTTGACAGTAAAAGGGTTTCCTTTTAATGTTAATGACATTGTGTTAATAATGAATAAAAATGTTAAATATATAAAATGTTAAGGTGCTCAGGAAGTAGGTTGCTATGATAAAAAAATATGTAAATTTTACAGCTTTTTAATTATAAACTATACATTAGAAAGAACAATTAAATTAATTTTTCATAATTACCATTTACATTATCAGGGAGGGATGGATCAACAGCCTCCCTCCATAGTCCCTTAACATCATGACTGGGTGGCCACAAATTTACCTGACCATGAAAATCAACAATAAATCTCATTGTAGAGCTGGGGAACCTAAAAACCAAACTTTATGTCTTAAATAATTTTTGGTGCCTACTTTGGTATTCTCCAGAGACCACTATTTTTGGAAGTTTATCTTACTGAGGATATAAAAAACTATATTAGAAAGAACAGACTGTTTTACTATGACAATCGGTTCTTGTTTTCTGCCTCCCAAAAGGAAGCTATGTCTGCGAGAAGGAGGCCACTCTGTCCATATCTACTATTTATTATTAGGCTATAATAAGTTGGTTTAGATTAGGTTATCATAAATTTACTATCTCTTGGGATGTACAAGCACTGTGGCTAGGGGCATTTCCAATCTGTAATTTTCTTAACTTAACCAAATCATCCAAAGTGATCTGATGTCGAAAAAGTTGGACAATCTGAAACGTGATCTGTGACACACCTAACCATCAGTGTGGGCTTCAATGGCACCATCCCGTACCTTTGTCAAAAAAAGGAAAAATATTCCTCTATATAGTACCCAAATTCAAGCTCAGATTATGTGAGCACTCATCAAGATTATCTTTAACTTTGGTAGTACTACTAATACATTTTTGGTAACCTAATCTAAACCTACTTATTATAGTCTAATAACCAATGGTAGATATAGACAGAGTGGTCTCCTTGTCAACAGCGCCTCCTTTTTGGAGGTAGAAAACAAGAACCAATATAAAGACATGAAATTTTCACAGGAAGTAAAATAAAGTCTGTTTTTAAAAATGTAGATTTTAGGTCCCTGGTAAGTAAAACTCATCCAAAAATAGTGGCCTCTGGATAATATCTAAGTACCAACTTTCTAAAATAAAGAAAATGTTAACAAATTTTTTGAGTCAGGAGTAGATTAATCCCATACATTGTATTTAAATCTCATGATCCATTTAACTGTGAAAGGAAATTGATGGTGTGAGGGCAGTGATGTCGTAAAATTGTTTATAGCTCATGCTTGCTACAATGTGTGGTGTAATCATGATATGTTCGCGAGTCTTACCTGTGGCTGATTAATTCAAAGTTGTCTCTACTTGTCTTAAGTTAGTCTTACCCCTATGTCGCATCACGTTGAGGCATTTCAGAGTGTGTGATTACAATTTATTGAACAAGCCGTGTGCTGAACCACAGCCTTTCTTGTATTTGTTTACTATATAGCTACAAGGCATTACTATTCACAATGCTTTGTAAAATAAACATCTAGTTGTGATGGCGTAATTTTATTGTTGTGTAACGAATAGCCAATAATTGATTATGTTATTTATTATGTTCATATTCGTGGGGTTCTTTGTAAGGTACTATTCGTTAGAGGCTACTTATTCCACGGATCATTAATTATAAGAGATAGTTTTCTGATTCATTCTTCAATGTTGGTCAGCAAACAGTGTAACATTTCACATCCAAGATAACAACTTTAAAAATCTGTACATGAGCAATACCAAATGTTTTTAACCATTTGATCAAGAATAAAAGTCAGATGGTAATTTGATAACAACTTTTGTTTGTGTAATTCAACATTTATAATTATGTACTCAAAATATTACACTTGTAACTATCTTTTATAGTAGTTGGATCACAAATTTCTGAAATATGAATTCAATATTTCATAGTTGAAGTTTTGTTGAAAAGCACCAAGAATTGGTAGGCCTACCTTCATTCTTTATTTTCGTTGCTGTTGAAATAGAAAAAAGAAGCTATAGCTTGTAAATTTTTTTTTATATGCGTAAATGTACAAGTAAACAAGCTAAATTTTAATGATTTAATTGTAGGTTTCTGGTAGTACATTCGTGCTCAGTTTTCTATACTTAATGATACGAGAGAAGTAGGCGGCATACCCTCTCTCTAGAACAATATCTATTGATATACACAAATCCATATACGTTATATGGTTCGCCGCCCTCATTAAAATAATTACAGATCTTTCAAGCATTTTCCATAGTTATCAAGTTAAAATTTCAGCTGGGAAATTTGGATATCTTAATGTTATGTCTTATATGACTGTCTTTGACTGATCAACTCAAAACAAAGAGAGTGGAACCAGATCTAATTTTTTTTAAATCTGGTACCATGAAGAAGGTGATGCATTTAACTTCATAGTCTCAGGTTTTTCTGTTACATTATCCAAGAAACGGGTTTCTTATTTCAATGTCAAACAAAAGAGGAAATCAATTGTGGAGCCACACCTCATTGGAATCGTGAAAACCGTCACAATCGGTCACGTGCATAGGCAACAGAATTTTATTCAATTAGTATTGAAAACTTACATGGTAAGTGCTTAAATGTAAATGGTAATTGTGTAGAAAAATAGTTATTCTTTCAAATGTATATAATAAAAAAGCTGCTACAGTTGCATGCAAGCTTTAAAGCAACTTATTTTCCAAACAACCCTCATATATTATAATCTCACTCCATGTTATTTTTTTGCATAACCACATAACCTTAGTAGGTACTATATGAGTTATTCCTCGCCCCAACTACCTTGGATAATCACAACTCTAACCATTTATTTTCCAAACTTTGAATGACTACCACCACCTTTTATCCTTAAGAGAGACAGAAAAAAGTAAAAGAATAAAAGTAGTTTATTACCTATTATATATTTTTTTAAATTATGGTTTTAGGTTTACGTTGGGTATTAGTTAAGTTTAAATTTTTGCTCCAATGTGAATGGTTGCCATTTTGAAATGTTACATTTATTAAGACTAATGAACTCATCCAATCTATGTGTAAGTACTGCCTTTGTACTAAGTTAAGTCTGGATATTTTTTAAATTCTGGTAGTTATTGTGTTCACAAGTTCGTATTATATTGCATAAGTCCATAACATGCATACGTATACATTTTTGGATTCTGTGGGGTCATGATTGGAGAAAATGCAAAAGATCTTGTGGAAATTCTGTCATGAGGGCGATTGCAATAGGCAGATTTATAGAAAGCAGTTTTATAGATTTCATAGGAAATCTATGTAAAAGCATATCCAATAACAGATTGGATAACGACAAATTTTAAAATATCCCAAATTACATCATGATTAGTTCTTACTTCATTTTTAATTTAAACTCAGAACTATATTTTAGATGCTGGATCATGAATTTCTTTTCTTGACTTATTTAAAAATAGATTTTTTTAAATTAGCGTTAATAAAATTAGACACTTCCATTGCTTGTTAACAGTTCCATAGTTCTGTCAAAAGGTTTTTGAGATACTGATTAAATCAATCTCATTAAGTAAATCCAAGAAATAAATTATACATATTTTAACTTTAACAAGATCTCTCTACTTTTCTGACCGAGTCAATAGGGCTATTTATGTAAAGGATTATCCCTAAAACAATCTGACAAAGTACATTGAGAATTTGTATTGTTTAAAAAGTCTTTTATCTCTGCTTGTCATCTTACCTAAACCTGCTATTGCTATTATTGCCTGTTATGCCATTTTAAGATTCTTCACAGGTTTTCCTTAACCTCTCCTACTTTACGACATATTAGAAATTGGGTTACTTAAAGGATATGATATTTAAATCTCTAAAAATGTACCAGTGTAATTTAGAACCAATTTCTTGCTTTTTATATCTCTATTAATTGAACAAATTATAATAATATTATGATCTGTTATGATACCAGTGCACTGTACTAATAAATGTTACATATATTTCTTTTCAGATTTCCATTGAAGAAATAAAGAAGTCATATCAAGCTAGTAAAATTTGTAACAGTGAAGTGTTATTGCGATGTTTAATTTGTAATACAGTCACATCATCATTGATGCCTGCCAACCAGTTCATTCATTTAAATGACTCATTTCCTTTGACATCATCAAGAACTCCTGTCCGTACAAAACTAGAGCAAATCTTGCCAATGGATCTGCAACATTATATAAAACTCCACAACAGTTTTATGTGCCGTCGGTGTTTAAACCTTATTGAAACTGTGGAAATACTGGAAGTCAAGTTGAAAACAACCAAGCAGGCGATTAATGACAGTTTCCTGAAGACAGTTCAGCAGCTGATGCCGGAGGTAGATCAGATGCTGGAGGAGGGTGTCCAAATTGTGGTTCAAGTTGAACATCTCTTGCAAAATGAAAAAGTTTCTAAATCTCTTCCTACTGAAGATAACAACAAGTTGGAAAACTCAATTGTCGAAATGGATCAACAATCAGTATGTTTAATATGATTATTATATATTGGTTTGTCCTTTTAGAGGATAGTTTATGCTTTCTTTTACTCCAGTCTGTACAGTATTTGTGATTTGTATGTGTATTTTCATAATTCCTAAAATAGTCTACATTTACGTTAAACAGGGTGTGTAATTTAGATTTTCACATTATTCAGTTGAATAGAAAATTATGAATATGATAATTGTAACTCTTTTAAGATAAAAAATATTCTTAAATGAAATTTTCTCTGATATATTATAATTTATGCACTTCCATGTGCCAAAAATGGGAAAATAAACAACTTAGTTTTTATTTATATTTGGTAAAAAAAAACCTAAAACTTATGATCATAGCACTCACAGAAATTAATACCAATGTTTTTATCCAAAGTAAATTTTAACCAACATTGTGGATACTTCTAAATTAATCCTAAGTAAATTGATTTATATTTGCTTCATTTATCAATCTAATTCTCATCTACAAATAGGTGTTTTGAACATCCTTGACTTATCATTGCAACAAAATTATATATAATGGCTTATCTTAGCTGGTGGGCTTTGGTGGCTGGTGTCATCAGTTTCTTTGTTCACACCATGTCAAAAGTTTTACAAATTCACAAAAGTAAAATTTTGAGATATTTCAGCATGGTTAATTAAAAATATGTTTAATTGTGTTAACATTGTTTAAACACGGTGTGAACCATAAAACTTCAATGATAGTTACAATTGATTAGTTTATCAATTGTATCCAAAGATCTTACTTGAATGTTTTGTTTTAGGTGGAAAATGAATACCTCGATGATGAAAAAGTATTAGCAACCAGTGACTGTGAAACTACCAATGACTATGAATGTTCATACTGCAATAAGATTCTATCTTCACGGAAAACACTTGATCTTCATCTCCAGCAGCACACCAAAGAGTTTCGCTATTATTGTGAGCGATGTGGTAAAGGGTTTCCTTTGAAATCTAACTTGGAAAAACATTTAAACTGGCACAATGGATCAACTCGAGATGTCCTGATGCTTTGTGAAATTTGCGGTGAAATCTTTACAAGCAAGCATCATTTTAACACACATCATCAGAAAAACCACTCAGGGAGTTTCAACTTTAACTGTGAAACTTGTGGAAAAGGTTTCACGAGAAAAGTTTCTTTGGAAATTCACAGTTACAAACATACTGGCATTCGACCGTTTATATGTGAATTCTGTGGACACACTTTCACTACTGAACCTAATCTTAGGAGTCATATCAAAGTATGTACTAAGGACTTTTCACACAAGTGTGATGTATGTGGAATGATCTTTGTGTTGGAGAGTCAACTAACCAGGCACAAGTTGCAACATAACGGAGTGTACAAGTTGACATGTTCAGTGTGCAGCAAGGGCTTCAACAAGCCCTCGGACCTCACCTATCATATGTTTTCACACTCCAGTGAGAGACAGCACAAATGTCCTGACTGTGATAAAACCTTCAAAACTGTAGGAAACTTGAATTACCATGCTAAAGTTGTTCATAAGGAAGAACTCTTCAGGTGTGCTGTATGTGGTAAAAGCTTTTATCAGATGTCTCTGCTCTCGGAACACATGACAACACATGCTAATGAACAACCCTATCACTGCAAGCACTGTGATAAGAATTTCGCTCACCAGTCTACCTTCATTACACACCTCAAAACCCACTCGAGTAAAGTTAAACTGAAAACATGTCAAGTATGTGGTAAATCTATCAAGACTAGGATGAGTGTCCATATGAGAACACATACAGGGGAGAAGCCTTATCAGTGCACTTATTGTCCACTTGCGTTTTCAGTGGGTATCACACTAAAAAAACACATAGAAGCTAAACATTGTAAATCGTAACATATTTTATTTAAGTAAAGTTTGTTATGAAATCGATGGACTTTTATTTGATTCTCCGAGGAAATTTAATATTTATAAAATACACCTTTAGTTTGCTTTTGTATGGAGTTATGATGAAACATTTCCTCTATTCCTTGCCTTGAATGGTCTGAAAGAATGTATTATGTAATCATGTTTAAGATATCCTATTACTAATTGTAATTGTAAAAATTTGTTTTTTAGTGTAAATTCTTAGCTTTTTTTGTTGATATCATCACAAAAAAAATAACAACAATACAGACTAATTACCACTTAGTTCAGTCAAAATACTACGAGGGGTATTAAAAAATAAGGTTCCCATGATTTTTTAAAATAGACAGCTCTATATTTATACTTAGTGTTATACATAAATTTAAAAGTTAAGCTATTTTTCCACATAATCACCGTTTCTGTCCAAACACTTTTGTAGACGATGCTCCAACTTTTCTATCCCCATGTTGTAGAATTCTGCCACCAATCTTTTGAGGAATCGAGTAACATCTTCCTTGACTTCATCATCAGTACTGAAGCGTTGGCCACCCAAGTGTTCCTTTAATTTTGGGAAAAAGTGATAATCACTTGGGGTTAGGTCTGGGCTGTAGGGGGGATGGGGCACAATAGTCCAGGAAAAATTTGTCAGCAGTTCTTGAGTTTGACGTGAGACATGAGGTCGAGCGTTTTCATGGAGAAGCCTCACACCACTGGACAATCTTCCTCTCCGGCGGTTCTGGATCGCGCGTCTCAGTTTTCTTAATGTGTCGGAATATCTTTCAGAGTTTACTGTTGTTCCATGAGGCAAAAAGTCAATCAAAAGCATGCCCTTCCTGTCCCAAAAGACGGTTGTCATGACAGGCCGTCCACTTCGGTTTTCATTGTGAATTTCCATGCGGCCTTCACTGAATTCTCTACACCATTTCCGAACGTGTTAAACAGATATGCAGTTTTCCCCATAAACTTCGATTAACTGACGATGAATTTCAATAGGTGAAATCTGTTTTGCATTTAAAAAACGTATCACAGCACGAATTTTGCATCTGGCAATAACAACGATAAGGAGCTCCATCTTCGAAGGTAGTTAGGGCGGCACTGTTGGACATAGCCAGGCGTGAGTGGTATGGGTAGAGAGAGGGACAGCTGATGGGTAAGACAGTGTTGCCTGATTTCTCCCAACATATCGCATTCTGTCTTGGCGGCATAGGGAAGCTTATTTTTCTAATACCCCTCGTATTTCTCCAAATTTTAAACACATTTCTAAATAATTTGTAATAGAATACCTTTTGCATGCTTAAAATCAGTGATTATAACTTTTAATAGATATAAATCAGTAACAATCAGCAGCTATGTAGCATATGTTTCAATTAAATGTTTTTTTTTTGCTTCCCTGTAAGTTGTACCCAATTAAAAAAACACAGTTTCAATGATTGCTCCACATTATTTCCATTAACAATAAGAAAATGATTTGGGTGATCACCTTCATCTCTTGTTGAACTGTACTGATTTCATTAAATATAACTTAATTCCTCTTGTATAAAATAAAAATTAATCGTTAAATGCCTTGTTAATCTCGAGAATGGCTAGATCGATTTTACCTAATTCTTTTTAATTATTCTTTAAAATCAAAAGAAGATATTTATTAAAATAAAAATTGGAATAGTTTTCTGGAACATTTTTGAATTTGGGAAATAATAATAATATTTGTGGAACATAATCCAAATTTAACTGATACTTTTGTTTACACTTTCAGCTGAAATTTGCCATAGAGGATGAAACATTTCTTTAGATTTAAATTTTAGAAAATATAAAGCATACATAATGCTTGATCAGTGATGCAGATAAGACAAAGTTACTATCTAACGTTTGCACCAGTGAAGAATCGTAACTCATTTAATGCATTGGAAATAATATTTAAAGATGGTTATAAAACCCACCTTAACGACCAAAGTTATGAACGTTTTCACATACGGTACTCCCAACTGGTGGGGACTAATTTTATAAACACGCACTGAAACACATTTTACCATTTAGTCATGACAACTGGGCTTGAATAAACCCATAAAATACGCACACAAAAATTAGAAATAAAACTTTAATACCGGTGTTCTAAACTAATAAATGTTGTATTTTAAATATGAAGACAATTTATAATTATTGTTTGCAATCTTCAAATACAAATATTTTAATTTAAATAAGTCAAATAAATGTACTTTTCTTATCCTACTGACAAATAAAAAACAAATAGTTAAAGTACAATTTATTTAACTTAAAAATTATTTAAAATAATGCAATTTATATCAGGAATAATAATAATATGTCTTATGAAACAGTCCAGAACTTGATTTACATAAACACACTAGTTATGATCAAATCCATAATTTTTGGATTTGATTTTGAATCTTAAAAAATTGACTCTTGATTTTCAAATTTTTAAGTCAGTACATGTCTTGTGCCACAATGAACGTATATACAGGATTTGCAGAGGTTTATTGGAATTGGCTATATTTTATTTTAAGAGCTACATTACAACAATAATAATAACCTTAATTCCTTTCAAAAGCATATTATACAGTTTTGTTTACAATGCATACCCCAAAAATCCAGTCCTCTACCTTTTCATTTTATTTAGTATATTATAAAATACACTTTCAGAATATATGCATTTTATCTGAAAAAATCTGGAAATGTATTTTTATTACTTATAAAATAAATTTGAACCTTAAATGTTTGAAAAAATGTCAAACGAACTTTAACCCTTTGCATGCCAGCCCATTTTCCAAAAGTACTACCCAGAAACGCCAAGGGCATTTTCAGCAGTTTTGCAAGCTTTCACTAAATGTATCATAACTTTTTTATTTTTTTTACAGATATTGATGATTTTTTTTACCATTATTTTAATTATGAAATGCCCTTGTTCTGTTGGTAAATTTTAGTTGCATAAATATACTTTAAACTTATAAAAAAATTCAAAATTAAGAAAAAGAAAATTAAAATTTCCAAAAAACATTTTTTTTTTAGCACAAATAAGTGGTTTAATTGTATGCTGATTTCCTGTTATATCCTAGTAAACTATATCTAACCCTTAACCTAATTAAAAAAATTTCAAAAGCCTACCTTATATAGAAGTCCAGTTATGATTTTTTTCACTAAATGTGACACGGGCACAGTTTTTGTAATTTGCATGGACGTTGTATGTAATGTTACACTATATTCACAAATCAATATTTGACACTATACAAATCGGTACTTTGGGATTATACTAACCACACCAGTATGAAGAACACAAAAATATAAATTTATAGATATATTATAAACAAACATTTTAGAACGAAAAAACAACTCTTTAATTACAAAATTACAAACTTACAAAGATTGTCAATTGTTAATGAGGTTAGATTCGCTTAAACTTTTTTCAATGAACTTAGAACGTTATAAAACGATGTATTTGAGTAACAGAACTAAAATTCCATCAATCAACAAGCATTTCCAGGTATTGTGATCGGTATTGTGGTCGCTGTTATCTTATCTTTCTCGAGAATCCCGATTACGGCAGGCCGCGCGGCATCACATGATTATTTAAGTTTTTGCACGGTACATAATTGCCTTTCCATTACAATTCAATTTATATTTCTGATCAGCCCCTCTAGAATTATATTTACTGATAGATACTATCTCGAGGGATGTTTTTCTTTCGTTGACATCAGCGCGAGCTTCGGAAGCACCTTCGGCCGGAGGCACTCGCATTTTGGGTGGCGGAGTTTGATCAAGAATAATAACAAGTTTTGTGTGTTTTTTTTTTCAATAAAGAGTTTAGTTTTTGTTTGGTAATGTTTGTTTTTGTTGAATTTTTGTGTTTGGAGAAATGTAGGGGTAAAATACGAAAGTACAACAAAGCGAACGGGCGGCGAGACTCTGCAATCACGTTATCTACTACACCGCTCGTCTTTGACCTCTGTCTGAGAATGGGGAGGGGTTTGCGATAAGACAATTCCTGTTTTATACTGACGAAATATGGTTCTACGCTAATCTAGTAATCAGTAGAAGCTAAATGTCAACTGTCTGAGGATGGGGAGGGGTATGCGATAAGACAATTCCTGTTTTATATCGACGAAATATTGTTCTACGCTAATCTAATAATCAGTTGAAGCTAAATGTCAAATAACGATTTATGTCTGGGTGTGGTCGGTATAATCCCAAAGTACCAATGAATCTAATAAAAGGGGCATAGTAAAAATGCCCTAACAACAAAAGTAATGAGAGAATTACAAACGTAAACAACGCATAGCAACACGAACGTAACCTCAATCTCGACCAAACAATTCAACAGCTGCGTAGCTCAAATACGACCAAACAAACAGTCCATAAAGGAATTAACTACTTTGTGGTTGCAAAGCAACTAATCCACTATCGATTAGTCAAAATTTCGCGGCAATCAGATGAACTATAAGAAAATTACAGGCGAAAAACCTGACGTACCTATATTACGGCCGTTGGCGATTTTCAGTTGAGTAGCCGACGGCCGTAATACCGGTACGTTGGCATGAAAAGGGTTAAGCATGGTAGTTTTAAAATATAACAATATTTATATTATATAGAATATATTTAAGCAACAACACTAATTGCGAGATAAGCAAAACTGATTTTTTGTCATCAATCAGCAGACATCCATGCATAAAAATAGTATACTCAAGGTAATGTATGAACATAATTATATAAAATATGAACTGCAAGCCAAGTATTATTTTAAAAATTATGGTAATTTGTTAACACCTCCAGCATGGCTAGTGCAAAACGTGAAACTGATGATGCTTTAAACATGGATAGCGTCTATAACGCCAAAAGCTTTACTTTTGAAATTGCTAAGAATCAGTGCTTAAAACATCAGTAAGAGAGCAGGTTGATGTTCGTTTTGGCTGTCAGCACTAGACAAAGCACTGTGTCATCGTTGTTGAAACGGTCGACAGTCGGCTAGAAAGTAACGGCTGCCATTTCTCGTATAGCCTGTGACGCGTATGTGCCTTTTCTTTTTATCAGCTGCTAAATTGTGTGTGTATTGGTAAACAAAGTTTTCGTCACTTTTGAAACAAACTATTGTTATTCAATTGATGTTTTAGGTTGTTTTAACTGAGTTGTAGAATAGTTGTATAATATAATGGCTAGTCCAGACAATCCAAATTTGGATGAATTTGCAAGTAATATTATGAACACTTCATTCTCAAGTGCGATTGGTGTTCACTCTGTGGACAATGAAGAGGATGAAAATATAATTCTTCATAATCCATGTGAAAGTGATGAGTACGTGCTAGTTAATAATGAATATGTTTTATTAAAAATAAATAAACTATAATTAGTCTGACTTTTCAATTATCATTTTACTAAGAAAAACGTAATTTGAATGCATTTTGTGTACTTTATGTGCAATATTTTGTATATTATAACAATGTTATTATACATAATAATATTTGATTATTTTAAATAAATAAGGTTTTATAAAGTACAACCAAATTCAAGCAAAAAAGGGGGGAATTTTGGTTTTTCCTTTATAGACTATTGTATGGGTTTCACATTGTTTCATGTAAATATTTATGCAAATTTTAACAGAATATATATAACTGTAGTGTAACCTGTCATGAAGGGTTTCATTCAGTATAAAAATTTTAAAAATTATTATAACTACATTTTTATATTTTTTCTTGTAATGGTAATCCCAAATAAAAATTAGCATTAAGAATTTTTTAATTCTAGAAGATATTTCAGCGTTTCGATGTAGTTTTTAATCAGTGTTTTAGGGGTCAATTCCGTTATATAATATACATATATATATATATATAATTTTTTCATAGTCCTACGTATATATTTTTCAGTATATTATACAGGTAAAAAAATAATGCCTAAAACTAGAGCTTTTGAATAAATAATTATATACAGGGTGTACATAAAGTCCTGCACAGGTATAATATTTTCTGAACGATAACAGATAAATCAACAAGATTTGGTACATCAACACTACACCTAAAATTCTACTTTTTGAAGGAACTATCAGTTTTCTGTATCATCATGGGGACGTCCCGCAAGGAGCCAGAAGGAAATCTTAAATAGGAGCATAGGTCAATATGCACATCATTTTAAAGGGCTTATCTAGCAGAGTTTAATGCCGCAAACCGCACTCAAAAAGATCAATCCAGTACAAAATGGCAGCTGTTCAAATGTTTTACTTGGTTACATTTTATTAGTAGCCATAACCCCAGTATAGCAAAACTGCAACCAAAGAATACTGCAGCTAAATACTACATTATGCTTGTCAGTTGTACAGAAGTGAATTATGATGTTAGTTATCCTCAAGGGTTACAAATTTGGTCCTAATATATTGATAACGGGGAAAATTTGATAACAGTAACAATTAGAAAGCTCTTATCTTTGGGTCGCAATTTGGACTTTCCTATTAGCCAGTCTATTCATAGTAGACTATTCTAGTTTTCTTGTTTTAGTAGTGCTGTCCAACCTTTCTATCAGTGCGCGATTCCTCGTGTGATTGTCTGTTGTTTCCCCAACCAACCATAATAAGAAGTGGTATACGTTCACGTTCGTCAAGCGACATAGTGTAGTTGAAGAACTACAAGCAATACGATAAACTCTTTTGTACTAAAGCGCACTGATAGAAAGGTTGGACAACACTACTGAAACAAGAAAACTAGAATAGCCTACTGTGAATAGACTAGCTAATAGGAAAGTCCAAACTGCGACCCAAAGATAAGAGCTTTCTAATTGTTACTGTTATCAGGTTTTCCCCATTATCAATATATTAGGACCAAATTTGTAACCCTTGAGGATAACTAACGTCATAATTCACTTCAGTACAACTGACAAGCATAATGTAGTATTCGTTTGGTTACAGTTTTGCTTTACTGGGGTTATGGTTACTAATAAAATGTAACCAAGTAAAACATTTGAACAGCTGCCATTTTGTACTGGATTGATCTTTTTGAGTGCGGTTTGCGGCATTAAACTCTGCTAGATAAGCCCTTTAAAATGATGTGCATATTGACCTATGCTCCTATTTAAGATTTCCTTCTGACTCCTTGCGGGACGTCCCCATGATAATACAGAAAACTGATAGTTCCTTCAAAAAGTAGATTTTTAGGTGTAGTGTTGATGTACCAAATCTTGTTGATTTATCTGTTATCGTTCAGAAAATATTATACCTGTGCAGGACTTTATGTACACCCTGTATATATATATATATATATATATCATATAATCATATACATATATATATGATTATTTTCCCAAAAGCAGAGAAAATGGCACATTTTTCATGTGCCCCGTTTTTAGAACATGGGCCAAAATAAAAAAAAAAAACAAATTTTACTATAAATTTTGGCTTGGTTCTAAACTATGATAATTTATTCATTCAGAAACATTATTATTCATTAAATACATACAGTGTATATGAATGGATGGTGTCGTAAAACAAGAAACATTGTTACAAGCTCTAAATTAACATTAACGAACAATTAAAATTAATCCAGTTAATGTAATTAAACTAGTTATTAATAATATTTTCAATTCCAATTCAACCTATTGTGAAGTCCATAGAACTTGAAGAAGGAATCCAATGAAAGGTTAGTCGGATACCATTTAATTCTAGCTTTAAATTACTTATTGTTTAATGATTTTATTTCATTAAGTAGCAAGTTAAAAAACATTTAGCTTCTATTTATAACTGTTTCTTAGAAAAGAAAGGTAAATTATCTTGAAAATATCGCAATAGGTTGCCTTTTTTTATATATAATCGGTAATTTGCGCATGGCCAATAATTAGTAATGTAGGGAATCTCAGTAGATACAAAATTTACCATACCGGTACAGGAAAATACTACAAATAGTTAATACTGAGTATTCCAGAAATTTACTGTTCCTCTTGAGCTTAGTTACAAAATCATCTGATTACTACTGAAAAGTGCCAAAACTCAAATCTCTCCCATTAGAACAACAAATTTAGCATTATATGAGGCATGTAAAGGGCACAATAACATATTTTAGTTTCTCAATAAAATAAAACAATGTTTATTTTTATTAATTTATTTTCAAAATACAAACTTAACTGTATGTACAGAGAATCATTTCTTGCGGAGTTTAACTCTAAGACTGGTAAACATCTGGAAACAGGAAAAACAGAACATAGTTAGTGTAATTATAATACAGAATATTAGTTACATTAAACCCTCTTTGGATGAATGGGTAACTTCCTTGTGTTAATGCCAGCTTTCTGATAACAATTAAAAATGTAATAAAGAGTAATTTTATAACATATTAAACACGAGGTTTCATGTAGCAATAACAATTCATTCTCTTTGAAAAAATCCTTTTAAAATTTATAAAAAAGAGATGTTTCTTACATATCTATAATTTTTTATAACTATAAGTTCATTAATAATGGAATATGTAAGTTAACACTCATTTTTTAAACTATCCTGAATGACAACTTTTGAAAACAACAGGAGGAAACTAAATAAAGGTCACATTGTGGATTTATTATCAATCTTATTAACCCTTTAAGTGCTGAGTTTTCAACGATGCTGTCACCAAGTACTGCCAGGTTTATTTGCCACGAACAGATCTACTCAACAGTTAGCATACATCTCGCGTGTTTCTTGTCCACCATGATCAATTTCAGTAACATCTTCATTGTCAAATTGCTGCTAGAAACTCCAGATTTGTCACATCAGATCGTGATTAATCCACATTCCAATCACCATCATTCTCATAAAATTTACACATTACTGAAAGTCTTAACTCACAACAGCGCATCTGGATACATCTAAAATTGATAAAACATCCTTATTACTATTACAAATAATTTCTTCCATACCAACTAAACCACAATCAAAATTTAAAATATTTCAGTAGCAACCTCAGAAACGCAAATGAAAAAACAACTTTCTGTTTCTAGTGTCTTCGTAAAATTTCACCACATGCTTTCATATGAGGCGTGTTCAGAAAGTACCGTTTTTATTTAAAAAAATGAAAAAAAAAAAAACAAGTAAAACTATGTTTTTTTCAACACAATTTTATTTCTACATGAAAGTTCAAACCTTAAACTAATTTTCAACATTGTTTCCACTGATAGTCAAACACTTGTAGCAGGTTATCAATTTGTCTATACCCTCTTTGAAGAAGGTTCCCACCAACAAATGTAGCCATGACTCCATGGCAGTTTTCATTTCAACTTCGATTTCAAAGCGTTGGCAGCCTATAGCTTGCTCTTCATGTGCAGGAACAAGTGGTAGTGTCAGATGGTGCCAAGTCCGGGCTGTAGGGCAGGTGATCAAACTGCTCCCAACAAAATTGTCAAACCAATGTTTGAGTGTCATCAGCGGTATGGGTCCGAACATTTTCATGGAGCAACACAATTCTGTTACTAAGCATTTCTCTCTGTTTGTTTTGAATTGCTCGCCTTAGTTTTTTAAAAGTTTCGGAATACCTTGCCGCATTAATGGTTTCACCTCTTGGGAAAAAATCAATCAGCAAAACACCTTTTTGATCCCATTTTCAAACCTTGGGGATTGCGTGTCGCCACTCCATTGACTGCTGTCTGGATTCCAGTGCGACATGATGGACTCAAATTTCATCACATTATCCTCACTATTATCACTGTACCGTGTGAGAAAAATCCAAGCACTTCCGAGTCTCTTGGTTTTGTGCACGTCAGTGAGCAATTTTGGAACCTATCAGGAACACAGCATGCAATAACCTAACCGGTCCATAACAATTTTGTACAAAATAGTGCGTGAAATTTATTGGAAATTGTCAGATAGTGTTGTCATAGTGAAACATCTGTTCTCTTAGATTTTTTCGTAAACTGTCCTTACCAGATCATTGGTGACGAGAGAAGGCCGACCGCTGCAATTCTCATCTTGCACATTTGTTTAACCACCATTGAACATTCTAACCCACTTTCTCACCACTCCTTCACTCATCACACATTCCCCATAAACATCTTGAAGTTAACGATAAATTTCAGACGGTTTCACATTCCTTGCGTTCAAAAATCTTATTACAGAATGAATCTCACAATCGGCAGGATCACTAATTGTCTTAAACATTTTAAACTTTCAGAGAAAACTGAAAACACAACGTAGAACAACTAAAACGGCATCAGTCAGTGAACAAGGTCAACTAGTGCGCATGCGCAGAACACTAATTGCAGCGCTAAGGTGGCAGTAGAATGAAACGGTACCTACTTTCTGAACACGTCTCGTAGTTTCTTAGTCTCCAGAGTGTAGTAACAATTAAAAAGCACTACTGTGGATTTTTAGTGGTTCAAATAAACACTATTAGAGGCCAATCTGTATCATCTTACAGCTGCCATGCATCGTGTAGCGAAACAGCTGTTTGGCATGTGGTAAGACAGGTGTGAAAGTTGAACGCAATGGGGAATCATTCATGATAACTCAGGTGTAGCAGTTAAGGGGTTAAGAGAATATAATTTAAAACAATTTGAATACAACGTAACTTGTGAATCCTTTTCAATAAAATAAATAGTACAAATATTAGGAGTAACATTTTTCCTTTTACATAACACATATTGTATTTCACTGTTTTCACAGTTACACAGAGTTCAGGAAAGTTTAGATTGGGGTTTTGCTCAAGCCCCCCCCCTTAGTTAAAATCAAAATAACAGTTTTTGTTTTTATAAGATAAGTTACATGCAAACATGGGTTTTTACATTTTTTTTACCACTCAAGGGAAATGGTAAACACACTATCAAAATCATAACGGCCAATTTTAAGATATTTGCTTTTTACATCCATTAGGACATTTTAGGTAAAAACATGATTGGAAATCTTTGAATTTAAAATTTAGAAAGGTTTTTCCTGGAGGTATTACATACCAAAATGCAATACATACCAAAATTTAGTTCAAATAAAACCATCTATAAATGGTTTCTTATCATAGTTAAATTTTTACAATAATAGAAATTCAATTATTTATAACTATTGAATGAAACTTTTTCTATTTATACAAATTTTTGTGATTTTTAGCATCTAAATGGGCTATATAATAATGAAAAATTAATAAAATTGTGAAAAATATTTATTCTTTATACAAAATATAAAAATATAAATGCATTAGTAAAGTTATTTATCAACTACAACTGCAGCTAAAATTGATCACATTAGTAGGTTATGGTTGATGCTTATATATTCTCACTCACTCAGATAAAACTTTGTGAATATCACTGTTTTTGACTTAAGTGATGCCATTTTCTGGACCATTACACAATAGTTACTCTTATAAGTAAATATACACGAGAATCTTAATAATTGTTAGCTTTTTGACCATAAGTTTTGCTAGGTTGAAACTTATTATAGTTAATTATATAAGCTAAAACTCATGCACAAGTCTACAAACACTTACCTAGCTTTCAGTCTGTGTCCATTGGTTCCTCATCTTCCTCTTCTTCCTCGTCCTCATCACTGGAACTCTCGGACTCGGAACTAGACTTGAACCATTCCTGACTATCAATGTCACAGCTGACCAATGTCCTCCATTCCTCCAACTTGTGCAAGTCTATCAGACAAGTTTAGGATTAAAAAATCAGAATTAACTAATCTTGGTTATTTTCTAAACAGACAACCACAAACAAACTTTTAAATCTCCTAAATTAAAACTAAGTCACTTGTATTTTATAATCGGGAAAACAATTGGTACGAAAATCTTGAAATATTTCTTAACATTTAGAAAGTCCCAAACACATACATATAGTTTACTAGCAGTTGGTTACCTGCGGCTTCACACACAGTTTCCTGTTGAAAAACAGGACACTATTCACTTGTTTGGTTATAAAGAATAAAATTCCGTCCGTTTTAAATTCACTTTCTGTCTAAGATATTTCCAGTACTATTGTAGAGTTTGCCTTGTGCTCTGATCAAGAAAATATACACCCAGGAAAACTAACTTCAATTATAAAGCGTCCCCTTTCGGCTCTTTTAATTTACTTTCGATCTAACCAGATTCGATTACCTTATGTGTAAACATTCACAGCCTTGTACAATAAAGCAGTTTTTATAATGGTGTTTAAATAGTAATTCCATTTTATTAGATGGTTTGTATTAGATCATTGGTGCAATCTAAATTTAAAATTAGATAATAACTTTGTTTATGCAATTTTCACTACACTACTGATCAGCACTTTATCATAATTTAATATGTTTTAATATTTACATTTAATCAAATGTTTCTGCCTCTTTGATGAACTTCAGCTGAAAGTGTTAACAGCTGCTAAGTATCAGTTCACTTTGTATTCTGTCATACTCGTAGCGCAGTCTGCCGGATCCAATGTAAAACATTCCAAAATCAACAACAATTAATAAATTTAAAAAAATTAAATAAACAATTTAAATAGGTTAAAATTGTAATTCTAAACCATTCTTGAATCCACTTGAAGACACACACAAAATTTTCTTAAAAAATGGTCCAGCTGTTTAAGAGGAGTTCAGAGACATAAACACGTACACAAGAAATATATAAAAATAGTTTATATACCCAGAACTTTGTTTATTTTATATATTGTGAATACTGTGTTTATACAATTAAGTATAAACTGAAGTACTTATACTTAGTTTAAACAGAAGTATTTAGCTGTGTATCTTATTCTACTGTGAATCATGTCTAGAATTAAAAGGTTCCAAAAGAAGTTTTCATGTAAGAAACAAAGCAAAAATCCTAGATCTTCTACAACATCAGACTCAGTACAGAAAAAACCCTGTAAGTGCAGCACAAAAAAAAATTCAGCTTCAAAGTTTGATGTAAGTAGAAATGAAGTCATTGATGGGAGTATCCAAGGCCATTTAATATTTAATCTGGAATTATTGCATAATATTTGTGTCCTATTCACAGTTTGCAAGTTTATCTGAAATCTCTCATGGTCTATTTCTAAAGATATGCCTCGCAGAGGTACTACTGTTAAAGCTTGATAATTGTGATGTGAAAACAAATTTCAGTCAATGTTTTAAATTACTGTACAATAACTGTGTAGATATAATACATGTAGTTAACACTTTACTGTGGCTCTATACTGAGTGATCTTAAGTAGTCTTAACATCACAACACCCATACTAAGCGTGCAACAGTCAAATTGTTAAAGTATTATAACACCTTCACTGTGGTTCAATAATGAGTGATCTTACGTAGTCTTAACATCACAACACGCATACTAAGCATGCAACAGTCAACTTGTTAAAGTATTATAACACCTTCACTGTGGTTCAATAATGAGTGATCTTACGTAGCCTTAACATCACAACAAGCATACTAAGCATGCAACAGTCAACTTGTTAAAGTATTATAACACCTTCACTGTGGCTCAATAATGAGTGATCTTACGTAGTCTTAACATCACAACACGCATACTAAGCATGCAACAGTCAACTTGTTAAGGGGAGCACTTCGCCCTATCTTCGTAATGTTAACATAGGTACACTTATCTCAAGAAAACTACTTGAGGTATCTTCATAATTCTTTTTTTCATTTAAAAGAGGGCTTCTAGGGGAACACGTGGAACCAAAAAAAAAATTTTTTTTTGGCATATACCCTAAAAAGTTATTATATTTTTGTTTTAACGCTTGTCAAAAACCTATATAAATATGTGTATATGTATGTATATAAATATTGAACTCAGTGAAATGTGATGTTTTTTAGTGGTTCCACATATGTAAAACAGTGCTACAAACATACAAAAAAAATTTCATATTCCTACCATTTGTAGTTTTTGAGAAAAATGTACTTTTGTATTGAAAACCGCAACTTTCGGAAAAAACACAAAAAAACGGATAAAAAAAATACTGCTTTATTACCTTTTTCAGTACATTCCAGGTGCATAGGCTGGCTGATCTCCTTCCTGCTCCTCATATTCATCCTCCAGACTTCTTTTTAGTAAGTTTTTCTTCTCTGTCTAATTTTTTTCTCTATATCTTCTTGAGCTTTCTCTGCCTTCCAAATTCGCCGCCGGTTCAAGCTTTTTCATTGCTGTAATAAAATGCTGCCCTGGTGACACTCCTATTTCTTGAAATACTTTGCATTTGCCAATGTAGCCATCATTAAAAGCTGTAACAGCTTCATATATGCCAAATTTCAAAGTTTTAATCTCCACAAATGTTCTTTTAGGTATGTAGGTCCAAATGACATTGTTGAGGGACTCATTGGGATTTTGAGTTTTTCCCTTAGTACATTTGCCAGTAGAGTTGGATTGGCTAGATCTTGAAAAATAGGTTTAATAAATGTCATTAGGTTTTCAGGCAAGTGAAAATGGCTGCCATGATCATAGTTTTCATTGGATTTTACGGCTTTGCGGTACTTACACCAGGTTTCTTCATCATCTGGACATAGTCCATGTTGAGGCCTTTCATTAGAGACATCACATGGAAAAACTCTGCCCAAATGGCTTTTTTTCATGTCTTCAACAGAGTTTGTGTTTGCGTCTAATTGCCAATCCGTAGTATTTTTGGAGCTGAATAATGGCAGAATCTGTTAGCTTGTTCTTGCCGCCAAGTCGTGAGCCGTTCAGGGAGTGTTTTAGTCTTAGCTTTTTAGATTTTTTTAATCTCGATCCCATCCGTTTTCTGGACATGGCCTATGCATTCTATCTTTGTTATGGCAGTATCACATAGGGCTTGGCTTCGCATACACTGGAGTACGCCTTGCTGTCTCCATCACCAAGGTATTCAAGGTAACGAGCCTCATACAATGCCTGCGAGCGCTGAAAAATTGCGACTGCTCCAGCAACTTCCATGGCTCCACTAGAACCTTCAAAGTTTGCGATACAGCCATCACATGCGTGTTGTTTAGTTCTATTAGTGCATCTGCAATATTTAGATAAAATCTCGATGTCTAGGACCTTACCGGTTGATAAAGATGTCACTGATACCACTCCATTTAGTGAAAGGTGACCCCGCTTCTGCCATGAGCCATCAGCAGCTATAGCGAGGTCTCTGCAACCATCATTATCCGATACAGCTTCTTGCACAGCACTTTGCATTGACTTCTTACACACTAACTCAGCAATTGAACCCAAGTAATGCTCATGTTCATGATATCTCAAAGGCGGAGGTGTAAGATTCATAAAAGCGCAAATTTTCTCCGCAGCCACTCTACCTTTGCCTATGTTACGCATAGCATAAACCAAACGAAGATTTAGGTCATAAAATGTGTTAGGCCTATCAGACTTTGCTTCATTCTGATTAGTGTTAGGCCTGACTAATTCAGAGTTTGTCACAGTAATAGTGTTTTCACAATCAGAACAGCTGACTATAATTTTTGATGCTAGGCCTACAATGTGTTTTACTTTGTAAACAAGTTGGCCATGGCAATTTTTACACACTGAAACGTTACTAAGAGCCTCATTCAAACAATCCTATATTAAACTATTACAGTTTTCAGACTCATCATTTTCATTCAATTGGTACTGTTTCAAAAAAGGACTGACCTTCTTAGAAGATGCACTTTGAGGTCTTGGCCTATCCACATTTGGAGTATTGATACCTCGATTGTTACTTGATCCTGAGAAACTAGGCCTAGGACTAGTTGGAGGGGTTATGTTGATTTCCTTTGAAAACGCGTTTTCTTGAAAGCAGGCTTTGAACGTGGCATTATAAAATTCACTACACTTATAACAAAAAATACTCAGAAACTCTCCACTAAACTCACAAAAAACCATAATCATTTACGTAATTTTCACTCTCTAAAACAGAAATGTCAGTAACCAAAACATGTATGCTACCTAGGTTATAAGCAATGGTTATAAAACAGATGTTTTGTTGGTTAGTGTAAGTTGTTGACATAAACAAACTGTCACTGCCAACCAAATCATGAACATGACTGCAACGAAGTAGTACTATAACAGCACCATTCAAAGTGTGACTGCTACAGGCCCGAAACTGCCTGCAGGCCTATTTAAAAAAAAATATTTCGGACACTTCTAGTCATCATAAAAAAAATTTAATACCACCATTGTTATCGGGAAATTCCAAACTTTAATAAAAAAAAATAAAAAAAATTTGTAATTTTTGAGATTTTTTTACGAAGTGCTCCCCTTAAAGTATTATAACACCTTCACTGTGGTTCAATAATGAGTGATCTTACGTAGCCTTAACATCACAACACGCATACTAAGCGTACAACAGTCAACTTGTTAAAGTACTGTAACACCTTCACTGTGGTTCAATAATGAGTGAACTTACGTAGCCTTAACATCACAACACGCATACTAAGCGTACAACAGTCAACTTGTTAAAGTACTGTAACACCTTCATTGTGGCTCTACAGTGAGTGATCTTACGGAGTCTTAACACAACAGGAGTGATAATAACAATAATAATACTAAATTGATAGTTACTGTTATTATTTTCTAGAAATATAACTGTTAGCTGAATTCATTACTAAACCAACAAAATTAATTTCATGAAAAAACAATGTCAATACTACTGTGAATATCACGTTTTTATTTAAACTCCATTATTATTTGAACGTTTGGAACGAAAGTAACATGTTGACTTTCATACTATTAATGACCATCTAAATATATTATAAAAGGTTTAAGGCTATCTCAAGGCCATTCCTGTGCTCCAGTCTAATTTATTATTAGTGTATGTTCGGTACCAATCATGCAACATACCATGTGGAAAGAACTGGTATAATAACAGATATATAATTAAGTATCTGCATCTAGTTACCGAGAACGTGGAGGTCATTAAATGTGACAGTTTGGTCACCCTTTTCATACAGTCCCCCATACAAGTAGAGAGAACCGTGCTTGACCGCCAGTCCACAGTTCATGCGAGGGTGAGGATGGCAGGCAGTAGGACTTGTAGAGTTGTCTGCTGTGGCCACTGTATCTGAACTGGTAGCAAGTGACGGTCCGACAGTCACAGTGAATACTCCATCATCTGAAACCTTCTGGACTTCAGCCACCTGTAAAGAATTCATTTCAAATCAAATTTTATTCAAGATTAGGATAAATAGGCCTTCTGTAAAATTACTAGTCTCCCATGGGGCATCTCCTAAGATTGTGATATGGGACGTTTTTGTGGATAATCTGAAATTCTTTTGGCGGCGCCGACTTTTACAGTAATAAAAATGCATTTAAACATATTTTGACTTCGGCATTGATAGTCATTCGCCATTTCCATGATGTTATTTCTTACTCTATGGATTATTGATGATGTATGAAATATTGTTGGCAGTCATCTGGAATATCGGAAAAAAGTTATGTGTTTACAAACTTATGTTGTGTTGCGTCGGCCATTTGTTGTGATTCTGCTGTTGTTCTGCTAATTCGTCATCTGCATTTTTATTGTTTTGCTTGCTATTACTTTAGTTTACAACAATATTTGTTTTGTGAGTAAATATAATGAATCCATGACAGTATTAAAGGCATCAAGTGCTAGAAAGTTACTCAGATTTTCAAGTGACAGTGAAAGTAATGATTTATTCCTGTTATTACTCAGATAATGATCTGATCTTACTACCGTTGGACTTCTTGGGGATGCAAGTTTGTTTACATTGTTTTTTTACTCAAATAACAAATATAAGCAAATACAGCTCAGGCAAGGCTGCAAGAAGACACTTCCTATCAGTGTATTGAGTGCAAACTTGCCATGTGCAAAGAACCATGTTTCAAGACTTTCCACACTAAAAAAAAATGTAAAAATATGTCGATTTCAATTGTAAATATGTGTCACTAAAGTGACAGTAATGTCAATGCTGAATACAGCAAAATAATAATAATGAGAAATATATTTATGTTATAGACAAGAACATTGTGATTTTTTTGGTCTACTTTTTTTATTTCTTACAAAAAGCATTATGTTTTTAAGTTTTGAAACATAACTTTCTGTTTGAAAATATTTATGCACGAGCATTTATGTAGAAAGAGGAAGAACTCAGCTTTAAAATAAAAATGCAAGTCCCATGATTTTCTTATAATTGGTTAAAAAATTATATTTATTTAACAATCATCAAAACGGGCAGCAGTGTAAGAAATTTGTCAAATTTAGGAAAGAGCAGTGAAAGTGTTAACAGAAATTTGGATCCATATAAAGCATTTTTCAAATTAATTATCAACAAGTTTTACTCTTATTAACTTTTCCTAAATAGCCAGTGCCCAACTAGGAAGTTTGCTAAACATTTTTCTTTGTTTGGACCAAAGAATATTTATAAAAATATGTTTATTTAACATGCCACAGGTGTCTGGCAACCAGTCGAATTAAAGAATTTATTTTCGTCCCTATCTGACTTATTGGACTTTAGCTATATTTTTTAATTTACGCATAACAATATTTTATAAGCAAACATTTACTATAACTTTTCTACAATAAGCCTAAATTTTTGATTGCACAAGTTTTCAATTTCAATTTTGCCTTTTAATACTTTGGAACAAACATTAAAGCTAAGAAGTGAATTGAAACAGCAAAACTAATCAAATCTATTAAAGTATTCAGAAGCCTTTAACCAATGTATGATTGAAAACTTTTACCGCATATGAATGAGGTCAAAATTCAAGTCATGGTTTTTAATTTGGCCAACATTTGAATTATTATTTTGTAAACTTAAAAAAAATAGTTTATTTGTAACAAAACATAATAGCTGTTTTAATTGATATTCCTCAGCTGTTTTTTTTTCTAAAGAACAAGTAAAATATTAGATTTATTTTGGTCATAAATTACTTTATCATATGTTTGTAGTACAATATGTCAGTATTCAAGGGACACAAACCCCAAATTATCGGGAATATATGTTGCTTTCAATCATTAACTACTTGGAATTTCAACGTTATCACATGCTATAAGAATCGCCTATAACTTTCTAATTACTTTTATAATTATGATAAGAGTGTTGTTATAATGAGTAACCAATAATAGTACTCACTTCTGGTGGCGGTTTAACTCCTTTTTCCTCTTCCATTTCATCGTCTGAAACATCTTCGTCATCTTCTTTGTTACGTCTTCTCCTTTTAGGTTTGGAACCTTCTTTCTTGCCTGACAGAGTCACTGCAACATAAATTACTAATTGTAATAACATTAACTTTTCAATAATGAAACAATTTCTGTAATTAATATCTATTTTTTAATTAATATTCTACAACATGTCAAAACACTACTTACACACCTAAATTCTTGAAATACTTCACCCATGCTATTGAGAGCATCAGTCATCAGATGTTCAACAATAACTCAGTTTCAATTTAAGTGATGCTGTACCAACTTGACTACCATAGAGTTTTTTTTTTAAAGCAATGTGCCAAACCACAATTTTCACTGCACCACAGACCTCTAACCCACAATTCTGTACTTGCTGATAAAAACCTGTCTTGTTTGATTTTTGTTATTTTATTATTTTTTCCAGATTGAAAATTTTCCATAAAAACATATTACCAATGTAAATAAATGATCATAATATAGATATTTACCTGTTCGGAACACAAACTTTTCCAGGTCAAGAGAATGCAGATCGTTGTAGAAAACACCATCAATATCATCATCATCTTCATTATCTACATCAAAGACACCACCGAATGTATAAGCCTTGCCACCAGGCGCAGACGTGAGTGCAACTCCGCACCGTGCAGAGTACTTCGCTCCTCCAGGCTTCACCACACTCCACTTCCACTTCAGTCCAGACGTATCGTTCTCTGAAATAAAATACCTTCTCAGAAAAATGTCCATCCTAAATGTTTTGTTTTTATAAAGTCAAAATAGTTCTTTGTAATTTGTAGTATAATCTTTAGGGTTATTTGAAATCAACATTAAAGCAGAGTAAATATGTTCAAGTCTTTATTTGTAATATTTGTCCATTTTCCTGTTCACCAGTATTAAGAGGTCAGAATAGTTTGTGAAAACAAGATGGACATAAAACTGTTAATAAAAGGAAACAATGTGTCAAATCAAATCAATATGGCTTTACATTTATATTGTTGTATTAAGTTATATTGTTATATAGCTTAAAAATTTAAGGTAGATAAATTTAAAGACCCCAATTGATACTACAAACAAATAAAGTAATACCCATATATAGTCCAAAGATGCAGTTTAAAACAATTATTATTGAATAACATAGCCATACAGTAATTGAAAACCACAAACTCCATTGCTGGTCGAATTCCCCATTTAATAAAAGCAGCAGTTGCATAGTATATAACAAAACCTTGACTTTTATTGTTAACCCTTTGCACTTTGAGTAAAATTTGCACATACAAGGTGTGTCCAAAAAATATCCGACCGCCGACCAGTAGGCGGCCGCGGCTTAACCGATCGGCTCGAACTGGTTATTGGAGGGAAGGGGCGAGCCTACTCCTTCCCATATTAGGCATTGAATACGATCTGGTCACAGCGCTCTGTTCTGTACAGTACTGCCATGTGTGTACGTCGCATTTCAATATGACAAACGGCCATTCAGCAGCAGAGACGATTACTATGATACGGAAAGTTTATGGTGACGTGTCTATGGGCGATACACAAATAAAAGAGTGGTTTAGGCGGTTTAAAAATGGCCGCATATCAGTGGAGTGATGACCGATCTGGCAGGCCAGAAACGGCCAGAAGCGCTGAAAATGTTGAACGTGTTCGTGCAGCAATTAATGAAAACCGTTGATTGACTGTCCGAGAGCTGGAAGAAGATTTAGGAATACCAAAGTCGTCAGTTTGTAACATTTTACACGAAGATTAAAAATTGAACCGTGATTCTGCAAAATTTGTTCCTCGGCTGCTGACAGAAGACCAAAAGAACTGTCGACTTGAAATTGCACAGGACAATCTGGATTTGATAAAAAGTTAATGGCTACGACCCTGAAACAAAGGCTCAATCTTCACAGTGGAAAACTCGGGAAAAGCAACGGTTGAAAAAAGCAAGACAAAGTCGAAGCAATGTCAAGACAATGCTGACAGTTTTTTTTGACCAGGACGGCGTTGTTCATCACGAATATGCTCCAAGAGGCCAGACAGTAAATAAGGAGTATTATCTTGGGGTCCTAAGGTGGCGATCTTGGAGATGCAGTGCGAAGGAAACGACCTGAACTGTGGACAAGCCGTGACTGGATCCTGCACCACGACAACGCGCCAGCTCATTCCTCAAATCTTATTCAGCGTTTTTTTGGTAAAACACGACATCAACCAACTACGACAGCCTCCCTACAGTCCTGACATAGCTCCTTGTGACTTCTAGCTATTTCAAAAATTAAAAATTCCTTTGAAAGGAAAAAGATTTGACAATGTTAAACAAATAAAACAAAATGCGACGAAGGACCTGTTAGCCATTCCGTAAAATGAATTTAAGGAGTGTTTCCGGAAGTGGGAGGAGCGTTGGAATAAGGTAGTGGCTTGTGGAGGGGAGTACTTTGAAGTGGAGCAGATTGCCGTTGCCGCTGAGTAACGTCAGTTCATGCCAAACGTCAAAGTCGGATAAGTTTTGGACACACCTCGTATATTAGCTTTAGCAGATGTACTTTCAGTACAGTTACATCCCCAGCTGCATTAAAAAAGAGCATACTACATGAATCTGTGTATTCTTAACATTTTACTAAAAGATGCTAAAACAGAAAATCCTTAATGTTTAAAAACAAAATTAAGACTATATGAATAAATATTTGTCCTTATTTAATTTAAGCACCACCATATAACTTAACATTAATTTAGTATTTATTGTTTAACATGGCATATATTCACTGTTATTAGTTGTTACTATTAACTTTGTAAATGTGAACCATAGAATAACTAATTGAACTGATTAAAATATCTCAGATAGTTAAAGGGCAGGGGATATTAGAATCCTTTTGTCGCCTTTATTCTATAATCTCTTGGTATTGATTCCAGATTGAAAACCACACACTCTGTACAAAGAAAATTTTATAGAATATATTCCAGTAAGTAATTACACTTATTATAATACATTTACTTACTGTCAGGAGAGAGTAAGAATGCATCTGTGTGTATTGTTCCCTTGTCTTCATCCTTCTTCAACTTAACCTTGCTGTAGCCACCGAAGATGAGAACTTTAGAGTCTGGTGTGGCAACCATCTGGCAGGCCGACCTTGGGGCAGGTGGTGTACCTGTACAGACAAAGACTTGCAGAACTTATAACATTTCAAGAAAGCGTTTTTGTTTGTATCCCGTTTTGGTGCAAATACTAAACCTAGTGACAATGAGAATCACCTCAAAAGGGATAAACCTGGCAACTATTTTGTAGAACAGATTGCATCAAAATGACCTGATCTTTACTCCTCTTTTAAAATTGGAACATTAAATATCTTAAATATTATTGAATATCTTTGGGGACATTTACTCACCAGAATTCTGACCGAATAACGTATTTGTGACTAAATTTAAGAACAAATATCCTAAAAATAGTGAGAATTTAAACTTGGAAACTCAGCCCAATCAAAAAATATCATGATTGACAATAGGTTTAATGATAAACAAATATTGACTACTCCTCTAGAAGACATGAACCATAGTGTAAATACAATAGAAGGTAGGTAAAAAGCTGGCATAGTGCAATGGAATGTGCAGGGACTTCTACATAAAATTAATGAAATAAATTATCTAAATAACAGGTTTGAAGTAGACATTTTGTGTATATGTGAACACTGGTTAGCTCAAAATAGCTCAAAATGAGATTGCGGACATATGTATACCAGGTTATGACTTGGCCAGTGCATATTACAGATCATCCGATAGGAGAGGTTATACCAAATCTGGAAGAGTAGGTGTTGACGTACCAGACTTGGTGGAACTTTCAATTCAAGATACGTGTGAAATAGCTGCCATTTACATTAAAGTGTTGAACCCTACCTGTCTAGGTGTGTACCATGTGCCGTTGAACAACAATTTCAATATGTTTATTGAAGGACTATTCAATTTATTATCTATAATTCTAGGAATAAGTCAAATTCGTCTCTGGTATTGAGTGTAGATTTCAAGTATAAGTTATCACAAACTATAGGTTATTTCACTGTGACTTTTGGGCTACCTGGTATAAATAATACCATAATCAATATTATATTTATAGTTAACTTAAATATATAATGAACAATGTGGTTTCACATTTCAAATTGTAACCGCTCGCGCCATTGTTTGTATAAGGATTCAGTGTAGTTCAGCCATTCTCATATTTCATAAAATATTTTACCGCAGTCAATGTATTACAAGAGAATAGTACTGTCGGAAAATTGAATGCTGCCACTTCTAGGATTAAGTGCATAACTAAGAGAGTGTGTGAATGGAGTTCACAAACAATCAAACAATGCATGTTGTGATTCTTGAAATATGCTCGTTAGAATGAATGATTTTTAAATTTTAATCTTATTGTAGTTATGTATTAGATAACTTATTCACCGAAAAGATCAAATAAAAAATTATCTTCAAAATAAGTCTTACTGATTCAGACAGCAAATGTCTGAAAAATTTATGTTACCTTTACAGTGTTCATTTATTCACCATATGATTGTGCAACACATTTGAAAAACCTTTTTAAAAAAGTTTTTAAAGTTTTTACTCAGAACTATTATAGTCTATATTTTATGTACAATGGAATTGTCATACCACTAAAAATAATTTTAATTGAATCAAATACACACTTTTTATAAATTGTATTTGTTTTAAGTTTGACATAAATAAAATAAACTGATTATTTACTTATCATTTTGTAAATATGTTTTCTATAATTTTTTAATATAATACTTATTTTATACAATGAAAATAAAACAAAACAAGTACTATCATATACTAAAATCCCAACAGACAAGCTCGCCAGGTTTAAAACCTATTTTTTCTTAAAGGTTATTTTGGATAATTAAATTTTCAAGAGATCTATTTGTAGGGTTTCACTGACCAGTGAGATGTAGGGGTGAGTGGGAAATAGAAAGAAATACGGAGAGAGGACAGGCTGGAACTGCTGGAAGATAGCATGTGGAAAGATGGAGGGTGCTGGAATTTTTGAAGGTTAATGACAATGGTAATGACTAAAGGAAGGACTAAAATATATAGAGAAATTTCCAAAACAAAGTAATTAAGTATAATACTACAGAAGTATTATGCTAAAAAGAACTAAAACATTCCAGTTAACCTAAATATTAACAAACTTAATTAAGTGTGTCTATTACAATAATAGAACAAATGTAACAAATAAGCAGTATAATCTTACCTGAGGGTTCTATTTTAGTCCATGTCCGAGTCTCCAGGTTAAAGCAGTGAACATCATTAAAATATTTGTACTCCCGCAGATTGTCATGAAATCCACCAAATACAATCAGCTGTTTTTTGACACAAACCATTCGATGTCCACTTCGAGAGGAAGGTGCACCAGCAGCACTGATTGACAAAAAAAGAATCCAAAACTCATGGAAACATAATAGTTGGATAGAAACCTTCATTCTTATAAGTCTTATTACAAATCTGAATTAAATAAGTAAATAATATATATTTTATGACTGCATTCGTACAAAGAAATAGTTTTGGTGTTAAAGCAAAAAAGAAAACCTCAAGGTATATCTATATAGATACTCTGAATTTAACACCAAAATTGTATTATTAAACATATTAATGTACTAAAAAGTCAATTCAATTTATTATAAAGGATCAGGACTTAAATTTATTAGTGCAATTTATTTAAGTCCCACAATGTTGTTATATTCAACAGTTACATCCAATTTATAATTTTATTATCTTGTATTTCAACAGTCCTGCATTGGTTGAACCATTTGAATATCAGAATTATATTAATAGTGAAATACAACATAGCTATGGTGGGAAGGGTTGATTCATGCTTTTATTACTGCCACTATGTCAGTTTGTAGCAACATATATGTAAGACTTAGATAATAATCAAATTAATAGATTCAATGAAACTACCCTAATTGTTTGTTTAACTATCCTGGCAGTTGATTGTTATCTATTAGATTACCACACTTTTTAAAACTTAAACTTACAGAATATAGGGTCTGAATAGCATGGTGAGGCCTGATAGCATTAGACACCCTCTTTACTGCCCTCAGATCTTCGCCCACCAGCTTAACTGTTACTGTCCCAGGAAGTCAGTCAGAACTAAGGCAGTAGACGCATAGTCTTGTTGTGACTTGTGCATTGTTATTGTACTGAGTGCAGTTAAAAATAGATATAACTGTCACTGTCCCAGGAAGTCGGTTATATCTATTTTTTGTACTTTTTCTTTTACTATTCATTGAAAAATAAAAGAAAGAACAATATGTTTTATATATGAAAATGAAAGTTTAGAATCTTGTCTTTTCATTGATATATGCTATGTTTAGATTAAATGTAGTTAACATGAAAGCATGAGTTAAAGGAGAATAGTACACTTCTACTGCCTTAGTCGTGATTATTTCTTGGTCAGTACAATTAATTGTGTATAGTATTAGCTTGATGTGAACCTTTTTGTGAGTGTAGTGTTGTACGAGAGTAATTTTTAAAGTAAAAACTGATTGTCATGTGACGTCCATTAAAGGTTAACTGCTCTTGGCCAGTCCCTCACTACACCACCATTATGTTTCATATCTCTGCTGGTGTCGGTTGTGTGGTTATACTGCTTTGTTTGTCACTATGTCAAACATTAATCCCGCCGATTGTGAAGTGTGCTCATTAATTCGGTTTTTATACGCAAAAAAAATACGTCCTGATGAAATTCACTGGAAGCTTGTTAAGTTTATGGTGAGGGTGTAATGAACGATGGAAATGTGCGAAAATAGTGTAGACATTTTAATAAAGGAAGGGCAAATGTTCATGATAAAGAACGACCTAGATGCCCTACTGCCATGAATGAAGATTTTATACAAAAAGTTGATGAGTAAATTTGCCAAAACAGGCGTTGGGGATTACTGGATCATCCACCATACTGCCCTGACTCAGCACCATCAGACTTTCATCTTTTTCCAAAACTTAAGGAATTTATTGGTGGGAAACGCTTGGAAAACGAAGAAATGTTGGAAGAAACAGTTACTAACTGGTTTGACAGTCAAGAGGCAGAATTCTTTGATGATGGGATCCAAAAGCTGGTACCCATGACTTGAAAACTGTTTAAACATTCATGGTGACTATGTAGAAAAGTGAATAAATGTTTATAATTTATTTTTTGAAATAATTTAAGTTCATACATAAAGTTTTCCTTGATCCATTATAAAACGGTTCTTACTTAAAAAATGACCCTCGTATTTTGTACAATTTATTCACAAAATGAACAAAGTGACGCATTAATCACGCCTTTTGCTTTTTGGCAATATCATTGCATACAGTAAGTAATGGTGTTGTGTTATTAGCAGTAGTACAGTAGTTTGTAGACTAATAATTGTTGTGTAAGAAATTATATTATTGGCTGCTGATACCAAACGGCTTGGCTGATTTCAATTCTTTTTACAAAATACAGCATTTTTTATGAGCTTCAATTTGAGGTGTCACAAGGTATTAGTTACCATTTCAAAATTTTGGCTTTGGGCATGGGGGTGAGCATTCTCATATTGAATTTTTTTCCCCCCAATTAGTCTATACACTCCTGTTTACAGAATTTTGATACTTGGGCTATAAGCCTTTAATACGAGTTTTAAGTTTTCAAATGAACACTCTGTATACATTAACAATATTATAATACTGTTTTAATCTGTCAATTAAATTTTTACCCAGAGCAGAACAAGGATTCTCATCTGCAGACCAGCAGATTTTGTCAATATCATCATAACAGAGACAAAGAACCTCTAGAACCAACCGTAGATAATTTATTTTTAGTAGTCATAGTTTCTATAAATTGTTATACATTTTTAGATGAAATTACAATATTATGGTTATTAAGGGTTTTAAAAACTGTTAAAAGTTAAGAAATCTTTCTATCCTCACTCTAACTTCCAGACAGTTTCACATGTCAAATGTAGTTTACAGCTTGGATTTTTCACTCACTTGACTTTCTCCCAGAGGTTGGTAGCAAAGTGGAAGACCCATAGGTCTCTGTAGTGGTAGAACTGTGACTGAGTGGGGCTCGCGTACTCTCCTCCAAACACCCACAGCTGGCCTTTGTTAGCAGCGAGAGCCACAGCCTGATGAGAGCACCGGGGTGGAGGTCCTCCAGGAGCTTTCACCAATGTCCACTCTCCCCGTCCGACATTGTACAGGAACAGCTCATTGTAAAGAAATGTCTACACAAACATTCGGTATCACATTTGTACAACAAGAGCAATTTCATTCAAAATCAGTTGCTATATTACCAAGTATTGTGAATTCAAGTTGCACAAAATATTAGATGTATAAAACATTATTTCAAGTACCGGTACACCTTACTTATTTGAAAGGAAATGAGTTAAAATAGTTACTTAACAATAATATTTTATGTTATATTTCAAATGTGTCATAGAACTGATGAATATGTATAACTAAGGTTTCGACCGTAATTCAATTGTAACTATTAATCATCTTATTATAAAAATTATATTCAACAAATTTATACACTTTTGTTTATAAGTAATAAACTATTTTGACAAAATTCATAAGACATTCAGTGGTCAAGTCATTGTTTATTAATTTTTTTAACAAAATGTACAAACAAAACCTGCTAGAATCGAATTTCAATCTATCATGAGTCAAATAGGATTCCAATATTGAAAACATATAGAAATTTATTGAGATAAAATTAATATCTACATACTAATTAATGAATATATTTCTATATACTATACTGGTAAAGCACTTTTTGGATCACCACAATTAAATTTTATATAATTTATAATAATGAACTGTAATGTAGAACAAATATATTATATGGAAAAATAATTATTTCTTTGGCCTTTTATACTTACAAGAATCTTTGCAAACAATACCAATTGCTTCATTATTTTAGGTAAATATGAATATGATGGCCAGTCCTAGATCTATAGTATGTTCATGCCATTCAAAGAAATTAATAATTTTGTAATACTTTTTTAAAGTTCTTCTCCCACCTCACTCTCCATTTGCCGACCTACTAAACTAAGTTTGCAATGGTTACTAGTTTTAATAATAGTATACAATTTTGACGACAGCATGGCACTTTCGTTATTGTTTATTTTGATGATTTATCAAAAGTTTATGAAATCCTGTTGATACATCACTGAGTTGCCGGCCACTGCTTCCTACATTTATTCATTTAGGTACGTGTGCTTCTGTTTCAAAATAGGACATAATTTAAATGTATTAATTTAAATTATTACAATTACTTCTGGCCTCCAACAAGTTAATCATTTTCAACTAATCACTTGTATTTTCAGTATATGTGAGTAATTTTTAATTAATTAGTAGGTCTAAGTTCAGTGTTAATAAGTGTAATCGTCGTAATACATCATTATTTTCCTCAGAATTTTACAGGTATTCAGATGCAAGAACTAATTCAAATCGGTAAAACATTACTTAAATCAACACTAAAACATACTTAGGGGCAGAATGCTATTCAAAAATTTGCCTGAAAAATGGAAATTCATTTGCCACAAGAAGAAAGGCACATACCACTTATATTACATATATTAAACTGGATCTACTGACAGAGCTCAGGATGTGCATATGTAAACATACAAAATATTATTTATTTTATTTTTAACACCCTGTATATGTCATCAATTTTTACTGAATTATAAATTTGGAAGATATAAAAAGGCAAAAAACACTCAGGTCCACATTTACATCTATCATGAAAGAGAAACAATGGCCACTTACTCTATTATAAAACCATCCACTTAGACAGTCAGCAGTCCTATGTGAATATTTTTATGCATCTGACTGGAATTACAGTGCCTTTTGTTTTGAACATTGTGTTAAATTTGGAAAGTAGCTTTCTAGGCTTTACTATTATTTATTAAACTTTTACATTGGAGACTACACTGTTCTTTTATTTCATTTGTCGCTTCTAAAAAACTGTGTCTTAATTTGTCATCTCTGCATCGGCAGCAGTCACACTACAGTAATGAAAAGGTTTATTGTAAACACTGACAATTAGATATTGTTGTAAACATCCAGCTGCAGTTTTGACCATACTACACTTAGTACTGGTAGAAACTGTGTGTCTCTTCATTCAGACACAGAGTTATACTGAATAATAATAGCTGTCGTAACAAGATAGAACAACTCTAACAGCAGCAGCTCTTCCGCATACAGAAATCTTCTGCACAGTGCAGTACATTAATTTGTGTATATAGCTTTTATCCATAGAGAAAACACTGTTCTAAAATTGATTGATAATGTTTCAAAAAAGATTGAAAAATGTGGCATTTTATAATTTTTCTGCAGTATGTAATTTTTATTTAGTTATTTTGGTAAAATAAATTTAAATGAAACATTTTGTCATATTTATCTTGTATCAAAAATTAATCTACATAGTTAGTCATTTTAAAGTCATATTTGAACTTTATGGAATGATGTGAATAAACTGATGAATATTAGTATATATTTTCTTTTTAATATAGCATTTCTAGCTATTATTAAAAATAATTCTGCAAAAATCAATCTACATAGTTAGTCATTTTAAAGTCATATTTGAATTTTATGGAATGATGTGAATAAATTGATGAATATTAGTATATATTTTCTTTTTAATATAGCATTTCTAGCTATTGTTAAAAATAATTCTGAAAAGGTATGTCCAAAAAGTATCTGACCTTGACTTCTGGCATGAACTGACGTTACTCAGCGGCAACGGCAATCTGGTTCCTTTCAAAGTACTCCCCTCCACAAGCCACTACCTTATTCCAACGCTCCTCCCACTTCCGGAAACACTTCTTAAATTCATTTTTCGGTATGGCTGACAGGTCCTTCATCGCATTTTGTTTTATTAGTTCAACATCGTCAAATCTTTTTCTTTTCAAAGGAATTTTTAATTTCGGAAATAGCCAGAAGTCACAAGGAGCTATGTCAGGACTGTAGGGAGGCTGTCGTAGTTGGTTGATGTTGTGTTTGACCAAAAAACGCTGAATAGGATTTGAGGAATGAGCTGGCGCGTTGTCATGGTGCAGGATCCAGTCAAAGCAAATTTTGCCGAAACAAGGTTCATTTTTAAATCTTCGTGTAAAATGTTACAAACTGACGATTTTGGTATTCCTAAATCTTCTTCCAGTTCTCGGACAGTCAATCAACGGTTTTCATTAATTGCTACAGGAACGTTCAACATTTTCAGCGTTTCTGGCCGTTGAAGGCCTGCCAGATCGGTCATCACACTCCACTGATATGCGGCCATTTTTAAACCGCCTAAACTACTCTTTTATTTGTGTATCGCCCATAGATACGTCACCATAAACTTTCCGTATCATAGTAATCGTCTCTGCTGCTGAATGGCCAAGTTTTTGGCAAAATTTAATGCAAATGCGCTGCTCAACTTGTTCAGTCATATTGAAATGCGACGCACACACACAGCAGTACTATACGGAACAGAGCGCTGTGACTCACTGAGTGACCGGATCGTATTCAATGCCTAATATGGGAAGGAGTAAGCTCGCCCCTCCCCTCCGATAACCGGTTCGAGCCGGTCGGTTACGCTGCGGCAGCCTACTGGTCGGCAGTCGGATACTTTTTGGACAGACCTCGTATTTACTTTCTTATGATGTTAGACACTTTAAAAACCTGACTTAAAAAAGATGAGGCTGATAGCTCTGTGGGGGCAGTCATAACTGTTTTCATGAGGCTTTGTGGGAATTAATAGATTATTAAACTTTTTGAATACTTCAGACTTTTTAACACTCATAATTCTGTTTAAAACATTTGTTTTTCAAATGTTTTTGTAATAAAATAAAAACCGCAATTAAAGGTTACAATATAACTGTCAGTCATTTATCAAAATAGTCAAATTGTCATTTATAATGTATTAAGTAAGAACTGCAAAGTGTAAAGTGATTGTAAAATCTTTAAACGTAAAATTGGCCTATTGTTGACTTAGTTTTTTATAATATGTCATTTATATAACAAACTTTACAAACTAGTTTTTGGCAAAAAAATTATTACTAGTAAGCTATTTATTTTGCACTTACTTTCTGGCCATTAAAATATTCCCCTCCAAACAAAATAAGCTCATCCTTCTCAGGATGTGCTGAGAACGAGAAGTTAGAACGACACGATGGTGGAGGAACAATCTTCACAATTACTTCTTTTTGTTTTCGTTCTTCTTCTTCAATCTGAGCCACTATTTTCTCAATTTCATCCTAAAACATAACATTCATATTATAACTGTTAATACAGGCCAAAAGTTGAACACAGAAACTGATTTATAGAAGTACGTATCAGTGAATGTAATGTAAAGACTATTAAGTCCTGTTATCCTCAGATTATATTCGTTTTAACTACTATCTTATTCCACATTATCCGCTTTAAAACTGCTTCCATTTAGTCCTGAAGCTACTGTATATTGATTAACCTACTAATAATAATAATAATAATGTCAAACATATCATGACTGGTAGAAGCTAACCACTTAAGGGAAGAAAGCTGTTGAAACACTCACCATGCATTTATTATGGGAGTACCTTTATGTACAGTACATATATATTTGTTATAAAAAAATCTACTGTACCTATGTTTATAAAATGTTTATATAATTTTTATAGTAGAGCCTATATATGCTAATGGCAAAATTATAACATTTTAATGTTAGGTACTTGTTTCAAAAACATTTTTATTTATTTAAGAACTTTTTTGTAAATCAGTTTTGTTATTACAAAACCAGAATTTTTTATTAAACCTATCTTAACACTTCAACTATAAATTGTGTTTTATAGTGAACTACAGCTGCAGTAAAAATATCACACTCCTAGGAATACCTAAAACTAAAATAAAGGAACATTTGTCTTTAAAAAAAGGGCCTTCCGGGAAATAGCAATTAGAGAAATAGTAAAGGATTACTTTTAGAACTGTCCTGGGCCATACTCATCATTACCCCCTTCTTCTCATTTTCTTTTCTGTTTGGTTCTTACTTCTTTCGTAATCGCTTCAGCTGCTTTTTTGGCCTTCCGTACTCTTGCTTTGTTGAACATGACTGGACCCAATTGAATATTTTTTTCCATATTGTGATTAAGTTTTCTAAAAACTGCTATCATTACTCTATAATTAAATGAAATTCCTGCACCCATGACCCCAACAACTTATGTATATATAACCCAAAAGTTTGTTTTAGGACACTACTCCGTAATTACAGTACATGATTCAGACTTTTGTTCGGGTTTGAGTATGACCTTGAAGGCATTTTTTCTCAAACGTAATCTTTTTTTACCTTAAACATTTCAGTATAATGCGAAAAGTATGTAGATTTCACAATTTTGTAAAAAAATTTCAACATGTTTTAAAGTGTTTCTCCATGTACCTAAGGGGTAACCAAAACATTAATTTACCTTAAAAATCAAGCATTTATATAAAGTAGGAGCATTTATATAGTATGAGATCAAATTTTTCAAATCACTAAGACAGGTAAACAATAAAAACACAATAAGGAAATAGCAAGGTGTACCCCATCAAGCACACACACCGCTTTACAAAAGCCTGGTGTGTACCCGATTGGGTACATACAACAGCAGTTGTGAAAGATCTTGTGTACACGATGGGGTACACATCGTCGTTAACGTGTTCATAAATTAAAATCATTTAGGTACTGGGTAGGCTAGTGACATCAGCAAGAACAATGGAAATGAACTTGCGATTTTGGTCTTGAAATATATTTTTAAACATTGAACAATGTTTATAATGGTTACAGGATAATGACCTTGATGCTGGTGACCCATTTGAGCATTTTAAATGCTGTCAGACCTGTAAAGTGTAAGTACTACGCTGTTCAAACATAAAATTTAAATAAAGTTTTGTTACTTTATATAATCTCAAATAAATACATTTCTTATACATATAAAAACATAGCTTCACTATAATTCAATTCGACATTATTCCAAATTAATTCAAAGTAGGCCTAAAATCATGTGTTTAGTATATGAGTAATGACCGCAAGTACAATAATGGCGATGTAGGTGTGGTCTTTGTCCAAAGGAGTCATACACATTTATCCTTGAAAATAGTAGAATGTGAGTTATGTTACATTGTTTTGTATAAAATACTTTACAAATATTCATAGGGTAGATATTTTTTTATTTATCATTAATATATTAATTTTTAAGATGTAAAACCAGCAGAACCATATTCTTGCTTAAAATGCCTATTACGTAATTTGGTTCAATTTTTTTTTCAGTATTTTTAGATGTCACGATATTGAGAATGTGATACTCATGAAAATCAATGATTCAATAGTCATTACCATCATTATTGTGCCGTGGTGGCCGCTTATTATACTGCAGCACTTGTGGCCATTACTTATACAAATGATTTTACTTTGTTTGAATAAATTTGCAACAATATTGTAATTGAATACTTAAAAACAACAATAATTAATTGTAAATAATTAATAATGTTTTATTCATTACTTTTTAAAGCATATAATTATGTTGTACTAATTAAACTAAGGTTGTAATCTCATATTAGATCTCACCTCTCCTTTAACAGCCAACTCTTTCTTCATTTTTTGAGACAACTTCTTATCCGTTTTGGCTGCTGTTTTTTCAGCTCCTTTCCCCTTTTTCTTATCTTTTTTGCCCATTTTAAACAGTCACTACACACTCAGTATTCAAAAACCTGAGGTAAACTTTGAGGTTACCTTATTACTTACAAGAAAACATTTGTAACAAGTTCTCAAAACCCAACACCATCAACATCAACACGTGTTGGGGTTATTTAGACACTAGCTCACTGCCAGGGTAGCCAATAGCGAGCCGTCATTATACCTCCAACATAAGTCAAAACTACCCCAAAACTTCCTTCAAAATTTCCCAGAAATTGGCCCACGTTTTTTCTATCATTTACTTCCATAGATTCAAGATTCAAGATATTTTATTGTCATTAAGCACAATACATATTATGCAATAGACAAAGTCAACATATTATATAGCCTACTTTAATCTAATCTTTAATTTAGGCACAGTTATAGGACAAAATACAGTATTGCCAGCTAGAACTAAATAACAATAATATAAATGTGAATAAAAACAATAAAATTACAATTAAATAATTTAAAAATCTATACAATATGAGGGCTCTAAACTGCAAAAGTCACATTCTCCAATTTTTTTCGAAATTGACTTTTGGGTATATTCTAATTATATTCATAGCTTTGCACATATTGATCTAAGAGTTTTAAAGCAAAACTAACAGTATCCCACTTTATTTTAACGGTGAAAATTACGTTTGTTTTCAAAACTCACATTCTCCAAAGTCTTTGAATGCAAAATTCACATTCTCCATTTCAGCCAATAGGAAGGCTGTTTGAGTCACGTGACACTGCACCCTGTATCGTCTGTTTTGCTAATGTTTTGTAAGTAGGAAGTCAGTGTAGTGGTGTACTGTTTCTGTTTTATGCGTTAAATAGCTTAAAAATGGATATTAGTGTAAGACCAAGTGATAAAAGTAAAGGAGAAACACCCAGGAAGAAGGTTCGAGCACCAAACCACTGGAAAAGAGCCCAGGCAAAAAAGAAAAAGGTAACCAAAAACCTTCATACATAACCTCTATGTTCATAACCTATTTGCCATGTTTCAAAGACCGTTAATTAAGAAATAAAACTTTTTATTGCATAAATATTTACTTATTTAACTATATTTAACTTACGTACCGGTCTGAGGCATAGCTTTTGGATGCTTGTCATTCTCTAGGCGTATGCAATTTTAGCAAATAGGACTTAGGCCTTTGTTACTTTTGACACGAAATGCTAATATATTCATTGTGGTTCTCTGAGACAAGAAAATAGAAATAATTGCTGAATAAAATGTTAGAATCAGCATATTATTTTTATTTTTTTTGTTTTCAGATATGCCTCCCGAAGGGTTTTCCGGATTTTCCTACGTGTAACCACACCAAAGGCGCTCCCTACTTTGCCGATCATTGACAGCCCAGGACATAAGAAGATTTCATTCTGCTTTTTATAAGGAACATGATAAAATATACCAAGACAACTTTTGTTCTAAAGCATATAACAATGAAACGTGATAAAGCGAAGATGACCCAAAAACCAAAAAAAATATTAAAAAACAAGCTAGAGCAAAATATTTCATAACAAACCGTGAGAAGAAAATGGTTCCGGTGTGTTTGGGTACTTTTCTGAGGGCCTTAAATATTCCAGATTTAGAATTAATTAATAAAATTGCTGACCGGTTTTATTACAAACATGAAAATGCCGAAGGAGAGGAGAGGCGGTGACACTACTGGTAACAGATTTGTGGCTAAAAAAAAGAAAGTATTATGACGTTTATTAATAGTTTTTAAAAAGTGCAGTGAAACTCATTACTGTACAAACAGAAGTGGCCGGAAATATTTGCCTGCAGAACTAAATATAAAGAAGCTCTGGCGAATGTATCAGACCAATGCGGAAGATCACCTTAAAGTGAAAGACAGTTATTTTAGATATATTTTTAATAGAAAATACAACTTGGGATTCGGATCACCTAGGGTGGACGTATGTTTCTACTTGCCTAGAATTGGCAGAAAAAAATTAAAGTCGACAAAGAGTGATGCCCGAGCGAAACATGCTTCTTGTTGAGAAACGGGTCCACAAGCTACGATCACAAGCATTTTACGGTTTGTTACAAGAAGACCGTGAAGATCTCCTAATATTATCTTTCGATTGCCAAAAAAAATCAACCTCTACCTAAACTTCCGGATCAGTCCTCCTACTACACCCGTCAGCTATATTTAAATAATTTTTGTGTTGTAAAGGGCCCATTCAAAATCCAAACTTGACAAAGATAATGTAACAGCTTACACGTGGACAGAGAATGAGTTTTCTAAGGGATCCCAATGAGATTTCATCCTGTTTATATTGACACTTTGAATTCTATTGATCTGACCCCCTACATGACTGTTCGACTTATTAGCGACGGGTGTGGGGGTCAAAATAAAAAATTCAATTTTAATCACTATGGTGTGCTCATGGTTTGTCAATGCACCTGATAACATCAAGGAGGTACAGTTAGTTTTCCCAATGACAGGTCATAGTTTTATCCCCCCAGATAGGGTGTTTGGCAATGTCGAGAAGGAGATAAAGCGATGTGAAGTAATTGTAAGCCCACAGGAGTACATTGACATCATAGGAAATTTTGCTACAGTGAAAAAAACTTGGCGTTGATACTGTGAACCTTGATTGGAAATCTGAGGTGGAGCAACACATACGCAAGACAAGTACATGGCATTTTGGTATCCAGTCTTGTAGGCGGGTCTACTTTACTAAGGAGAGTAATGGTAACAATGAAACGGTTTTGGTACAAGGAGAATGTACCTATCGCCTAAAAGCAAATCCTGAACAAGCAGCAAGAAGTATAGTAAAAAGAGGGAGAAGCCTTAAACAAACATAAGACCAGTGACTATTGTTAAAGGTAACAGTGTTGGAAAGGAAGAAAAAAAAAAGGCTGATGTAAACACTCTTCTACTAAAACATTATGGAAATGAATGGCGACAGAATGAATCCCTGGAGTTTTTTAGACATGTATTAGATGACCCTGAAGTCGAAGTAATTGGTGACGATGAGGAAGGTTGCCAACGAGCCGAAGAGATGCCTTGTTACCAAATTTAAAATACTGTACAGAAGTCCTAAATGAATAGGCAATAAAACTTTGGTTCTCTGATTTCTTCATTTTATGAGTTTTAATACCGTACCTTATAAATCCCCAGTAATTATGTCTAAGCATATTAATTTATTACTATTTTCTTGTCTTTGAAAGCCTACAATGTTTGGTGTCAAAAGTAACAATCTCCATATCGGATTATTGCAAAACTAACATTCTCCAGTTTGAGAATACAAAACTCACATTCTCCAAAGTTTAAAGGCATTTTTTCACTATGTTTAGAGTGCTTTTATATACAAAAAATGTTGTAAATCTAATTCGATGGAATGCCAACTCTAAGAACATATAATGGTTACCAAGGTTACTTTATTTATAATGCAAGTAGCAGTTTTTGCTATTTTCGTAAAATTTTAAAAAGTGGAGAGTGTGACTTTTGCAGTTAGAGCCCTCATATGTGCTAACAATCCTAATCTTAAATTAACAATGGATTAAAAACTTAATGAGCTAATATCACAGGCTAGGTAATCTTCAACAGTGTAAAAAAGCTTTATTTTTCAGCCACTTTGCAATGGTAACTTTAAAATTATTAAGTGTAACATTCCATGCTTTCTCTGGTAATTTATTAAATAATTTTATACTGAAAAATATCTGGCTGTTTTTGGTCTTTTCGAGTCTGACTGGGGGTAGATCGAGTAAATACTTTTTTCTTGTGCAGTGTGTATGAACATCTTGTCTATTTATGAAACTATTCAAATTTTCTTTTACATCAAGTAATGAGCAGTAGATGTATAAACTTGGCAAGGTCATAATTTGAAGTTCTTTGAAAAAAGGTGAACAAGATTCTTGTTTAGAAACATTTTTAAAAATCCTAATAGCTTTTTTTGCCATAAAAATATTTTTTTGGCACTGGAACTGTTTCCCCAAAGAGTCACACCATACCTCAAGTGTGAGTGGAAAAATGCATAATAAGCAGTTATCAACATCTCTTGAGTAACAGTATTCCTTAGTTTACATAATAGGTATATAACTCTAGATAGTTTAGTACATAAATAATTAACATGATGTTGCCAGCTTAATTTACTATCTAGGATAACACCCAATAACTTAACAGAATCATTACTGTATTTAGTATTATTGTGTAGAGATAATGTTAAATATTCAGTTTTATTATGATTCACTGCCAACCCATTTGCTTTAAACCATTCTAGAGCTAATTTAAATGAACGTTCTTGATCAGATTTTAAGATTTGTGAGTCTTTATTACAGTTTAAAAGAGTAGTATCATCCGCGTACAAAACAGAATTACAAGGTAGGCTAGATGAAAAATCATTGATTGCAACAATAAACAGAAAAGGTCCCAAAACAGAGCCTTGCGGAACTCCCAATTTCACTGTTCTGAAATTGGACTTGTTCTCCCCCTGGACAACCATCTGTTTCCTGTCAGATAAATAAGATGACAATAATTGTAATGCTTTATGTTTTATGCCATATTACATAAGTCACAATGGTTGTATTTTTTATTTATCACATGTTTATACAGATTAAATATATACGGTATATCTAATTTTATAAAACACAGATTAAATAAACCCTATGAAATCAAAATTTTAAGAACAAAAAAGTTTAATACTAAGCAAATATCTGAGACGTCATCAATAGTCATCGCAAGGAATATGCCAGCTTTGATGTAATTAGTTTTGTTAACTTTTATTTACATATTATAATTTGGACTTACCCTGTTTTCGGTTATTGCAATTCAGCATCGCCTATGAACGTTCAAATACATCAAGTACACTCCACTTTTTATTTTTGTCCGAATAAACAGATTTTCAATCACACATAAACACACAAAAATATCTTAAAGAGTTATTCTAAAATAATATCACAGTAAACCTACAGTACACTTTCTAACAACGATCAAATCTCCCGGTTAGATTGGAGTGAGAATGTGAAAGTGAGTAGTGCTTGTAAAAAGATATTGTGCGGTATGCCTTGTCAACAGATGTGGGTGAAGTACTTAGAATTGAGCGATTTCCATAGTTTTAACAGGGATTCAGGTCCAGTTCAGAAAGCAAACGCAATATTCATCCTCTGTTTTGTTAATATACTAAATTCTACAAAGAATGCAGTAATTATGTTTACGAGAAAGAGACAGTGAACGTTTAGGTTAGAATAACCCAGAGTCAGCTTAGATTTTCATATTACCTCAAATGACCCCAAAAATTTTGTTACCCCAAGTAGCCTGATTTTACCTCAAATGTGATAATTGTCCCACGATTGACAACACAGTCCGCGATCGAGGTACACGGTGTCTTTAAGTGTTTATAAGGGCGTTCAAATATAGTGTATAGCTCAGGCATTGATCATGTTGTTTGTTCACTAGTTTAAACATTTCAAGTGAATAAAAATCTATTTATCTCTTTGAAAAACCCCAAATTTCTTGTTAATGTATTGTAAAAGAATATAATCTAGGCAGTCTAATATACACTCAAAGACAAAATGTAGCTATTTCTTTTCACTTGCATGACAACTTGTTAAAAATACAATAGTCAATAATATAGCATTTCAAATTATGATACAATAACATAAACCCCACATATATGTATTATTATAATACAAGCTTACTCAAAGTTACAAGATGGAGGTACACACAAACGTTGTTTAACAGGCTTTTCTGAGCTTGCAAGCAAAGTCTATAGCTTATTTCATTCTTTAGATGTCTTGCGGAGAGATAGACAGACGGACAGTCACACAGAAAAGTAATTTTTACACCCAATAGAATCAGAAAAAAGAAATTGTGTCAGATTAAAGAGTATGACGCTTCAATGATGCAAAACTAAATTCCATGGTTGAATATGCAACATCACAATCCTCATTCTTGTCTAGGTGGAAAGGAATTATCATACAAAATTTAAAGTGTACAGATTGAATATTTCTCGAAATATCTTGCCATACGAACGTTGAAATGTTTGTTCATTAAATTAGGTTTTATAGCAGTGTTTAACCAATCAAAGTTTCTGTGAACTAGAAAGAGTATGTTGTGTGTAAAGCAACGTGATAATGCTCGAAATCATTTTCGAGATACTTGTATATGGGGACAGATTTGCATAGATGACATTTTCCAGCACTTCGAGTGATAGACTTCGCTGACGCTCAGCCTACTATATGATTTGTAGTGAAAGTTATTTCTTATTTAGTTATTAAATTATTTAAATTTATTAATTTACGCTTATTTATAATAAAATCTTCATATTACAAAACTGGTTAAAACCAGCTACGAGTTGCTTTATCACCTGGTGGTATTTATATTTTATTTCAAATTCAATTTGACATCTAAATAGTTGAGTTATCGTGCATAGTTTTTAAGTAGCGGCCGTGCGAAATCCCAGTATTCTTATTTGGTAATCCTGTATTTTATCTATGAAAGGCTATATACCCAGCAACAATCTTTAATAATACTGTATTCCCTACAATCGTTAAATGTGTTGAGAGTATAAGATCTTAAGAATATTTTAGTAAGCAACCAAAAGCTGATATAAGCTGTTCATTTTATTTAAATTCATTGCCTACTTCGTCTTCAGGACTAGTTGTAAGGGAATTGTTCCTTTTCGTCTGTAGGCTGCAAGGTTTAAGTGAACATGTCTTGATTGGATTTATTAAACAGAACGTCTGCATTTATAGTATGAATATATATCTCAGATAATGTTTGCGTTATTAATTACATTACTTGCGTCTCATCTTCAAATCAACGAAAACTGTGTCGTAAATTACTGTTGTCGGTAAAAAATTACCCTAACATCTTCCTAGTCCTCCAAGTTTCGAGAAATAACTTTCTTTCAACAATGTCCTACTTGCATCTCGCTCTATGAGATTAAATGGATGTGTTGGCCTAAGCAGTGTGCAGTGTCGTTGTGTATTTCTACATAGTATCAATAAACACACATTGTAGAAAATACCTGCGAGTTTATCTTCATTTAAAAATTGAACAATATGTCAATGTTTATTCATTGGAATTACTGGTAAAAAAAATTATCGAAAATATATGATTTTTCTCTTTGAGGGTCAGTAGACTCCCACTATTTAAGAGACAAGTAAGGGTAAGACAATTATGACGGAAAGAAACATTGGTGCGCTGGCCGGAAAGTCCAATATGGCAACAACGTCCGTGTACCCGCTTTGGCGAGATCTGACGAATATATAATCTTAATTTATTAGCGCGCTGGTCGGGCGAGAAAAGACCAGTTAGTCAACATCTGTATGTGTTTTGGTGGGAACTGCTAATACAATACCCAGACTAAAAAAGACCATCACACAAAATTTATTATGTTTCTATTGTATCTTGAATAATATTTTAAGACTAATTTCTGTCGATTTGAAAGAATAAAACTCCGAAAAGATGATTAGTTAATGTCACTATAACTTTACACAGGAAAACGTATTTTTAGTCCATAATTATATTTATAATTATTATTTATAAAACTCTTTACTGAGAAAATTCTAAATTTTCAAAAATATCATATCACAAGGTTTTCACCTTTAGTTGTAATAAATATAGATTCATGGATTTTGACTAAATACTTTCTATTTTAACCTTTCACTTTTTAACTCTTATTATACCAGGCAGTTAAAAGAAAAAAATAACTATCTACTCAGTTACTTCTGTTTTATTGAACTTTCAAATCAATTCTTTCCGAAATTGTCAATAATAATCTGTACAGTCTTCATTTTTAATTATTCATTTATTTCAAGATAGGAAAATTTATGTAAGCATGGTTATCTTGATTAAACTTATAATTTTGCACTTCCTAAGCGGAATAACAAAGCTTTTCATTTATTACATTCATCCTTCATTCTCAATACATCTTGAAATTAACAACATCTTGTGTCAGTATCCTATATAAAATAAGACAGGAGTATACCACTCGACGTGTCCATAGGCGGCTTTAGACAATAGTTTCTGGGAGATGCTAATTTAGCATGGTTGTACGGGAGTAGTATAATAGTATGAGCCTGGGAATATAGAATACAATTTCATAACCATACACCTAGAACTCATTATAGTCATTAATTTTCTAGTCATTATATTATTTAAAAACTTTTAATACCACTCAAAATCGTTTAGATTTGTCAACTAAGTTACACACCTTTTTAACAGTTAAAAAGTTTAGCGATTAGACGGAATTAATCGTAAATTTAAAGCTGGAAAGGGAAGACAAAATGAGTATTCAAGAACAAATGTTAATTTAATAAAATACAAAATAGTTATTTAACAAAACTTCTACATTTTAACTTACAATATTTGCTATTTTCATAAATTTCATATGAAATAGCAATTGTTAAAAAGTAAAACAAAGTGCCTGTCAAGTAGAAATTTCTCTTCATCGTGAACCTTTCTACAATATCTTGATTTGAATCTGTTCTCTCAGTATTTTTTCTCTATGTACAACAACAATAAGTAGGAGAATCTCTCTTGCAGCATTCTCAATCAGTTTTTTATCCTTGTTATAGCAGAGAAACTTCTGTCCCACGAGGCTGAGCTTTTTGGAATGGACACAGAAGTTTGATTATTGTGAATAAGTTAGGAAAATTTTCTTGCTTAACTATTTCTCTTAATTCTTCGAACTTTGCTCTTGAACTAATAACGTTTCCATTTTTTTATGTTGGTATTCCAAAATTAAGATAATAAGATCAAGGAAGACTTTTTCATAACCAATTGAACAGCGTATTGCCAGCTTCATATAACTTAGCGATTATACATTGAATCTTTTATTCAATCGTTCAATGACAACGCCAAGGTCCTTAAATTTAAGAATAAAGAATAAAGAATTTTATTTTCTTAAATTTCAACAGTTAACAAAATTTAGTACACTTTTTATCTCAATCATTTTAATAATTCTCGTTCGGTCAGGCTGACCATTATTTTATTACTAACTTAGTAGTTTTGCATTGAAAACAGCCTTAACTACATTACAATATACAGTATGTACATATTACAGTAGGTAAATATTGACACAAGAAGGAAATTTAAGAAAATCTAGGGCCTCTAAGGCAAGCCTGTTCAGAGGTTCCTTTACAGTACTTACAAAAAAAACATGCACCCCACCCCCCCCCCCCCAGCACTCAGAAAAAATTATTTTTTTTAAGAAAAATTGAACAAAGATGGTTCTCAAAAAACAAACATGTTGTGCCTTAGCAAAAAAATTTATCCACAGTTAACAAAATAAACAAATGCAACTTGCAACAAGAGAAAATAACAACACCTGACTTTCCCGTACCACCATCCACAAGGAAGCAGAACATAGACTACAGATACATAATAAAAACAAAAATATTGACTTCACAACTATATTAACAATAAATAAATATTTACATACAAATATTAACCATACATTACTGATAAACACTGATCATCTGAATAAGTAAGCTATTGTTATAATATTAAACAAAAACTCAATATCTTCCAAATGAAAGAGCCATGATTTTAGTCTATTCAAAAAAATATTTTTGTTGTATGAATATTTAATATAATCAGGTATTTGGTTAAAAATCTTTGGTGCGATAAAATTTAATATGTTCTAGTGTAAAAAGATATTGTTGGCTTAGAATATTGTAAATTTATTTGCATTTCTTAATCTCAATTTATAGGTATTTACATTGGCTGGAATATTTCCACTTCTACAGTAAAAAAGTTTTAATACTTTGAATACATATAAATATCTCAGAGGAAAAATTTTTAGGGTCTAAGAACAATGGACGAGAAGGTTCATATTTAGTTTTATTCGAGATTATTTCTTACCAAATGCTTCTGCCGTAGATATATTGAGTTCAAGTAAGAAATATATGTATTGCCCCAAAATACTATTCCATACTCTATTCTGCTCTGCACCATTGAAAAATAAACTGTACGCAAAAACTCTCACTCACTACACATACTTTTAAAAAAATAGAAAAACCTTAGGATTTTTATTATTTTACTATTTAATTTTTACTTATATGTATCTTCCAATTCATTTCACTATCAACATATACACCTAAATACTTTATTTTCACTGGTTTTACCCAAAACAGAACATTTTACTTTTTTTACAATGAATTTGTTGACTAATACAATCTGCACACCTATATAAAATCGGTACTGAAAAATTTACTTCTTTTTTTTAAGGAAAAATTTATGTATTTTTGTTTTTTCAATGCTCAGTTGCATATGATTCACAGTGAACCACCACTGTATCGCATCAAGGTCCACGACTCATTGCTACTCGTACTGAGTCCAAATCCTTGGCTGGCATAGCACAAGGCAGTATCATTTTTCCGCAAAAGATGTTAAAGTACCAATGAAAGCGAGCGAGCCATTACAAAAATCATTTATAATATATTATGAATAAAATAGCTCCAAGAACTGATCCTTGTGGTACACCATTTTTAATTACACACACATACACCCATGTCACTACATACAGCATTAATTTTGACACATTTGTTTTCTCTTCAAGCAAGTAACTCTGAAACCAATCATATACAACTCCCCGAATGCCACACCGATAAAGCTTTTCCAAAAGAATATTATGGTCAACTGTATTATGGTCAAAGGCTTTTTTTTGATATCTAAAAATAGGCCACTAACATTTTTTCCGTTCATTAATTCCATCATAAAACATTGGTCATAAAGTTTAATAAGGCATGTTCAGTGTTCAGTCCGGATCTAAATCCAAACTGTTTGGTACTAAAAAAATTTGTTTTATTTAATAACTTCATAAGCTTATGCTTCATTACCTTCTCAATAACCTTAGAGAAACAAGAAAGCAATGATATCGGACGATAATATAACTGCATAATAAACTGGAACCACTCTTAAAAATTGGTATGACAACAGCATTTTTTAATTTAGTTGGAAAAATGCCAGTTTGGAAGCTAAGATTAATTATATACAGAAAAACATCTAAAATATTTTTCAGAAACTTCCTTTAGTGTACAAGTGCTTATTCCATCAATACCAGGCGCAGTGTTATTCTTTAGAGATTTTTATAACACACAGCAACTCTTCAGCTAAAACTGGTTCAAATAAAAATCGAATGAACTTCCATTCTACATGGAAAATAATTGTTATAGTGCATAGACAGAAATTATCATTCACAATTTTGTTCAAATATAAATTATTCACTACATTCAAGAAATACTCATTGAATCGATTTGATATAATGTGTGAATTCAGAAACTGTCATATCGCCTATTTCTAGCCGTTAATCTGACTTCTATTTGCTTTATTTTGTCCTGTTACTTCATTTATTACTTTCCATGTTGCTTTAGAATTTCCTTCACACTTATTAAATTTGTCTTTATAGAAACGATCTTTTAATAATTTTATATCGTTCCGTAATTTATTTTCCTGAATGTTTAGGTAATAATTTTTTAGGCTCTCGTTGTAAGGATGCTTTTTTAACATGACTGAAGAGTAAGTTTCTTCTCTTAATCCTCGAACAAATCGCATTATTTCATCCAGGGTTTAATTTTCTTATACTGAAAAAGAGTTCTCGACGATAAAATTTGATTGATTTAACAATTGTTGAAATATAGAAAGGAAAGAGTCAAAAGCAGCCGACACATCAGAATGTTTGTATACATCCGACCAGTCGGCATTATTTAACATATGTTTGAGGAGAGCGTAGCATTATACGTGTGCGGCCGCGGGAGGGGTGGAGGGCGAGACCGGGCTCTGCCCCCTCCCCCCCGCCACCCAACAACCGCACCGCCACGCTAACCTGAACCATAGAGTGATCCGTAAAGCCCGTGTCCACACTATGCCGCGGTTGGCTTTTGGCAATGCCGCGTTGGCAAAGCAAATGCTAATGTAGACGTGGCCGTTGGCATATGTGCCGCTGAACCAATGGTTTGCCAACGAAAATCGCTCTAGTGACGGTCCTCCATCAAAGGAAAGCCTGGTGAGGAGCCGGTAGTGGGACGAGCCAACCGTTGGCTTCACGCGGCATGCACGTGGTTCAGTTGTGGCTGAGACAGTGCCGAGTACAGTCATGGAGTGGGACGAACGATTAAAGTGTGTCAACTTATTGAGCTCTACCGTGATAAACCTGTTCTGTGTGGGACTGTGTCGCTTGAAAGGGAACAAAGACAGAAACAAGAAAACAAGATGCTCTTCAAGAAATAGCAGATGTTTTTGGTGTTGACAAAGCAGTAGTGGAAAAGAAAATTAAAAACCTAGTGTGCCATTTTTTTACGTGAAATAAAAAAAGGGAGAGAGACTCAAGTAAGTCTGGGTGCGGAAATTCTGATGTGTACAAGAGTAAATGGTTTTGCTATAACAACATGCTATTTCTCCAGGATCGAAATACACCTAACGAAACGACGGACACAATCACGCAGGTAAATATATATTGACACAGTAAGTATTAGTAATTATATTTTACGTTCATATCAAACACATATACATAGTTAGGGCTAATTATTTGTCTTGTTGAAAGGATAATTTTCCAGCCGGGGAAAGCGAAGAAGTCTGCAAATTCTTTTCTAGTGCTAGAGTGGCTTGTGGCTCATCAGTGCTCTTGCTTCTTCTTGAAGTTCGAGACATGTTGACCAAAGCTTGATTTGAAGGGGATGTCTCCAATGTCCTGGATTGATCTTCACCTGTAGTTGAGCACTCCCGAGTCGAATGTTCCCACGGGGTTGTACACTGATTTGGAATTACTTTTCCTCAAGTAGTTGTGCAGATAAAGTACTTGCCAACACCACCAGCGTAGCCCCATTCTGGTTTTTAATAGCATAGGTCTTTGTAGTATGCGGTACACAGAGGATATTATGCCGAATGCAATTCTCAGAAACTCTACGTGCTCTACTTAACCGATAGTTGAAAAAACACTCTTTCTTTAGAGTCCTTTTTTTGAAATACCTGGATATGGTTTCATGATGTGCTTCGATAACGAGAAAAGCATCATCGGCCACAAAAACATACGGTGTTTTATCTGTTCTTCCAGGAAGAGGAGTATAGGAGGAAGATGCATTGTGTTGTTCCTCAGACAATCATCTGAATGTTGTGTGACTAAACACACCTCCGTCTGATATTCTTCCTTGACAAACCAACACTTGCGTAGATAAAGTTGTAGTGCGCATCTAGCCACCGCAAATAGAACTATATCACCTGAAAAACCCCATTCCCTTGTAGTTGAAATATTCTGTGCCACTATGGATAGGTGCTTTGCAAACTCAATATGCTTCCCACAAAGGCCCCCACACAGTTTGGGAAATTCCACTTATCATTGAACTCTTTTGAAATAACTTTCCACTCTGCTTCTGTTTTTTGGCATCTGAAACAAAAATGACAACAATATAGCAATATTCATTATCCAATCATTAATCTTTTCCTTTTTTTTTAGACGAGCATACAAATAAAGATGGAGATACTGCAAACCAATCGCAAACTGATCAACCAGGACCAAGTTTGAGGCTGGACCAAGTGGAGAAACGCCTCGAAAACGTGTAAGTTTTGCCAAAGGAACAGTCAGAATCGGCCAGGCGTGAGGCCCACAAAAGAAAAAAAAGACTACAGCTACAGAAGAAGCTCTGTCAATTATGAGAAGTATCCAAGGTCGGCATAAAGGTATGGATCAGTTCAAAATCTTTTGGAGAGCAAGATGTAGGACCTGCGTATTAAAGACCTCCCATCATCAAATGCTCAGAAAATTGCAAACACCTTATTAGTAATAACACCAACTGTTTGAAGCAGAAATGGGCAAGACCACGCATCCAAACCAACTATGGCAACCCACGTGGCAACAAAACAAACAAAACCACACAAGATACCTATAAAATAAAAACCACCTACTAAAAACAAAACTACACCGAAGCCAGTACCCAACAACACGAATACGTACAACACCGATTTACTATGTCCCGTCCAACCCCAAAACCAGGCTTTCCTGTCTTCTGAAATCTACTACAAACACTTCGAGCATGTCCCAATCCAAACCCATGTAGTGAGCAGCAGTCTTTTCACACAGGAATCACAAGCAAACTCTCTCCAAGATTCAGTCATAAGCTCCTCGCTATCAACCCCATACGGACAATGACTCTATCGACCAATATATTGATGCACTGTAATGTAAATAATGTTAATTTTACAAATTTAAATAAAAGAGAATATTTACACCTCATCTCTTCAAAATTCAAATTTGAGTTAAGACTTTTGTTCATTTTTGTTATTGTAATTAACTTAATACTCATTTTAACTAAGTAAATAAGGGGTTTCAATTTTGTAATGGAGAGTGTTTTTGTTCGGGAAACTTGAGACGCATGTCTACCAAATAAAGGTTTTTTCTAATATACAATTTTTTCTTACCTTGATGTAATCCTGTAATACACTGACAATTGCTTCAACAAACAGTCGGGATGATGGTTGATATTATTTGCTTTGAAATCTTGAATGTGTAACTTTAACGAGTGGTAAGAGTCTCCCGTTGCCAAAAACCGCAGAGTAACTGCAAGGCGTTCATGTGGAGGAATAGCACTTCCTGAAGGACGTGTCCCTCGTTTCTGGATGATACGAGCTATCTTATTTAGAAGATCTTCAAAGTCACTACTTTTCATTCGAAAAAAGTGTGTTTTGAAACCACATCCATATCTGTACTCGAGATTTAATTCGTCTTCATCATCCAATACCAAATCCTTCATCAACTCACTAGTTTCCGTATTTTCTTCTACTTTGAAGGCTTGGACGCACCCAAAACCGTCGTTTACGCAATTTTTCGTGATTGATAATTACAAACGCGCCTAAAGCAACTAGTACATGCCTCTCCTCGTTTACAGAACATTTTTGCGACTGAATGCCAACTCACGTGTAGACGACAAGCCAAAATCTAGGTTTGCCCGCGTTGGCTTTGCCAACGCGGCATTGCCAAAAGCCAGCCGCGGCATAGTGTGGACACGGCTTAATGCCGGCATGTACAACCGCGGCCATCCACAGAAAACCGTGTTCTTATGTTGGCCACCCGGACATAAACAAGATCAATGCATGTCTCGGACTGATCTGTTACTCGTGTTGGCTCTTCGACTAAACACTCAAAACCCGTTTACTGCCATCACTGTTCTATAACTGTCAGTATCCGCATTTAACTCCCTCACTTCCACTAAATTTATATTTACATCTCCTATCCCAAATTAAATTTCTAATGTTTTTAAAATTCATATTTAGATTACAAAAAAATTGTCGAAGTTTTCATTTATAAACTACCACAGAGTGAAAAATTAATCTATATATTGCTAATAAATGAAAAAGTTTGATTTAAAAAATTCAAAAGAGATTAAAAGAATGTCAGCTGTATCGCACTTCACACTCACATCTAGGCAATTTAACGTTTACAAATGTGTTTTTTTTAATGTAAACAGCAATTCCACCAGCCCTATATGTTTCATTGCACTTAAAAAAAATGTTATAATCCGGTATTGTATAAAAATTTGTTGATTCTATTCATTGATCCATATCTCCGATAAAATAATTAATATCTGGCTCAATATTATTCGCAATAGCTTCAGCTAGAAAAAAAAATCAAAAATTACTTCTTAGGCTTCTTATATTTTGATGAATGAATTTTAAATTTTTTATCTATATTTTTTTTTAAAAGAGAAAATAAACTTTAAAGGTACAAATACATTATAAAAATACAAATTATAAAAAACAAATTCCTCATTGATATAAAAACACTAGCCTACATCTAATTTTGTTTTGTGAAATGGGTTAGAAAAAAAAACTTACAGTTTTTCAAGGTCAGCCTGACATATTACTGTTGTAATTGTCCCAGATTCTTCTTTACGAAGGAAGATTTTTCCACCTCGCACCCACAAGTACTTGTACTGTTTGTCCCGCTTGATCTCCGCGCCATCGCGAACAGAGTACTCTTCTCGCCAGGTGACAAGGCCTCGTTTGATGTATACGGGTTTATCCACGTTCAAGTTCATGTGCCGAGTCTCGAGAAGTCCCTCTTCACACGGCATCTTCGCAACAGTTCATCTTTGTCGAGACGTCTCACAAATTTCACAATAATTCCGGCGGCGAGTTTATTCGGACCCGTTTTCTTGCCCAACCGATGACACGCATCGATCATTGATTCGGGTTAGGTTTAAAGTCCAGGGCACTTCCCCACCTCCCAACCTCCGGCAGGGCTCCTTCACGACGCTCACACAACATCTTTTCATTCGGCTGCATCGGTACACCATGGATTTCGACGGTATTCATCCTGGAGTATTGCTTCCATATCCTCCACACGCCTTTCCAACTCCGACACCTTTTTGCTCAGTATTCTATTTTCATCAATCAGGTTATCTATAATTTTTAAGCATCTTTTCAATTGTGTTAGTCTGCTCCTTCACACTTTTTGTATTTTCTTCCAGCTTTTTTTCATTTAAGGCCTCATAGGACTGGTTTGAAACTGCTCTCACTGCTTCCTTTGGTTTTCAACTATTTCATTAATTTTTTTCATTAAATCATCCAAAGTAAATTTACCCTCTTGTTGCCTCAGAATCAAATCTTAAGCTCTTTCTCTGCGTTTCACTGCAGGGTGGGCATCTCCAAACCAATCCATCTTGGGTGATTGCATTCCTACATCCGCCTTGCTCATTTTTAAGCAAACGCCGTGGAATTCCTTGAAACAGTCACTGCACTGTATCTTCACTTTATTACCAATAGCTCTCTTAAGCAAATACCACAGTTTGCCATTGTATATCTGTTGTTGTAAAAAACGAGGTGAATATAAAAAACAGATAATCAAATAGCCTATAACGCGATTAAAAAATCCCGCAAATAAAACTACCGGGCACGTTTGAAAGAGTTTTGTAGGTTATGGTCGAGACCGGAGCACTATCTCTAAACGATCCGTCTTTATCTGAGCGCTGACGTCATGACACATATTGAGGACTAAACATAATGACTAAACATGAGGTCTCCAATATCTGTTCACCCCGTCTTGACCTTCATTCTGACTGACATCCTCTCCCGCTCCGACGGTTGACATTACTGCGCTGTTTCCCAAAAGAACACTCATTTTTCTTTTTCTTTTTGAATTCCTAACGTTCTTCAAAGAAATTTCATACTTTTCAGCAAAATATGTTATTTCTGTCCATACTTTGAAAAATAATATCTCATTTCTTTTTTCCAAAGAATTAATTTTACCTCTAAATACCTGTGAAGCTCCTCTCAGTGTGCCTTTAGAGTGCTGTAGCCGTTGGATCATAATGTGAGTAAGAGTTAACACTTAACATGTGGAACATAAAGAGGTTAACAACGAAGTTCCCTTCAATTATGGTGCTCAAAATCCTTAAAGCTTCAACAGCATCTATATTTTCATTTTGGTCGATTTCAAATCTCAGAGCTTCAGTAATAACATTATAGCTTGTATCAACTGCACGCAGCTTTTGTACGTACAAGTCCGTTGACTCTGAGCAGAAATCCCAACAATCCTGGAACTGTTCCTCAAGCGACTGTTTGTATTATATCCGTTACTTTGTGGTGGGATGGCTTTGAACAATATACATACTACGCCTGAAGCCCAAGAAATAAAATATTTGAGTTTTCAAACAAATTTGGACATCTGTTACGGCTAAGTCAGCGTTGTGAGCGTAACAGTGAAAATACACAGCTGCAAGGTGCCATCTGATTATTGTTTGTAATCCAGCATTTCGCCCCCTCCCCTGATATAACAGATGTATAATAGTCAACATAGATAAAGCTAGTTCCTCAGAATTTCCGTCATATGAACAGTTTCAAAAAATGAGGAACCGTTCGTGGGGGGTTAGCTTATCATCATAGAGAATACACAAGAAAAGTTATTGATCCTTATTCTGGATTCGTCGACCATAGCTGGAAAACCCCACAGCATTTCATTTCATCAGTAATCGTAGTTGAAATTAAAGTGAATTATTTCAGTTTATATAGATTTACTACAACAACTTATGGTTCTTTAAAAGCCATCTTTAATAATAATGGATCATGTTGAGCATAAAAGTTACAAGGTTTTAGAAAATTCCTCCAGTTGTCTTTCTCACAATGTCCTCTTAGAGCAGGGCCGTGATTTGTAAGGCATATTATAATTGTGCTTATATACAGTTTCTTATTGCCAACATCGTCTTTGTGGGCACTCGACATTAGTGTCATAACATTGCCCTTTTCACTGTTATACTTCCTCTGAGGAGGAATTTGAGTCAAGCATAGTGTAATATGCTGCGGGTTTAGCTACACTGTATAAAAGCCAAGGATGCTGATTAAAGTATGCCTATGAAAAGGACCTGTTTTGTTTGCCAAATACAGTTGAAAGGTTTGTACCCAGCTGAACTGGCCCTAACTCTCTAGTCCCTAGATTATTATATTTTTCTGAAGGTCAAGCTCGTAAATGGATAAACACAGACCACTTTGTTCCGCTGCACTGTACGGCGGCATTTATATCGCAGCATAATAAGATATAATCCATACAGTAGTAAACATTTACGAGAGGTACAGTCATGTTTATAATTTGTAATAAGGAGGTATTTGATAAACTATATGAACATACTTTTAAACCTATTACTAAAATAAAACCCCGCCTCTAGCCGCCCCTACACGTGTCACATAACAGGCTCCATTGTGGTTGTGTGACACATTTCAAGTCTATAGTTCATTTCATTCTTGAGATGTCCTTTGGAAAGACAGACAAAAAAGAAATTTCTGTGGCGTACTGCTGAATGATGCTTTTATGGTGCTCAACTAGACCTTGCTTGTCTCTGATGTTTATACTAATAAAATAAAATAATCCAACTGCAAAGAAATGATTAAAGAATCAGTTTTTTGTAAATAGATATAAATATACAAACCGCTAACACTCAAGTCGTTAAGTATTTGGTCGTAAATGGAAAACCTAACGACCAACCTTATAATATATAACATAATATTATGAATAATATGAGCCCAGAGATAGATTAACGTCATTCATTACCTTTCCAGAATTTGTTGGTTCTTTTCATGACCGCAATCTATCATGATAATTTAAATTTTTGGTTTTAATTCACTTCAGTCCTATGATTTTGGAAAATATGAGAATTTCTTTTTAAAAGAGTAAGACATATATTAAAGAAAGTCTAATAGGTTATTTAACAGGAAGGCGTTTCTGCAGGAGTACCTGGGCAAAAGCCCACAGATGATTTTATTGCCTTCTTCTGCAGAGCACCATCTTCTGGGAAAACATGCATCCATAGCATGCTGCAAGCAGGCTCTGTCTGTTCACATAGCCTACCACTCTACAAAGAATAAACAGACAACTATAAAACAGTGTATTGGTTCATCTGGCAATCAAGTCAGTATGATTTGAAAAAAATCTGTCATCAATAGTGAAGTGAAGAAAGTTGATCATTGAGCTTGATGTGACTTCTGTATCTCAGAGTATAAATTTGACCGGTAATTTTGAGAATACAATCCTTCCTGTACATAAACAAAATTGAGTTTGTGTGTTAAACTGTAACTTATATTATCTTAATTTTAATCAGCTCACTATATCTCATTGAACACTGTGTAATTTAATAGGGCATTGTCTTACAGTATACAATAGATAGATTTTACAATAGGCAATTTTAACTAATTCTACTCATAAACCATCTCATATCAACCAACAATTAGTTGAAATATAATGAGTGGATTTGTTGTTTTTGCAGATGTTTCAAAGGCATACTTGCTGTAGTAAATTACCAAACATTTAATTTTATATTGAAAGAGGCACTCCTGAAGATACACAGAACTGGAGCTTTTGAAAGTCGGTGAGCTAAGAAATGTCTTTGATGATAGAAGATAGGACAATTTTCAGGTCATCAACAAATAATATTCAAACAACATCCCATACCACCATCCTCTAAATTTTTCATTACAATTTTAAGACAAGTATACGTGTATTAAATGCAATAGTTGTAAACTTCTGTAAGGTTCAAATAAAATTTATTTAGATGTTGAATAAATGTGTTACAATGCCTCATATATTATTAAATTAAAATTTTTATTAAGCAAAAATGTAGAACTTTTAATATTTTATTAGGCTTAAGCAGACAGTGTCATGACTAACATCCAAGTCACCAGGATCATTAAAAAAATCATATGGCTGCAAAGAAGAACCAATCCACTAATTAATTTGTTTCTTTTATTTGGCTTCTTAAAAGTAGCAAATTAGAAGAGAAATACTAAATAAAACTGTGCTTTTTATCTGTGTATATTGTTGAATAAATATTCATTGTTAAACATTAGAAAGTTTTAGTTAATTTCTGAACAGAATGACACACTTGTGGAGTCCTGTGTACAGACCTTTTTGTTCATTTGCTTTATTCCTAAAAAAGAATGGAATTATGTGTGTGTTCTTGTAAAACTGACATTAACGTATATTTCTTTATAGAGTTAAATTGTATAAAATATTCATTTTCAAAATGAGCAATTTTGAAAATATGTATAGTTAACACTTTTTTGCTATGTAATAAACAGTTCTAGGTAGTCGCCTAGAAGGCAAAAATGAGTCGGAACATTCAAAGTTACCAGTTTATAAAACTCAGATGCATAAAATCAAACACAAATCAATCACTTATATTGCGACACACAACATCAATTCTCTACTGAAGACAGGAAAACTCAAGAACTTCACAGATGAATTGGACCGGCAGAATATTCTACTGGCAGGGCTTCAGGAAATGAGAAACACTACAGAGGACCCATTTGAGTCTCAGGGGTATAGAATTTATAATGGGAAACCAGGACAAAGGGCCATGGTACAGTGCCCACAATTTGGTACAGGATTTATAGTGAATTTGAAGATAATAGATTCTGTAATTGATTTTAAGGCTATATCACCTAGAATTGCAACTTTAAACCTGAAGACTGCCACCAAAATATATATAATAATAAATGCCCACGCCCCCACTAATGAGAAAAACCGTTTGACAAGGACTATGCAAGAGGTGGAGGATTTCTGGGACCTCCTGGATCAAACTATAAGTCAGATTGATAAGAAGCATGTAAAGATTTTAATAGGGGATTTTAATGCCCAGTTAGGACAAGAAAAGAAATATCGAGATGTAATTGGAAAATGGGCTGCCCATAAACATACAAATAGAAACGGACAAAGATTAATAGAAATCTGCAGAACCCATGGATTTATCTCTAAATCAACATACTTTAAGAGAAAGCCAAACAAACTTAAGACATGGAAACATCCAGACTGGATAAAGGGGGAATGGCAATTAGACCACGTATGCATGGATAAATTCTTCCACAAGGAGATCTACAATGTCAAAGTGCTGAGAGGAACTGATACAGGTTCGGACCATTACTTAATAAAAATTAAAATCAAGTTGACTCCACTAAGAAGAAAGAGACAACAAACAGATGTGAAGAAGAAAAGAACATTTGACCCTCATCAACTAATTCAAAATGAACAATATAGAAAAGTTACAGAAGGTATAAAGTTGACTGAAAATTTGGAGGAAATAAAACAAATTCTCAAAGAACACGCAACAAATTTGGCACCACTAAATCCAAGGAAAAAACATGCTTGGTGGAACCACGACTGTGACGAAGTGCATGAAAGAAGGCATCAGGCTTGGTTGAAATTTCAATCTCATAAAACCGAGGAAAATGCCAATAACCTCAAGAACACAAGGAAACTATTCTCCAAAATTATTAGAAAATGTAAGAGACAATATGAAACACAGTTAATTAACTCTATAGAGAAGAATTACTATAGAACCAACTCTAGAGACTATTACAAAGCCTTTCATACACAATTACAAAAGTACAGCCCTCCGACATTATTGTTGAAAAACAAAAATGGAAAAACTGCACATAACAATAAGGAGAATGCTGAAATAATGGCAGAAGCATTTAAGGAACTCCTGAATTGTAAGGAACCGGAGGAAATTTTGGAAATCAACACTAATACTCCAATAAAAACCAAACCTGTAAATATTAACCCCCCTACAGTAAAAGAAGTGGAAACTGTACTTAAAGAATTGAAGAACTACAAAGCAGGTGGTGAAGACCAAATGTTTGCAGAGGTGTGGAAGTATGCTGGAGTATCTAGTCATACCTCTCTTCATATGATACTACAGAAAATTTGGATTACTGAGAAATTTCCCGATCAATGGACTATAGCTATAATTCACCCTTTGCACAAGAAAGGTGACAGATGTAATCCGGATAACTATACAGGTATATCACTCCTCGATTGTACTTATAAGATTTTTTCAAAGATTCTCTACAACAGGATTAAGGACCAACTAGATCAAGAACTTGGAGAATACCAAGGAGGATTCAGGCCTTGGAGAAGTTGTACAGAGCAAATAATTACACTAAAGTTAATTATGGCATATTATAGAAAACAAAATAAACAACTCTCGATAACATTTGTTGATTTCAAGAAAGCCTATGATTCCATTCATAGAATATCACTATTAAAAATACTGAGACATTTTGGACTTCACCCCAAATTAATTAAATTAATAGAACTAACATTAACTAATACAAAGTCTAAAATAAAGTTTAGAGGAGAACTTTCAGAACCATTTCAGATAAAGACTGGCTTAAGACAAGGTGATGGATTATCACCGCTTCTTTTTAACTGTGCATTAGAGTACGTCATGAGGGAATGGGAAAGAAATAACCAAAAAAACATAAAGATTGGATATCAAAGGGACAACATTAATCTGAACTGTCTGGGGTTTGCTGATGACTTAGCTCTTTTGGCCACTGACATTCAGGAAACAAAACAGCAAATTAAATCTTTACAAGATATAGCTCAGAAAATTGGTTTAAAGATATCGTTTGAAAAAACAGAAGTTTTATTAACGCAGCCTCCACTTGCAAATAAAATAAGGTTGGACAACCACAATATAAAAATTGTGCAGAAATTTAAATACTTAGGAGAAGTAATCACTTATAACCTGAATGAAAAACCATCTTGGCAAAGTAAAATAGACAAACTAACTAAGATTAAACATGCTACTAAGAATACGTATAATAAAAAATGTCTTTCAATAAATACAAAATTAAGACACTACAAAACAGTTGCTCTGCCACAAATTACATACGCAAGTGAAACAATATTTAAAACAACAAATACTATTGCAATAGATAAGGTTCTTAAGATGGAGAGAAGAATAGTCAGAACTTGCTTAAACAAAAACTATCAAGTAGACGGAGTTTGGAGACTAGCTTCCAATGAAACAGTCTACAAAAATATAGAACCCATTACAAGTATAATTAAAAAGAAACGAATATCATTCCTGGGGCATTTGTTAAGAACACCTGAAAATAGAATTAGCAGGAAAATAGTACAAAAACTGTGGTATAGTAAAAGTGACATTAAATGGATCACAGAATTAAAAGAAGATATGAGAGAGTTACAAATTACAGTAGAGGATTTAAAACACAAGACAAACACATTGAAGATATTGAATGACAAATACTCTACACTACAGCTGAAAAGAAACAAACAACGAATAGGAAGAGTGGTTCCGGAGGAGGAAAGGAAATTACGCTCGGAAAGGATGAAGAAATATTGGGTGGATAAAAGAAGAAAGACTAGAAAATATAAAGTGACTAAAGTGGTCCAATGTAGGCCATAAAATTATAAATAAATAAATAAACAGTTACATTTTAAATTATTAGTGACACAGAGAATTTAGAGAAAGATTTAAAAGTGATTTACATAGTTTTTGAAGCATCATCATAAGCCAAATTAAAACACTTTTGGTTGTCTAAATAAATGCCAATTTGAATATTATAATGTAAACCTTGATAGTCCAAAATCCCTCTTACCTGTTTTTTAAGGTATTTTACTACAAAATATTGGTGAAAGCGACATTTCTGTTTACTTTTCGTCGTACTAGCTCAGACCGCTTCTGACAATAATTATGGCAGAATCACTGTTGCATCAATGGTTTGTCGTTATGACATGTGCTATGAGCAGTAATACATCATTCTGAGCTTTATGAATGTAAATTTCTTGGTAAACAAAAAGAAACAAACAAATATTGTGGGAATATAGAACACTTATCCAATTGGCTGTTCCAAACAAATAATGAACTTTTACAGTTGCTAAAATGGGAGAGAGAGAGAGAGAGATAGAAGGCATAGTGGGGTACCGTAGGAATAAATTTAAATTAAAACTAAACAGTTTATTGCTGAAAATCAACTATATTTATTTTTACAATTCCAATCAAAATGACTGAATTCTTTATACTCTTGGAACAACATATTTCTAGTATAATTTTTTACACAACCATCCAAGAAAACAAATTATAACATTTGTAGACCCTTTAAAAATTCATGTACATAATAATCAGTATAATATATTATCTATATTTATATATTTCCATTTATGCAACTTTGACGCTATGGTTAATGTAAGCTTGAGAGCCAAATTGACCCAGGTCACACAGTACAGATATAATTTACAATAATCATTTCAGTGATATACAGTATGTGTAGGGTATTCATTTTATGGAATTAATTTAATTATGGTAAGATATTAACTAACACAGTTGAAACTTGCTTTGAATGAACAAGATCAATGCCCTTATCAGTCTTTCTAATGTTATTCGCTATAAGAAACACATGAAACAAACCCAAAATTTTAACATTTCCACTTGCTAAATCTGGCATTTTATTCAACATTGTATGTAACAAACATACAAAAAATATATTTTAAATTTTTTAATTAAAGTAAATAATAAAATATCTATTATTCAATACTTTTTGTTTTGAATAGCAGATACAAAAATACAACACTATATTCAATTAAATATATTTTATACATTGTTAAGTCTACATTTAAAATGTTTGTCAAAATATATGTTTTAGTCTGTGAAGGCTTATGCATAAAATTTGTGTGTGGGAAACTTAAATTACTTCAAACAAGACAATGATTACTGCATTACAAAGTTTAAAAATTGCCAGAAATTGTGTATTGACATTAATTTTTCAAACTCTGTTAAATTTTGCTTAACAAAGTTAAATCTTAAACAATGTTGTAACCTTAAATTTGGTCTTTGAATTACGGAGGATGTCCCATTGTACAGATATTAATACACATTCAAATGTTTTAATTTTTCCAATACTGTTAAATCTCAAACTTTTTAAAATTATATAATTCAAAAGTACACTACTTACAGTAAAAGTTCAAAAGCGTTTACTTGTTATAAATTTAATCTTTGTAACTGGAAATCGCCCATTATTCCATGACCAAACATATTGTTATAAAATTTAGGTTTTACAGAGTTCTTATGGTGTAAAGCTTGTGGTTGTTCCACTATAGTCGGCAAAATAAAACATTTGCATTCATATGGAAAATCTGGTAGAAACCATTTTTAATGTATTTTAATAAACAAGAATGATTTTAAAACAGCTGATAATTTCTATCTTGGCTTACTTATACTTACTAAGTTTTAATTGTAAAATTTGTAATCTAATCCATCTCTCGCAACTATTAAAACTGATATACATTCAGAATACAAGCAGTCAAATGATAATAATATGCTTATGTCATATTACTTCACAATTACATTTAATAAAAATAAATTTCCTGTCACAAGATTAGAAACATGAAACAGTATCCAAATTGTTTAATTACACAATGTATAATCACTGCATTCACACATACACACCTATAACCTTAAATTATAATTTAGATAAATATAGAATTTCAGATGCATAACCCACTGCTCAATACTCAAGTGGAACAGTAACATTTTGTGTTCTCAACCTGTCAAACCAAATTTGGTAGACGAAGTTCCTTTTAAGTTTCCTACAATTGCTACAAACAGACAAGATTTATGGCCCGAAAAAACATATAAAAATTACATTCTTTTAAGAAATTTCAACAAATATTTTGAAAACACTTTTCTATATTTGGTTAAATTAAGACATTGGTTAAACCTAAAAACTACCCGTTTGTTTAATGTAATTTAAAAACTAATTATAGAGTTTGTTCTTCATATATTGTTTTTGTAATAGACAGTATTTAGGCATTTTTGAAAAATTAATTATTTACAATTCATTAAGGTTTTTTTATATTTGTACACACACTATGTTTTATTCTGATAACAAGAATTGTGTATGACAACATAATAAATCATACTCTGAACAGACTTGCAGAGTTATGAATACAGGGTATTAACTTCGAACGTGGTACCAGTTCTAGGATTACATACTAGGTATGACAGAAGTAACCATTTAAATGTTACTGTAATTACCAAACTAATGTATATAGAAAAAAATTAATTCTTAAAAATCAACTAATACCTGACTAATTGTGAGGAATTCTTTGAGGACATTCTCAAACTCTCATGCCGTACAAATCATGAATTCTAACACTGATTTTGGTATAGATAAAAACAACAAAATATCAATAACTTAAAATGTTTGTATTCCACATTGAGTGTTGTTAAGAAAATAGTGTACACTGATAAATTTCAAAGGTCAAGTAGTCATTCACGCACCAAAATGGACCTGCCCACAAAGTTCCAAATGCTTGAGGTAGATATCAGAAAACTATGAAATAAATCAAACTAGTTTGTATAACATTTATAATAAAGACAAAATACATAATTTGAATACAGAAGTTTAATTATTCCATCTTACACGTTCGCTACTGTTATGTTAAGAAAAATACTACGTGTTGAAACTGTCGTCTGGATATTATCCCAACTGTTGCCACAAATTTGCGGTGTATTGTCTCATTAAAACAGACTGCTGACACGCAACATTGTTGTCTTGTCATTCAATAATACGTTTTAAAACACTGGTCTATTTAAAATGCCAGCATACTCTAATGAATTGCTTAGTATGTGAATCTGAAGTTTAGTAAACGTCACACCACAGTTGGTAAAACTGTTCCTTACAAGTTTAGTTCTGTACTTTTATAATAGCAGGTGTACTAGGTTTACCTGTCAACAAGCAGACATAATTGATATTTATAAAGTAATACTGATCTTTATTACATCTGTCTTAACATTACCATAAATGAGAAAGCTTTTAATACCGCTATATGTGTCATTTGGTCCATAGTGAAAACTTAATTTTAGTTTTAATTATTATGACTAAACGATGCAAATGTGCAGCATCATTAAAAATCTCAAAACATAAGGAAAACAAGTAGTAAATACATTGGTATGTACATTTGTGTTAAAGCATGTTAACATAACTGAATACAATTATTTTGGTGGTCTGTGGTGAACATCACGCAGCCCTCAGTAGCGAACGTGTTACAAAATGTACCTGCTAAATGGACATAAGTAATATTTTGTATGAAATATGATTTAAAAAAATTCTGCACTTCTTTTAATATAAAATAAAATTCACATTAATTAATTAATAAATTAACACCTTTTTTTATTAAACTACTAAAAATCTGTATTTTTATATTTACTCATCAAAATTCAAAAAGTACAAAACTCACATTACTCAAATTAGACAAAGTGTAATTTTTGAAAACTTAATTGACTTTAAACCTTGTTTCTAATGCCAAAAAATGTAAGAGATTTGACGGTCAAAGCAATTACAATAATGAAACAAATATGGAAATTTCTGTGGTTTTTACCACAGAAGCAATTTAAATGTTGTTTACTACTAATAAAGACTTTCATTGCTTCTACTTTTAATACAACATTTCAAACACATGGGTAACAAGTAAATTAAAATAAGCTGACAATTTTAAAAATACATGTACTAAAAATACACCAAGTATACAACTTCTGTTACTATTTTAAAACACTGATTCATTACCTATAACTAAGAAAAAATAAAAAAAGGCAGTGATTTTCAAAGTATTACTTGCCTAACCCTCTTTTGAAGTAACACTAATAACATATCAGTTTAAAAATTGGATCCATGTTACCATTTTAATGTGGCTTGCACTACTAACACAATATACAGGTCACAGTATATACTGTATTGAACTAAAATTACAATAATAATATACAAACATAATTCATATAAAACCTAATAGAATGTTGTAACCGTCTGCACATTTTCTTAATGTACTGGGATGTGATAAAGTAATGTTTGTGGTAACTATTTAAATGTATCAAACATGAATAGCAATGTTACAATCAGATCAGGTTTTATTCATAGTACTTCCAGGTGTTGAAAAAACAATAAATTAACTGAAATACTTGAAAGTCTGTGAGCTATAGAAACGGCTAAAGTAAATTGTAACTATTTTGACAAGAGTTACAGAAAACTAGTAGTATGTCACAAAGAACTTTTACTGGTCTTTTTTAAAGTTTTTACCAGTACAAGGTCAGTTTACAACACATAAATTCCTAAGTTTCTGGATTTATTTATTAATCAATATTGTTAACTGAGCAGGATTGAAATGAAGAGAAGTTTTCAGAGTTGTTATCCGATTATTCTTTAAGTAAATGTTTATTAGAATTATAACAGGTATTTTCAGTAAAAATATTTTTTATTTTTGTACTTATTATCAAGATTTACTAATTGTGTAACCTACGTTTTATCACTGGAGAAATACACCATTAGAGTATTTCTATCAAGAGCACAGATCATGATCAGTGAGGCTCTCATTGACAGGTCCAAGTGTAACTTACACTACAGACTACTTCCTCAGAAGGTTCCTACACATACATTTCTACCAGGAACAATTTTTCTGACAGTAGAATTCGATACATGAGTTAGGTAATGGCTCTCTTTCCACTCACTCTAGTTTCAGCAAAAAACGAAATGGTAAGTGACGTTTTGTCCATAGTCTCGGTAAACAACTGATAGAGGAATAAGTCTAATTCCTTACAATCTTTTTCCCTCCACTATTGTGCGTTTTGTAAGAGCTAGAAGAATGGTATTTCAGCTAGCAATGGTAAGTAAAATGTACAAGAACAAAGTTATAATCATCACCACTTAAGTTGTTTCAATATTTATTGTGATATACTTTGGTGTGATTAATTCTGTTAGACATGCTCCAAAAAATTAACAGTGTCAAGAAAAAGAAAAATTACATGTATTAAAATTTGATGCAATCTTACCTTATAAAAAGGGCAGAAAAACTAAGACTTTCTTTAAGTTATCAATAAACTTTGCTGTTTGACAACTATTTGTTTCATGTAAAAAGTATCATATTATCATTGATCAAACAATGTTGACAAGGACAAGGCAAAGGTTTGAATAACTTGATTGATTGACTCAGAATTACAAGGACCAATCTGTTGCAACGGCAAGGATCCTCAGAGTATTAGAAAAGTTTGTTATTTCAACTGTCATTTTGTAGTTTGGCCCAAAAACTAGTTAAATGTCAAACCATAGTCAGTCATAATAATGACAAACAAAACCTAGATTTGTCTTGTATTCTTCTCAAAAGAGTCATCATTTGTAATAAATAACAAAATATATAATAAAATGAATATTTAATATAAATTATGAAACTTTTGAGATGAACAATGAGCACGACAACTTTATTGTTTCTAAAACTAGATGACAGACAATATTTCAACATTAGAAGTGTTTCAAATTCTACTACAAAATGAGATTGCCTAACTAGATATTTTATTACTATAAGAAGGAACCCTCCAGACGAATTACCTGTTAAGTATGCTGCTTGTAAACTTTGAAGATTTATTCTGAGATTAACATAAAATATCATAAGTTAGGTTTTAATTAGTAAAAGAAACCAATAAAGTAGAACAAATGAGAAAATTCCTTACTCAAAAAGCTGAATGCTACTTGAGAAACATTCATCAAAGCCATGAACATTTGTAAAGAGTTGGAAAGAAATTTAGAACGTGTAATATGTCAATAGTGTATGTTTATAAAAGTGAACTACAAAGTATTTGGTTTGTGTATAGTCGGTGAACATGCTTTTATCATCACAACCATGTGTTAACAAAGACTGATTTTCTTACTTATATTAGGTTAACTGATGTCAAATGTGTGTAAGCCTCTTCCTGCACAGTTGGGAATAAAATTTGTACTCATTACACTATGTCGAGAATTTAACAAACAGTTTTCTAGAGGTAAATCAATTTAAATTTTTAACAATACAGGTTTTAAAACATAAAATCTACATCAATAAAATTTTGTTTTGCACATAGCATTTTATAAAATAAAAAAAATTAATAATTCCAGGCACTTCAATAGTTATTCTGAAATCTATATTTTTATTTCAAGTAATGGAATGTGAGCCTTCTGAGCCGTATGGAAAAAAACCGGCTAACTTACCAGCTCTTTCTACTTGCTTGCTAACTTACAGCAATATCTTCAGCTCTTGTATTAGATGTTTCGGTCAAAGAGAGAGACCATCATTGATGCACTACAAAGTTACTGTCTTCAAAAGTGACTAAAAACACAAATATCAAGAAAAAATAATGGTCAAACAAAATACACAGTATGAGACGAGCCTAACACATCAACATGTGTTTGCAAACAGTTTAAGAATGGCCTACTATGAATTTTGTTTATTTGTCATTGTGTTATTGTGTGTGCTTTTTTAAAATAATTTTTAATGTCATGGAGACTGAATAACGTTGTAGATCATCTGATGGGAGTCTCAATGTTTGGTGAGTAAACCAGTTTGGACAGTGTAACAACATGCCATTTCTAACAAACATTCTGAAGAAACCACTTGTGACTTAAAATAAAAACTGATCTTCATATTAATAAAAAATCTAAATCTGATTGACAGTTTAAGAAAAAGTATAGAAGGAATCTAATGGTAAACTTTTAATTCTTAATGTATACTTAGATTTACTATCTGGATGATTTCTTACACAAAATCTTCTATTCTAAAAGGAAAATGGAAAAATTCAAATAGATCTGTAAAATGAGCACAGAATAGGAGTTAACACAAGGATTTAATCCGTTTATTAATTTGGTGTAAAACATTTGGCTCAATTTTCAAATAATTAGATTAACTACTTACAAATTAGAATGACACAATAAAAATTGCATTTCATATCAAACTATACTACATAACCAAAGCTATATTTTGATTAGTCTCCTTAATTTATAGTATCCTGTAAATATGATCTGTTTCTACATCGTGGAATAATTATTTCTATGGTTAAGTACACTTTTTTGGCAAGAATTAATGAACCCAGGTGGATTGTCAGGTTGAATTGGTTTTATTCATCAACAATTTACTTAGTGGCTAAGTTAAAACCTATAACATAAGATACAGTAGAATTAAAATATAAAACAATGTATTTTTCAAAAACAAAAACAGATTTGTTCATTACTTTGTAGTCACATATAAGTAAGTTGAGCAATAATATTAAAACACAGTCAACGGAAAAGACATATCACATTATAACAAAATGCATACACAGAGCCAGCTCATCACATATCACAATGCCACATTGATAATTATAATTATTTAATATAATTTCAAATACATTTAAATACACAAAGAAAAACATTTTAAAATACACAAGACAAACATTAAAAATAAAACTGCAAATTATACATTGAATAGTGTTTATAATAAGAGATTTTAAATTAAGATATAGATCCTTTTCAACAGTAATTCAAATAACTTAATTGGAGATAAATTATTTAGGACATCAAATTCAACAGAGCTGAAATCCACCTGATAACACAACAAGACCAAACAAACGGTTGGCTAACTATAAAAACACAACCCGTATATAATATATAATAACTAACGTATTTTCTATGTATATAAATAAGTATAAAAAATCGTATAGATGAGTGAGGCCGAGGCAGTTAGTGCTTGGTGCGCACTCTGATCACAGGGTAGCGGGTGTTCCACCCTGTTAACAGTACAAACCAACATTAGCCTGAATCGGTTGGTTGCAGTGTATCAAACTGATGCAAGCAAAACAATTTTTGTCACAGTTTTGTTACATATTCTATTATGTGCTTGTGATGCAGATCTACATTCCATTTCAACCAATGTGTTTGTGTTGAGTATGTATAATTTATTGGGTTTTTTTTTAGTCAATTGGATGACATGGTAATTTGTTAAGATAAATAGGTGTATTGGAATCAGTATTTTATAACACGTTCACTGCGGGCTACTGCCAGGACAGTGATGTGCAGCACTCTTACTATTCGCTCTGCCACAAGCTGCAATCTTGGTACAGATATCTTGAATTCTTCTTTTTTATTGGCAATGGAAGGTTCAAAAGGATAATGGGATTTCTTGGACACTTGGCATTGTTTTTTGGAACATCTAATAGCAAATGTTTGAAATATTGTTATCCTTTTCAAACTTGTCTATATTAAGGATACTTATTTTCTGTTTCTTCAGTTTGGCCTGTAAATGTGAGTAAACTATGCAGACAGTATCAGTGAAACACATACACACACTGACCCTTACAATGTTTTTTTTATATACAGTGCTGTGTCATGCTATTACACTGTTATATGCTACATGCAAGACCGTCTGGGCAGTTACATAGCTGAGACAGAACCGTAGATCACCTGGATATCACTCATTACAACTAGAAAGTTATTATGATTGTTACCTACTTCAAATAATGCCTTTGCCAAAAATGTTGGCTACTGTTTAGACTTACTTCATGTGTAAGAACTTAATATAATCTAAAATAATAATTTTATAGCATATTAAAAAAAAAAAAAAATAGTACTACTTGTACGAAAATTTAAATTTGATTTTACAGCATATCATGTACATTGCAACGTTTCTAAGCACGTGCGTGAACGAAAAATTGTTTCGTGTCTCGGTTAATAAATAATTTGACCGCCCCAATTTGCAATTCACCAACTAATTTAAGCTTTAGGAGCCCGAGGTCGAGGTGGACACCCCTCAAGGTGCAGAGACTAGCCAGCTTTGATAGATGTTTTAGTTTAGAAAAATATAATTTAATTCCAATCTAATCCCCCCGGTTTTATAACTATCGTGATCCTATTCAGACAGCAACTAAGGTGCACCACATTTATTAAATGGTAATAGCATGTTCTGTAAAAAAGCACCATAGTATAATTCTCCTAAAAATTAACCAAATTAAGTCCTAAGAATTATTGGAAGGATCTCACCCATACAGCCACGGAGCCACCGGAACAACTGCGCTCGTCTTTTGAGCGACTCCCCCCCGACCTTTGATAACCGGCGTCAGTAGCGCCCTCTATCATGCAAGACAACTATGCCTATCTGACCACCTGCTAACTAACTGTTGTGCCTTCGGCACATCCTCTCCCCCTTCCCCAAAGTTTTTTTTTTTATGTATATAATGTCTCCCAACATCAACATTGTACGTCACACATTGAGGCACGTCTTCCTAACCTAGCTTACTGGGGTAAATGGATTGCTATAGAATTTCTAGTTTCCCCCCATTTCCTCACCACCGACACCAAACCTAATCTACTCACAAATTAATTATTGTGAGTTTCTCGATAACCTTGGAACAAGGCATACATGCATCCCTGCCTTTATGCAAAATCTGTTTCCCCCCCTTTGCAACACCCTACCACCGTATAGACAATCAGTCATTGGTTTGTCCCTTTGGAACCTCGTGTGAGTTTGTGTTATGTAAATGAAAAACATCGAAAAGGATGAAATAAGGAGGAAGGTAATCTTTAAGCCATCAACATTGAAAAAATAGGTGTAGCATTTTTTTTTTTTTTTTTTTTTTTTTTTTTTTTTTTTTTTTTTTTTTTTTTTTTTTTTTTTTTTTTTTTTATTCTGCATATCCTCCTAACCCTCATGATGTGACGGCTACTTATTGAGCTCATTTCAACTCCTCCTACTCCTCGAGATGATTATTATCCTATTCCTTATATTCAAGTCAATAAATATCTTAATAATTAGATCAATGTTGACTGTATTTATATATTTACTCTGGTTCTAACTTATCACCTGGAAGATGTCCACTCTATCTCAAATAGGAAAAGGTAGGATTTTAAAGGTTGGCAGTTTTGTGAGTAATTATGTTGTTTCATATTTTCTTTTTTTTTTACTGTTCCAAATGAGACTCTGACTGGTCACACGATCAGTGGGTGCCACTAACCTATACTCGTAGGAGGGAAAGGGAGCGCCCTCCTCTCCCCCAAGCGGTCATCGTAAAAACAATTCCCAGTCACAAAATATTGATGGTGAGGAAACGAACTCCATTCCCTAAAGACGTGCCTGCTTAGAAATGAGGAGAAATTAAAAGACCCTACACCAAAACCAACTAATTAAAATTAACCTACTTACACTAACGAAGTGAATGTCACGTTACAATTTCCCAAGTACTGTAGAAAAGGTTTTCCCATCTCCGCTCCATTTTGCAAACTCCTTACGTAGAGTTTGTGAAAAATCTGACTCGGTTGGAACGGCACATGTCCGACTTATTGGCGATGCTGTATGACAAACTCACCCACCTAACACTCTTTCATTATTGATCTATCATATTTGTATACAACTCTCATTTTATTTATATTTCTATATGAAATAATACAAGACAGATTCCATATCACAAACATTCTACTTTCCTATCACTTCCGTAGTAAAATTCGATTCTGAACTAATATTAATGTGAATATTTGTTTGTGTAATGAATGTCAGTGTTATGAGGGTGCGCTAGGGATCTCCTCGTCCAACCATCTGTCTGAAATGTAAATAATAAAACAAAAATTACTTAGTAGCATATGCTCTTTTCTTCACATAAAAAAAGGATAGCCAGATTTGGATAACCCTCCCTCGTATATGTGTGTGTGTGTTTCCAACCATCTCTCAACGCAGTCAGCCTCAAAACGCAGAAGTGATCAAGGCTTCGCAAACCCAGATCTTATTGACAATTGCGTCGAAAAAGCCTCCCGCATTGAGGACGATCTGCAGTAGATGTATATTTTCAAATGTAAGTGTATTCTTAATATATAGTATCACAAAGTCTCTCTTTGGCACCTTGAGGGACCATCCCCGCCTCTCAAGCTAACTGGTTATTTATAGTATTAACTTTCCGATTTATTTAAATTTTACCTGAAAATGGCTTTAATTGCGAGATATGGGCATTTCTCACGAATTTCTTACTTTTAGGGTCGCTTAGGGAAACTGTCACCGGAGACGTGAAACGTGTAATAATAAGGGGCCGGGACCACAACGGGTTTAGTTTTAGCCGATATGTTCTTCGCTGCCTGACTAATATTGATCAACCGGTACATTACCGTGTCACCAACCTTGAAGGCAGCAGGTTTCCTGTTGATATTGTACCTTGAGGCTATCTTTTGATGAGCAAATTTTAAGGTTTTCAAAAGCCTGGGCCCAACGCGCCTCGATATTAGTTTGATTATTATCTAACTGCAACAAATCATCTAAATTCCAAATATTCTCTAAGTGATTTCTAATGCTGTGTCCCAAAAAACAGTTTGGCAGGTGAAAATCCAGTGCTAGCATGTTCAGCAGAGTTAAACGCGATTTGAAATAAATGTAAATTACGGTCCCATTCTGAATGGTCCTTTTGATGAAAAACCCGGAGAGCTACCTTAATATTTTTGTTAACTCTCTCGGCATGTGATGGCTGCGGATAATAAACCGTTGTTCGTACGTGCTGTATCCCGAGTGATCGGCACATGCCCTGGAACATTTCTGACCTAAAACAACTACCATGATCGGAAACAATCGATTTTGGGAATCCAAAGTACGTGAAAACTCCCTTTTCCATTAAGCTGACGGCTGTCTTTAGCAGTACAGTTTCTTGCGGGAAGCATTATACAATATTTGGAAAAGCCATCTACCACCGTTAAAAGCCATTTGTTCCCTCTTTTTGAACGTGGGAGTGGTCCTATGAAAATCGATAAATATACGTTCAAAAGGTACAGAGTAGACTTCGGACGCAAGATGACCCACACACCGCGTGTTTTGAGCCTGTTTACAACGCTGACATTCCACGCAAGATTTCACCATACCCGTTATACGGCTGACAGCAGCTGATCCCCATGAAAATACTTGGATACTCTAGACCATGTTTTTGAAATCCCCAAATGAGCAGACGTTGGCGAGCAGTGATATACTTTAAATAGCATTGGAATCAATTTTTTCCGGAATTACAATACGAGGTCGTGTATGATTAGGTGCTCGATACATTAAAAATTCCGTCACGAAGAAAATAATTAGGTGGCGGCGTACGACTTTGAACCTTGCCGAATTATGCTATTAAATGTTTAAGTCGTCCCTTTGATGCTCCTTAACATCCTTAAATGCTTTCGGGTATCCCATACAAAAGAAATACCGAATGAGGTGATTGCTCTTTTTGAAGTAGATGGAATTATCTGTTCATCATTTTTTATGTTCAAATATTCTTGATAAGCAATCCGCCACAACATTTGTCCTTGCCTTTAATGTGATGCACCGTAAAATTTAAATGCATTTATGAATGTAACCCATCGTGCAATTTTGCCAATTTGTCTAGGATGATTTAATAACCAGCTGAGTGCACTATTGTCTGTATAAAGATCGAATTCCGAATGTTCTAGATAAGGTCGAAATTTGTTAAGGGCAAATACTACCGGCGAGAGCTTCTAATTCAAAGGTACTATAATGTCGCTCATGTTGATTTAGTGGTCGGCTTTGCAAATGCTATTGGGGCCAAACTACCCTCAATACGCTGAGACAATACGGCTCCTAGGGCTGAAACCTGAATGCGTCTGTTTGCAGCGTAAAACGGTATGTCAAAATTAGGTAGTCTCAACACTGCCCCAGATGTTAATCGCTGTTTCAATGTGTTAAAAAGCTACTTTTTGCTGTGGACCCCAAACAAAGTTAACACCCTTTTTTCTTCAATTCATTTAATGGTTGAGCGATGCTAGAAAAATCTTTAATGTATCTTGCATTAAAAAGGAGCACATACCTAAGAATCTACTTAATTGCTTTAAATTTTTGGGTTCTGGGTAGTTTTCTATGGGCTCAATTCTTTCATTACTAATGGAAACTTTTATTTGGCTGAAAAACGTGTCCCAAAAATTCAATTTTTTGAGTGGCCAATACCATTTTGTCTGGGCTAACAGTGAGTCCCGCCTCTCGCAAACGATCCAAAACCAGTTTTTTATGTGCTTTAAATGGATCCTCAAATGTATCACTGTAGATTAAAATATCGTCAAAATATGTGAACTACAAACTGAAACTTTAAGTCGCCAAGCACCTTATTTAATAAATTCGCCAGAACCATGCTCCCCGATGCTAAACCGAAAGGAACATAATTCCATTCAAACTGTCCCGTACTTGTCACGAAAGGCGGTAATATTTTTTTGAGGCCTCCTGTAAGGGAATCTGATTATATGCGTTCACTAAATCCATGGTAGAATACCAAGAAGATTTTCCGAGGTACTGGAAGGCGCTTTCAATAGTAGGCATAGGTGTTGATTCTAATTCAATTATTTTGTTAATTCCCCGGTAATTTACTACTAATCTTTGCGAACGTAACCGTTCTTTTTTGGAACTAAAAAAGCTGGACTGCTGTATGGTGAATTTTGATGGTCTAATTACACCCTGTTCAAGTAACGATTTTACGTGTTTTTTCTACCAACATTTGCTTCGGAGGGCGCATACTGATAGGGTCCTAGTCCTTACCAACTGATTTGACGTTACTCTAATGTTGTACTCAATTAATTTTGTCCTTCCTAGTGTCTTGGTAATCGTATTTGGGTAGCTACTGAATTATATGTTTCAATTCATTTATCTGAGACTGATTAAGAGATTTCACCAAAACTTGGTCCATTTAGGGTTCGAATTGTCCACCGACCTTGGCTTCCAAGTTTTGCTAAAACCAAATGAGGTATTAAATATTAAATGTCCACTGTTTTTCCTTACCGTGTTTATAATCAATACCCGAAGCTTGCATAAAGTTAAACCCTAAAATAATTGAAACAGGCAATTCTTCGGCTACTAAAAAAGGAAAGGTCCATGAACAGTAATTTATTTTGAAATGAATATCCCTCTCATCTATGAAATTTATCGGCTGGCCATTTGCGACGATACCGGTCCCCCCCCCCCCACCCCCCCCCCCCCCCACCCCCCCCCCCCCCCACCCCCCCCCCCCCCCACCCCCCCCCCCCCCCACCCCCCCCCCCCCCCACCCCCCACTTCCTCCGCCTCTCTTGCGAATGTTAAAGGAGTTCTTACTCAGTGTCCTCAGTCTTGGGATTCTCTCCGTTAGAATTTCACTGTTTGACAGGACTGGTTTCTGCTCATAACTTCCTACTGCAAAAATAAAATGTAGAAATATTTAAAACAACCATACCCATAATTTAAATCCCTTTTACGTAAAAATACGAGGCTGAACCAAAACTCCGCCTGCCTGAACGACAGTAAGGTCACTTCTCCTGGCCTAGTAAGCCCCAAATGACAATCTTCAATAGGGAGGGAGAGGGGAGTTTGAGACAGTGAACCCAGAGCCAAGCTCGGGAAAAGCCCCACCATGATATCAAGGCAAGGCATCCCTTTGGGAACGGATGCTGGGCCCAGACCTAGTTATCTGGCACCCTGACCCCCCAAGACCAGTGGGTGTGGATAAGAGTCGTATCACAGGCGATGACACCTGGCACACACTTGGACAACCCCTTGTTTTACTTGACACTGATGCTAATGTCCATACTCCCATAAGGGAGTGTGTAGCTGCCTACTGATCACCCTATCTGTGAGCAGCAACCCTATCTAGGTCACATATATAAACCATTATATACCATCAGCTACCAAGACTGGCATTGACAATTGTCTGTGTTGTCAAAAGCTCCTTCAATGTCTGGAAGGACACCTATGGTTATTTCTTCCACTGCTAGCACCTTCTCAATCCTGCATACTCCTTAATGTAGTGCCGAGTCACATGATCTTCCTGGAATGTAAGCATGCTGATTTGGATGTAGAGAGCACTCAAGATCCCTCCCAAACAAAACCTAGCAGTCTCTTCCCTATGGTTTTGAGAAGATAGGATGTCAGACATATCACCCTTAAAGACTTAAGCCGATCCAGACTAGAACCTTCCCTGATTTGTTTATAAACACTACCCTGGATACTCTCCAGCATAGAAGAATGTACCTGAGGGCCACAGAGGCCCTAAACAGCCTGCAACAGCAGGGGAAGGAGAATATCCAATCCCCACTGCAAGCAAACAGGTCTTACTCCATCTCCCCTAAGAGATTTTTAAGGACCAAACGAGTTGATCGCTCACTCAATCCTTCTGAAGGTTACTACACAACATGCCAAACTACATTGTAAGTGGCACAACTCCTGCAGGTCTCAATAAGAAGATAAATCTATGGCTAAGTGGTTGATCCATGTCATAAATTATACAGTCCGGAAAGTGTGTTCCCATTATTAACAATATTTCTATCTTGATTGTCCTTGAGAACTAGAGTAGCGAAATGGGATTATTTGCTAATAGATTCTGAAGCCTTGCGTAGCCCAGTACAATATTGTCAATGCAGAGTTTCTTCCAGGTTAATCTCTTACAAACCTTGTGGTTGTGCAGTAGGTCTCCTAAGTACTTTAAATTTTTGCTCTCACCAAATAGAGCCCTGACTCTCTTCTTCAGAGGCCTGGTCAGAGCTCCAACAGGCTAAGCATTATGTGCTTAGTATCATGCACTTTGACTTAGTAAAGCAAATTAAAAGCTGTAGTAGTGCAGAGCTTGAAATTATTATCATTGTAAGAGGGTTAATCTAAAACAGTAATACATTTTCCACAGAAAATGAAAACAATAGAAGGTAAAATTTAACGTACAATTAATTTTTGGCTATGTTCTATAAAAATCATTGAAAAGAATGATTGTTTCTTAAACTTTATAAATGGTATGATTAAGAGCTTCTAACTCTAGAAGCTTCTATCAGAAGTTCTAAAGTATGCCCTGATTTTTCTAGGGCCTCTTTGTAAATTTTCATAAAAATATCTTTTAAGTAGTATATGTATTATGTGTTATATACTATTTTTCCTGTTAATAATCAGAATAAAACTATATAATTTTGGAACAAAAATAAAAATTTTGTACAACATATATGTATTTTATTATTTGGCATGTGAAAAAAAATTATTCAAGTATCTGCATTTTTATAAAATAAAAAATTTAAAATTATGTTTAAAAAACAAAAAATAGCTAATTTATACAAAATTTTAATTCTGAACACAAAAATATATTAGTGTTATGGAGTTGAGAAATGACAGTAGTAATGATTTTTATGTTTATGGAGAAATGCCAAAGAGTGGGTAGAATTCTACCCTTTTTTAGTTTACTAAGCAACACAATGAATACGAGCATAATACAATTGACTCTCATGCAAATTAAACCCATTGCGGATCGTATTGTTTTGGCGCGCGGGGCACCAGCGGTCGCGTGAATTAATTCACGGTCAGCTGGCCGCACGAACAGCAATGGGTGCGCCACATCATATCGCTAGCTATTGTATACTAGAAAAATTCAGCTGTGAAGGTATTCGTTTAGATGGAACATGGACCTGCTGGGGTATCCGTGATGTAGGAACGATAACGAACTCGCGAGCAAGGTTACGGCGTAGCAGAGATGATGTCTGAATCATAGTCTAAATAAAGCGGCTCGGGCGAATCGATTGCAACATCTGGGCCAATTGTCTAGAATAAACCCACCAAACATATACGTCTGCGTCGTTTAGTTGTGTCACTAACCTCAAAGTATTATAATAACAACTGAGGAAAACACCCAATCAGAAGCGCTAAAAAGCAGAGAGTAAACTCATATGAATGATTTTTCAACTTCGACATACAACTGCGATCTGTAGGATATTTATAAAAGTTTTGAAAACTCTAAACGTTTTAGACCGTTGTTAAACACTCTTAGTAGACAAGTGAAGACGATCGCCCGATCTATCAGACTTTAACTATTTGGAGGGAAATTTAAAAGCAGACCGCTTTTGCGACCTGAGCTCGTCACAGTGCAGTTAGGCCGGCCCGCTGCGTGACGAGCCCAGTTCGTCAGTGATCCGCAATGGGTTAATGTTTTGTTCTAACTTTTTGATTGATGTTAACTGATGTAGAACAGTGTATAAGTCAGTTTTTTACTTCAAAATGAACAAAAAATACAAAATACGATAACAAGTTACAAACCACATCTACTTCAGATTCAACTCAAGTCAGTCATGGTCAGATTCTGTAGAATGTTACGAATATCACTTTATCTACAAGGATCATCCATTCTGAAGTATTATAATCAGTCTATGATAAAGCTTTGCTTAATTTGGATAAAAAAGCTTCCAAACATAAGAACAAAATGATTCAACAATCTCCGCTACACAGAGCTAAACAAAATCACATCTGGGAAAACCCCACAGATTGGCAACTAGTAACAGGATAATATAAAATGCTATTAAACATCAAAAACAACTCATAGGCTTTTTGATTTACTTATAATTTAACACTTTCACTACTGACGTATTTTGACAAGCACCAACTTTTACAGTAATAAAAATGCATTTAAACGTATTTAGGACTTAGACGGCATTGATAGTCATTAGCTATTTCCATCTTTTTTACTTCTTACTCTATGGATTATGATATATGAAATGTTGTTAGCAGTCATCTGGAATATCGGAAAAAAGTGGTTTGTTCAAGAACTAGTTGTTGCGTCGCGTTGGCCATTTGTTGTACTTCTGCTATTGTTCTGCTAATTCATCGTCTGCATTGTTATTGTTTTGCTTGCTATTGCATAATGATCCTGATTTTACTACTAATGGACCTTGTTGACATTGTTTTTTACTCAAACAAAAATATCAGCATATTAGTAATAAAAACTTTTATTGTTGTGTTTTATAAATAATTGGTTTACCACAGAATTTTACAGTTTTATTGTTTATTTTCAGCTTCTGATAAAGATTTTTGATGATGGCCCTGGAAGAAGAGGATTAGTCCCCACACTAAAAAAATTTAAACAAGTGGATTTCAATTGTAAATATTTGTAGCTATAGTGACAGTAATGAAAATACTAAATACAACAAAATAATAATGAGAAATATATTTATGTTATAGACTAGGATATGGTGATTTTTTTTGCCAACTTTTTATTTTTTATAAAAAACATTATGTTATTAAGTTTTAAAACCAGAATTTCTGTTTCAAAATATTTATGCATGAGCATTTGTGTAGAAAAAGGAAGAACACAGCTTTAAAATAAATGTAAGTCCCATGTTTTTCTTCTAATTGGGTAAAAAATTATATTTGTTTAAAAATCATTAAAACGGGTGGCAATCTAAGAAAGAAGTCAAAATTAGGAGGCGGCAGTGAAAGTGTTAAAGGTCTTTGATCAGTAATTATGCTTTTATACAATAATTACGAATCAACACTTTCTGTGCCCATTGCACTTTGGAAGTTACGTGATCAACACCAAATGGGTCGGTCAACGTTTCCAGAGGTTAAAGAATAATTTTGCATATCAAAGACTTATAAGATTACCTGAACCATTGGCTGTACCATTTTGAGAATTGGTTTCATGTGTCATCTTTAACAGCCTCTGCTGCTCTGCCTGAAAACAATCAAACACATTCTTGAGTTAGCTTTCAAGTTCTTCAAAAATTCATATTTTGTTATGAAAGTAAACACAGAAATTAATTAATATGACAAAGAGAATATGAATATGATGTATAAACATAAACCAGTAATTAGTGTTATAAATATGAAGAGTTTTTTTTTCAACATTCAATCTCATGCCATGACGGCCAAACAAGTGGCAGGTCAGTGTGCACATCACCATCTTCCCCACTACAAAAGTATTTACTCACTGCTGAGTTCAAAGTTAACCAGACATTTGTTCCTGAGGCCACGTGTGGTCCCAATATATCAAACATGTAATTGCCTCTATTGATTCTCTTTACCAAATGTGAATTCAGGAGTGTTTATTACTGTTTCCTTCAGCTGCATGGGAATAATTGCAGAAGATAATCCATTGGAGATATGTTGCAGTGTGTTTTTTTGAAATGGAAAAAAAAATCCAAACACAACACGTTATGAGTGATGCGTTGTTGTAGCCTGACGAATTGTGGACAAAAAGAATTAATAACAGGGAGTTCTTCAACCAGACAAGAAGCTTCAAAAGTTCAAATACAAAACTCTTATTCCAGTCTTTCAAACAAAGCCATGAAATAGCCCAAAATTTCGATTAGCTGAGACATTTTTATAATAAACTCATTATTACATTATGAAACCATTGGTCCTACAAAATCTCTCAATAATTACTTTCTCAAAGAGGGCTAAAATAAAAACAATTCTACAGAACTTTCTCCTACACCAAAGAATCTCTTCCAATTCCTGTTCAAATCTACTAATGTTCAGGGCGCATACAAAACAAATATACAAGGCCATGTTCAGAATAAGTATTAGTACCTGTTTTCCATTTCTATCATGCCCACCCATAGCGCCTGCAATCGTGTGTTCCGCGCAATGCGCACTAGTCGTCCTTTGTTTCACTGGGCTACTCGACTCACGCCATTTTAGTTCTTCTAACGTTGCGTTTTCAATTTTCCCTCTGAATGTTTTTAAAATGTTTAAGGCAAGTGAATCTTGCCAAATTGTGAGATTCGTTCTGTAATAAGAGTTTTTAACGCAAAGGAATGTTGCAACTGGCTGGAAATTTTATTCGTCAACTTCGGAGATTCCCCCCACCCCCCCCCCCCCCCACCCCCCCCCCCCCCCACCCCCCCCCCCCCCCACCCCCCCCCCCCCCCACCCCCCCCCCCCCCCACCCCCCCCCCCCACAGAAAATTATTTATAAACCTCTTTCATGTAATGGAATTGAATTGTAATTGGTTGCGCCATTAGACTAGAACTAGTTCGATTGAACCTCACAATTGTAATCAATCATTAATTTATTCTAGTCCCAACTTAAAAAATTTGTATAGATCTTGTACAGAGAATATAATGTAGTTATTACACAAAACATTAATAAGTTCATTACTATTAGTTGTATAACATTCTGTAAAATGTTAACATAAATACTTGATATTTTGAAGATCCCTGAAGAGGAAGAATTGGAAGATTCAACTGTAGAAAAATCACTCAATGCAGATTCATCTGCAGTAGTGCCATTAGAACTTTCAAATGTTTATAACACAACAGATAATTGTGAGCAGATTAAAGTTATCAGCACTGCCACAAATGCAACATTTACTGCAGTGAACGAAGTTTTACTAGAAGACTTTGAAAAGAGGCAGAAAACGATAAAAGAGCAAAATCGTCAAAGGAAAGAACTTTTGAAGAAAGCCTTAGAAGACAGGTTTGTTTATTTTATAATAACTAAATATATTAACTATGTGATTATAATCCATTTTTGTTTAGTATATATCTATAATTTTGGATAAAATAAGAATAATTTGATCATTAAATGATAATTAAATGTTCAATATTTCATTTGTTTGCTGTATTATTTACTAGTCTCACTTGGCAGTTTAATTTGTTTATTAAACTGCTTTGTATGTAAGATATTTCTTCATTTTTATTTAAAATTTGTTTACAGTTATTTATTTCCTTAAGTAAATAGTTTTGTAAAAGGTTTCATAGAATGTACTACATATAATCTCTTACAATGTTAAATTCAGTACTGATTTCATTCCTTGTTGGCTGAGCATTAGCAAAGCCTATGACTTAGGGAGAGTGCCAAATTTCTTTTCTATTTGTCTGTCTGTACAATATCTCAAGAACAATCTGAAATTTTGCATGAAGTTTTATTTTTATATAGAGAACATTGAGTTCGATAATGGTTCATATGACTCCATGGGACTTGGCTGAATATTAGCAAAGTCTATAACTCAGGGTGATATCTCGATAATGAATTATTAAGCCATAAATTTGATATGTTGTATATTTTTGTATCACCAAGGGCTCTCACAAAATTCCTCTTCTGTCAGTCTGTGTGTAGGGGCAGATTTTATGTATCCCATATGTCACAGGGACCCCAAAATAGAATATTTAAAAAAATGTTTGTTTTTCTTGTTTTTTGTTTTGTTATTTACTTTATAAATCTGATGAGATAATATATTGTACGTAAATGTAAAAATACAATATTTGTCTCTCTTTTGTTCATAAGTGTAATTTACAATTCGGTCACAGAACTGTGAAAGGAAATAACAAGCGGGGATATGCACACTTCAGATGTATTTTCATACTTTGAGTGTCTATCATTCTTATTACTAACGAGAACGTGTCAAGTTTGTGAATTGGCCAAGTTCGCGAATTACTGAATGGCAATGCTGTAAATGAAGAAGCATATAGAGTTATATTTCGAAATGAAAAATATAGATGGCTGTACAAAACAAAAACTTAGCAAAATGCAACGTTGTGTAGAATAATTCGTAGGTGTACCAAATACTTATTTATAAACCAAAATTGTACTGTTTATATAATATTCAACATTATATTAAAACTATTGGAAATATAACGTTAAAAAGGCTTCACCATAAAAAAAGACTATTTATTATTCAACAATTCCTGATGATAAAATAAAATAATGACATTTTTTCATAAACTATTTAAAGTTATTTATATTTTGATACATCAAATATTTCATTACACGGAAATTAATTATATTTAAGTAAGCGACAAACTATTTTATATAAACAAATTCTAATTGTCTATAATTTAGTGCTCCAAATTATTTATTTCATGTTATAATAAAGTAATACAATATTAACATAAACAGTTAACTAATAATTATTAACTGTTTAGGACACCATCCAAGTTTTATGTACACTGAAGAGAAATATATTGCACTTTTTTATTATATTAAAGCAAATGCATTCTAATTAAATTGCCTTGGTGTGCCAAAAATAGTTTGGTACACCAAAATATGCTGTAAGTATTTAAAAGTTCTTCATGATAAAAATGTTATTACTTTAATACAATAATAAATAAGAAATAATTAACTTCTTGGTACACCAAACCATAAGCAATTACAAGAATTTAGTTAATTATAATAGTTTATTCTAATAACGAAAAGTAAAATATATGAATTAACTTCAAGCATAAACAGTTAATATTTGTGTATGTTAAAGCATTGCCATTCAGTCATTCATGAACTTGGCCAAGTCACAAACTTGACACGTTCCCTTACTAACATTGTGTGGGCAGGGCCGGATTTAGGCATGGGCTCGGGCCCAGGGCAGTAAATATTTAGGGGCGGCAAATTTTGAAGGCCAGTTAAAACTTTGTTGAAAAATCAAGAGCGTTTTATGCATAATTTATTACTTTTATATCTTTAAACATTTTCATTCTTAGATTTAGAATTTTAATCCTTTACCCAGCAAGGAAACAATTATTAAATTATAAATTTTGTAACCTTTTTAATATTATGGCATTATTTTAATTCAGTGTATGTATACATGTCCGTATAATGTCTATCTATTTATTTATCATCCTGAATTTTACTTTATTCTTCGGCTAGTTTCTTAGATATATTAACAATGCACCTGTTCATGTGTGTAATAAAGATGATTTATGACTTATATTTTTACAACATAGCAAATTGTCTTGCTTTATTACCTTGTGTATTTAAATTTTAGTGACGTCACAATTATTTAAAGACAGCCAGTCTCATTCAATTTGCAAAGTTTCTCAAATGCTCGTAAATCTTTAAAAGGAAGTGTTTATAAGATAAGGTGTCAGGAGGTCAGCCTACAGTAGTATTTTATCCTGCTGATAAGAGCAGTCTCTGTAGATTATACAGTGTGGGAGTCCGGGTTGTAAAACTACATCAATGATACGAATTGTTACTTATCATCGAAGGTTTGTGTAAACTCAGTTTTATTTTGATATATTTAAATGTTAAACAATTCTCTTCACATTATTTTTGAGACTTGATAGGTTATCGTTTTTACTTCCAGTAAGGTCTGTAAACTTTTAATATTAAAAATTGTGTTCTAGAGTAGGACTAGCTACATTTTAATACACTGGCTTAGATTGATTGTCCCATTCAGTCATCGCACATAGTCGTATAGAACTATTTTAGTTATGAAACAATTGTATACTAGATTGCTGAGGCATTCACATTTATAGTTTTTTGCTACATTTATTTTAAAATTGATAAAAATAGCTTCATATTTAGGTAATTTTTATGTGTGGTTTGTGCTTATCCATAGATGTTATGTACACAATAGACTTTTATTTCTTAATAAATAATTATTTCTTTAAGTATTGTAGTACCATTTTACACTATACAAATCTATAGGCTGTTTAAGAATAAGAATAACAATTTTATTCTGCCACAAAATATTCAACACAAAATACATTGGCAGGTCAATACAACGTTATAACAATATTCTAAAAATTTTGCTTTGTCCACACTATTGATATGTACTCTTCCACCAAATAGAATGATTTTTACAAGGAAAAATAATTAAATTTAGCTTTAAATTCCTTATAACTTAGCATCCTTTTATATATATAATTAGTACAATATAATATATATATATACAGGGTGTATATTATGTCTGGAAACACCCAAATATATCCTTTAATAATTTAAATATAAATTTGAAACCTCTTACAATCGTGATAGAGATTGGGCATCTACTTTTTGGAACAATGTTTTGTTATGTCACACCAACGGGGGACGTCCCTGCCGAGGGTATCGTGAATATTCTTAATGGAAGCCTATACCTTGTGATACATTAATTTTAAAGGTAATAGCTTACTGAATTGAATGCCACAAAAACCGCATCTCAAAGGAATTATTCTATCAGAAAAATAGAGCATTTTTAGTATTGAAAATTTACTGATGTTCAACAATGTAATTTTAACATGGTTCTTGCCCACAAAATGTGTTTACACTAATTTTTTAGCATTTTTTTTAAATGTTCAATTAAATAAAACAAAAATTTCATTTTAAGCTGGTTCTATTAGCACAAATTTGCCAGTTTTTATTACAGTACAATTATGGAAATACTTATGTTATTGATTTCTTATTACAAATAAAAAATAATGTATGCTGTTAGAAAAAGTCTTACAACAAACGTTTTACCTGCATTTGGTGTCAAAGCAATTGTTTCGAACTGTGTTCCTTCTACGGTTTGACAATGAGCCAATCTTGTGTAAAATGATTCGACAGAGTTGCCTAACATTTCTTCAGTTATCAAAAGCAATCTCCTCTATAATCCTGTTTCTTAGGTCTTCCAAATTTATGAGGCTTTCTTCTATAAACATTGGATTTTAAATGACCCCATAGGAAATAATCGATTGGTGACAAATCCGGAGATCTTGGAGGCCATTCGATTTCTCCTCTTCGGCCAATCCATTTATGAGGAAACCTTAAATCCAAATACTCTCTTACCTGTCTCCCATAATGGGGTGGAGCACCATCCTGCTGAAACCATACATTATATCAAAGTATTCTCCTGATGCAATTTGAATAGCTGGGATTATTTCATTTTGGAGCATATTGTAGTAAAGTTCGGCATTTAAATTTCCATTGATGAAAAAGGGTCCAACAATTTTGTTACCTAAAATTCCACACCATACGTTCAGTTTTTGTGGTTGCTGTGAATGGGACTCAGTAATCCAATGTGGGTTTTCACTAGCCCAGTAACGGCAATTGTGCCTGTTAACATTGCCATTTAGGAAAAAAGTTGCCTCATCAGAAAATAGTATGTTGGTCAGAAAATCTCTATTGTCATCACATTTGCGCATCACAAGTTCACAAAAACTCAACTCTTCTGTCGTAAACATCCTCACTTAACTGTTGGACTAAATGAACTTTAAATGGTTTGTATTTATTAATTTTCAAAATCTTACTCACAGACATGGGGTGCATATCATGTTGCTGTGCAGCTTTTCTGAGCGATGTATGTGGGTCTTCAATAAATGTTTGCAAAACATCTAGTGCATGTTCTTCATCTGTTGCAGATTGTATCCTACCCGACTTTGGCCGATTACGTACACTCCCTGTCATTTCAAAACGCTCAATAGTTTTTGATATTGTTGAAACACTTATGGGATTCCTTTCTGGAAAGTGTCATTAAAACAAATTACAAACTTCCCGATAAGATCTTTGACGATCGCCATATCCTCGCATCATCAACAGAGTAATTCGTTCTCTTTCAGACAATTCCATTAAAATGCCAAATAAAAACTGAACTACTGTAATTAAGATAACTTGTTGACAGCAATGCTTCAGAGACACTGATTAACTCGACAGGAATGATATGACCTTTGTCCATTTGTAATTCCCAAGCTTAGACCTGTCTAGTGAAAGCTCCATGCTCAACAAACTGAAACCTGTAGACCAGATGATTAATAACACAATAATGTTTCTCATAGGCTAGTGACCTTTGTCTCTTTTAAACCTTCCTGCTGACTGGAAAAACACCAAGTACAGATTCATAAGTAATCAGAGAAAGTGACTCATAAGTTTTATTCATTGTAATAAAAAAAAATGGTAAATTTGTACTAATGAAACCAGCTTAAAAATAAATTGTTTATTTTTATTTTAATTGAACATTTAAAAATGCTAAAAAATTAGTGTAACACATTTTGTGGCAAGAACCATGTTTAAAATTTACATTGTTGAACATCAGTAAATTTTCAATACTAAAAATGCTCTATTTTCTGATAGAATAATTCCTTTGAGATGCGGTTTGTGGCATTCAATTCAGTAAGCTATTACCTTTAAAATTATGTATCACAAGGTATAGGCTTCCATTAAGAATATTCACGATACCCTCGGCAGGACGTCCCCCGTTGGTGTGACATAACAAAACATTGTTCCAAAAAGTAGATGCCCAATCTCTATCACGATTGTAAGAGGTTTCAAATTTATATTTAAATTATTAAAGGAAATATTTGGGTGTTTCCAGACATAATATACACCCTGTATATACATAAAGAGAACAATGTCAACATTTAAAAGTTCTCTGCAGCTATGATATTTATTTATTCCTGCCAATATTCTGGCAGCTTTTTATTATGAATATTTCATTTGCATGAGAAGAGCCTCAAGCAATCAACCCATAAGTTGAATGACAGTGGAAAAGCCCGAAATAAGATTGTATAAGAGCTTTCTCCTCAAGTCTACAACATTAATGTAGTGTAAGCAATTTGTAATGTAGTGTAATGTAGTAGTGTAATTGCAAACACACTTGTACTAAGTTTACATTTTACCCCTGTAATTTGTAGACACCAACTTTAATTAGGATCAAAAGTCAAACTTAAAAAGTTTGGAAATACATCTTGTTTCCTGTTAAAAGTTTTTCTAAGGCTAAATATCACAGTAGTTGTCTTAATTAAGTTATTGTATAAAGTTCTATGAAAGACTTTTATATAGTTCTTAAGCTTAAAACATTGAAAATCTGGAATTGACACAGACTCCAAACCAGATAAAAACTTGTAATGAGTAATTAAAACCAATATTAGTCATAAAAGTTCTAATAAATCTGGATCATCAGTAAATTCATTAACTGAGTAGTATGCTTTTAATATCAAATTCTTTTTTTATTTTCTTTAATAATACTTTACTGGTTACCAAATTCTTATCATTTTTCACAATTTAATTTGTTACTTTGTAAGTCATGTATCTGATTGATTTTTCATTTTGTGGAATATTCATGTTATTGTATATAGAACGAGGGGTTTTTATATAAGAATAAAATTATAACTAAATCACAATGAAATATTTACTTTTTAGGTACTCTATATTTGATTGTCTATAATTTTAATGTAATAACTTATGGCATTTGTTTATATGATCAGTAGTATATGCAAAATATAATACTCTTTTTATTAGACTTTACTATAAGTAGGAGAAATCATAGTTTTAAGAGTTTTTTTATAAAAAAATTAAAGTTAAAGATAAAAGATCTTAATTGCAAAACTTTTGACAAATTTACAAACAGTTTAAAACAAGCTAGTGTATTGTTAAATTATAAAATACAAATACTGCAATTAAAACTAACATTAGACAAAACTAGAATAACTAGTTTAGTTATTTTTATTATAATTATCATTTAAATATTCTCTTACACTTTAGTAACATTTTTCATTTAAAAAATCTTAATGTTTTGCATAGAATTGTATGTAATTTAGCGGTTTAAAATTTACTGACAGTTTGATATATAAACGTAATCCCATATATAGTAGACGTTATTCATAAAAAGTTAAATTATGTAATAAATAATTAAAAATGGTTTTATGTCTATCGTTGTACATGTTTTGCTTAAAATTGTCAAATGATAGGGATCTCTGTATACTGCTATAAAAATTTCATAAATATAAAGATATGGCAAAGTTGTGTTTTGTATCAAAAACTCCTAAGGTATTAAACAAATTCGTATAACTTATTTTGTATTGAATTTAATTCTGAAAACAGATAAAAAATAAGTTAAATGTAAGATAAAACAATCCTGACTAGGGTTACAGTGCATACTAGCTTCAGATATTAAATAGGGTTTGTAATTTGTATTCAAAACTGTTTAGAACGAAGAAGACACACGAGGAGGCACGTCGTCTTAGTCAAATAGAAGATGAGTTGAAGAAACTTGACTTACAGTTGAGTAATGATGTGTCTGTCCTGCGGAACCAAATCGAAGTGGCCAGTCTTGAGTTTTTGGAAGCACAGTGAGTTTGATTTAATTAAAGTTATAAAATATTTAAATATTAGTAATTAGATATTGCCTTTTGTTAGATATTAACAAGTTATGTAATGGTATACAGGGTATACATTTTATCTGTGTTACCATTGGTATCTCCAAAACAACTAAATTTACAGTAAAATTTGGATGGGAAACTTCACCAGCTTTTTAGTAACAAGAAATATAAATTTAGAAATTCAAAATTTGCTACTATTTTATAATATTCCAACATAGCTGCAACTTTAAAATGTCATTTGGAACACCGTTTATTTTCTTTTTATAATTTATTTATTAATGAGCTGAAGCCTGTGAAAGTTTAAAAAACTACATGTTTAAGAACTATTGTGTGAATAATTTCAAACATAATAAAAAGTGAATGATATTATTGTTAAGTGGACTATTAGTATTGTATCGAGGTTTAGTAATAAAACCTTAGTGTAATCAATAAATTGCCAACATGAGTGTGATAAAATTATGTCTATAAAAATAATGACAACTGACGACAACCAATTCAGTTTTTAGAGAGAGAAAGAGAGGGAGAATCTTTATTTCGAAATTGTCAAGATTTGAAATGGCATCATAACAGTTAATAAAAGATACAGTCATAAATACAAAAATTAAATTAAATTATTCAACCCAGTATTTTCCAGTAGAGAAACTTATTGATGGTGTAGAATGGTCTGTCCAGGAGGTCAGTTCAGCAGTCTATGTTTCAGCACCTCCGGGTCGTTACTCTTGATGTCTTCTTGCAGTCAATTGAAAAACTTGGCACCTGCATAAGAAGGTTTCTTCTTAAACAGCTTCTTTGTGTGAGTTGGGAGGCTGAAGTTCTCTGCATATCTTGTGTTGTAGGTATGTTGATCACCATTTCGCTGAAGGTTATTGGAGGTGGCTAAGACTGTAGCTTCTAGTAAATATAAATCTATAACTGTCATTAGTCTCCATTAGTCATATGTTATTAGTCATTAGTCTTGAAAACCCTCTATGCAGCTTTTCCACCCATTTAATTTGGCCATTATTCTTGATACTGCTTTCTTCTGTAGTATCAGAACACATTCTAAATTCTTATTTGCTGAGGCACCCCAAACAGAAATTCCATACATAATATAGCTTTCAAAAAGGGCATAATATGCTGTTCTAGTTGCTTCTACAGTACTGATAGCTTTGGTTTTTCTAATTGCAAACAAAGCACTACTTAACTTGTTGCAAACAAAGCACTACTTAACTTGTTGCAAACAAAGCAATATTTAACTTGTTGCAAAATATATTAATGTGACTTTGCCAAGAAAGATCTTCATCAATAACAACTCCCAGATACTTAAATTCTGTCACATACTGTAGTCCAGGAATGTCAGATACATCTTCTTTCATCCTACCAAATGACATCTGTTTGGTTTTCTGTTCATTGAAAACAAGGTAGTTGTTGCTGCAGTACTCAAGGGCTATATTGGCACCAATGTAAGCATTCATTTCTAACAGTTCCAAGCATTTATTTGCAGAACAAACCCCTGAGGTACAGGGGCAGCTCTATATTTTTTGAACCGTTACAGATAAAACATTCAAACTTTTCACATCAGTACCACATAAATATTTACTTTTTTATGTAAACATAATTTTTAATGTCAGGAGGCGGTTCAAAAGGAGCCGGAAGAAAATCATAAATGAGAGCATAGCGTAGCATGTAGGATAAGGGAGATGGTCACCTGCAGGTATCTCTTTTCTGGGGCTGTGGTGCTGCCTCCAATGGTGGAGTTAACCTTTCAGATGTTTCTGTGGGGTCAATGGTTTGGCAAGAGTGAAGGTGGTCTAACACTTGCTTTAGTCTTTCAACTGCAGCTGCCACTTCTCTGTGTATCCACAGTGGAGCTATTATTCCAATGAGTGGATAAATCCTCTGCACGGGTATAGTTTTTAAGTACACAGATACAATCCTTTGTTTGTCGCAGTGTTGGTCTGCTTTGCATGTACAGAACTTTTCAGCAATATTGCTGCAGAGATTCTACATATCGGAACTGATGATCGTAGGATTTGTAGTTGAGCAACCTAACCGTTTTAATACACATGGTGATCATGGATTATCTTTAGTATAAATTACAAGTTCATTTTAAATAGTAAAAGTGTATATTTTTTTATTGATAACTTCTTAATATTATTACACAAAGACTTATGGCATTATTATTTTATTAGTCTATGTTACATTCTATTCTCTGAACTATGTAAAATAAATTATGCTGGTATTACTAAGTAATTGATGTTTTAGCTTTTACTTTTTTATACTAAAAATCTAAATAAAATAAATAAACTAATAAATGTGAAAACTACCAGAAAAAACTATTGTGAATGGTTAAGTTATTGAAACTCTAAAATTTTAAAAAGAATTGTTAACATAATAATAATAATGAATCTTTATTATGGTAACAATTTCCACAATTACATATAAACATCTGTATTTTGTGTTTCTGTATACACAAGTCATTGCATAAAACGTTTCAGACATTTCATTTAAATTGAGTATCCGCTTTAGTACACTTGCACAAGTACTAGAAATAATTACTGAAACAGCTAGAAAATGTACGAGTTATTAAGCTCATTGTTGTTTGACATCATTGTTGTGTTCTATTCACCAATTTACGCTTACTGATTTCGGCAGGAAAAGGTTTGATCGTGCTGAGAAAGAATACTTAGATGCGAAGCTGGCTCTGTTTCACGAAAAAGGAGCGGAAGGAGCTGCTCACAGGACATCTCTGTACAATTATCGAGCAGAATGAGCTGCGCAAGGCTAAGAAACTATCGGATCTCATGGATAAACTGCAGTTGGGCTCTGTGGTGAGTATCCATTGCTTGAATAGATGATTTTTCATAAAATTACAATAAATTATTATATGTAGAAGGTGGATGTTAAATGGGAAGAAGAGATCATATGACCTTAAACTGTAAATTAGGTCGCTGCATAGTAACTAGCTCGCCTTTTCATAATGGAGCCTAATATTCTTAATGTGCCTTGTTTTTTCTCTAACAGATTAAAGTAGTATATTTAAGTTAAAAAACAAACAGTTCTGTCCAATGGGTAATATTAGCACTTCTTATTTGTTGTTTTCTTAACTGTAAATAATATAGCCCTACATTGGAAATTTGATACTCTGTTGCTAAAGGGTCTGATACAAAAATTTATCTAAGATTTCAAAATATGCAGACTTACTCTTATTGTGTAGGAATGACAATTATTATCCAAAATTCCAAAGTAAGAGTTTTAAAAACTTACAAGTTAGACTGTATTAGAAGTGGCACACACAAATATATGCCAATGGTGATTGGTGAATCTCCCTTCTCTGCATATCTTTACAACTCTGTTCCCAGCAGTTGTGTATGTATGAAAAATTACTGATCCATCTCAACGGCTGTTCTTATTATCTGATACAGTAAACAAATATACATTACATTTGATTTCATTCATGTGTTTTACAGACAACAAAAATGATTAACTTTTTCTAAATACAACTAAACATTTGTAAATCTTACATACAGTGTAAAAATTACCGCATTATAGTGAGAACAGCTAATGGTCAGCAGCAATAAGGCAACAACACGTCAAATATTATCAGACTATTGTATCAGTTGTGTGTCTTGTTACATGCTATTTATGACACGCCATTAGTATTCAACTGCCACGCAATGCTGAAACCCCTTTTACCCCGCTGGGGTACATGTAAACAAATGATTCAGGATATGTGAATAATGTTTCTTTTATTAATTATATTTGATTATTAATATTTTTCTTGCAATTAAAACATTTCATAAATTTGTGCCTGTAACCATTTTATTATAGCTTAAAGGATAAAATTGAAATGTTTTAGAGCTGGAAATACAGTTAAGCAAAATTACATTTGAGAGTAGTTGAACATTTTTGTCGCACGTTAGCTGCTTCATACATTTCTACATTTTTGCATTTCAACTCTCGGCTTCTAATTGTCACATTAGAGAAATATTTTCAAATAATTTATACATCTTGAGCTACTATTTGGATTGTAAGTCATTAATTGAAAACAATATAATTTACATCATTATTAACCCTTCCAACGCGGCTAACGCCTATAGACGCGGAACTGCCGATGCTTTAAACACGGATAACATCTACAAATGCAAAAGCTTTACTTTTGAAATGGCGAAGAATTAGTTGTTAAAACTTCCGTAAGAGAGCAGGTCGATGTTCCTTTCGACTGTCGGGACTAGACAAAACGCTTTGTCACCGTTGGTGGACGTTGTAACGGTATCTACTCGGGTTGAAAGCAATCGCCGCCATATTTTGTATGGCCTTTGACGCGGCATACGCCTACAGACGCGTTCGTTTCATTCAGCTGTTTAACTATGTGTGTGTTGGTCGTATGTTGGTTATATTGTTAAACAAAGTGTTTTGAATCAGTCCGTTGTTATTCTAATAGTGTTTAGTTTGTTTTTACGTGAACTGATTTTCCAACTTTTATCATTTTACTACGAACAACGTAGTTTGAGCGCATTTTTGGTATATTATGTGTAATATTTTTTTTCAATTATTTGTTTTGTATTTTGTACCAGTTTCACTATACAAGTCCAGTTTATTTATTCTAAATAAATAAGGTTTATAAGTACAATATTTGTTTCATTTCCCTTGTAGGCTATCGTATAAATAAGTTTGTGTTGAATTTCATATTATTACATTTCAAAATCTTATACTGAACTTATTTATTTTTATGTACTAATTATACAGAAACTTCAGTTACAATTTACTCATTATAAATAACCTGTATAAATGTAATGTAATCTGTCAAATATTGTTCCTATGTACATTATCCTGCAATGCAGTTTATTCAAAAGTTTTTGTGCGTATAAAATTCTCAAAAATATGTAATATTACATGTTTATTATTTTTTTCTTATAAAGGTAATACCGAAGAATATGAAACAAAAATTAGCATTGGGAAATTTTTAAAAAAATATTTTTTTATGTCTTAGCGTTTGACAGTAATTTGAATTAGCGCTTTAAGGGTTAAATGTAAAAAGACATTTCCTTTAGGGTTAGTTTTAATACTAACCTGATAATTAAAGATCATAGTAAAGAATTTGAGTTTTTCAATTAAATCATTAAATGTTGCAGGTCATTGAAAAATCCATGGGGAAGCCAGTAATTAAAACAGATGGTGATTGTATAGAAAACAACATCAGCGGTGCAGTTCCATCAGAGTCCCAAGTTAGCTGACAAAGTGTAGAAAAATTTAAAACTTGGTCTAATGCTACAATAAAGTACATTTAGTGTTGTTTATAAACACACAGATTTGTTATAGTGACAGTTTTCACCTAGATACTAGACAGTGCCTTTTACATCATATAAACGTTTTATTATAAAAAGATGTCTTTATTTTATAAGATAATAATATGTAAATAAAATATTAATCAAGGTAGACAAGGTTGAGAGGACCTCTAGTGTACAGAAATGTAGCTAACTTAGACTTTTATTCGCAGTGAAAAGATAGAGGGCAGGGTCACCAAAACACAGGGTATTTGATTACACAGTTTACAATCTTGTCTGTAACAGCACTTTCTATCAGCACTGTCTAGCTGTAGTGACTCTTCCTCTCAAGCTGGATCATGTGTAGAGTTGCAGGTCTTAGGAAAAGAACACTATTACAAGTTGGAGATTGTTCAGCTACATTTTCAAAATACACTTATAAGAGAAGTTGACATTTACAGCCAGATTTACATGGGTAGAGTTACAGGTAATTTGGAGTAGTTTGTAGAGTATTATACTATTTCAATTACTGTACCTATCTGGAGCATGGAACCATATACACATGGGAGTGCTGGTGGTAGAGTTGCCGAGCAAAGCAAGGAAATTATTTAAAAATTTATTTGCTATTATAATGTTGTTTGAGGTATCTAACAAATTAAACAATCATGCACCCAACAGGTGCACAAAATTTGAAATTTAACAAAACACCAAGACAGACAACAATAAAAACCCAATAAGAAAATGCATAACAACACCTGCATGACACTTTACGAAAACCCAGTGTTTAAAAAAGATCACGTGTATGTGATGGGGCACTCGTCATTGTGAATGTGTTAAGGCTAAATATTAGAACAGCCTCTTCTTAGCAAAAATCATCTCTTTCAAATCAGCATGACAATGTAGAAAATGATACAGACTTTTGTAAGCAAATGAAATATCTTTTTAGTTGTTTAGAAATAATATAAAAGTAAAGTTATTTTTTCTAAACAGCTATGAAATTGTCAAATTTGCATAGTTTTTCAAAATTGACAAACACCAAAAGTCATAACCCTTTCCCGACGAACACGGCCACTACCCGTTCTGCATTAGCGAACGAAACACGGGCACTGCATGGATGGCGTAACGTTCATATAATGCCATCCATGCAATCCAGTTGAATTGAACAGCAACAGCAGGTGTCCTAAGTGAGCTATCTGCACATGAAAGACATCAAGTCAGGATGGCTGTGTAGTCTTAAGTCGCTACTCTTGGACGTGGGTGTTGGCCTTGGATTTTTGTGGTCTGGTATACACTTACAAGAGTCACTGGTCTGTGGTAAAGCCGGTGGGAGGACCCACCTTAACTTAACAGTGGTTGGCTTGGTGGAAGGTGACGGGATCAGTGATTTTCTTACATAAGTGTGGCAGACCCAAAACACCTGTTTTGCATTTTTGTCTTTGATTTTGCTCGTTATGCTCTATGAGGCATTTATTATTGAATCATGACCATAATATCTTTTAAAAGTAAAAAAAACCATTTACTCTACTTATACACTATAGGTACAGCGTCAAAGGGTCAACTGAATTAAATACAACCAGGTAGAGAAATGAGCAGTTTTTAATGAGTCCCGAAAGGGATAAGACCGGTAAGGGATGAAGCAATTGGTAAATGATTCCAGCTTTACTGCTTTACTTATTACAGTTTAGTAGAGATTAAGACATTGTAAATTTGTTGTCAAAATAAACTCAATTGATTCAATTGTTAAGTAAAATTTAACCTAATTTTTAAATTTGGGCAGTACCTTTTGAAATTGATGATCACCTTCATTTCTTTGAAGACAAATAAATTATTAACGGTTATTTATGGAATAATTGGAAAATCATTAAATATTTTAGAACAGTAAAATAACTGAGTATTTTTATCACTTTCATTGTATGTTTGTTTTCAATCATGCAGTACTCCTTCAAGGTTATTAAAAAAAAGTGTGCAAAAAATACATAAGACATAGGTATGATATGTAAAATTAAAGTGTAAAAGATTTAACTAACTTCAGTAATAAAGCTATAAAAATAACAGTTAATAAAGAAGTGGATAATATTTTTGTGAAATTTCAATTATAAACATTATAAATAAGCTTTTCTATTATAAAATATTAACATTGGATATAAAATAGAAAAAAGAATAAACTCATAATAACTCATATTATGAAAGGCATGAAGATTAACGAGTTCTTGTTAAAAAAAAAGCACATTATGTAGTAATACCAATAAATAAACCATATTAAAATTAATATTTTCACGTTAGAGATGTAGCCTTGTTAAAAGTTTACAAAAAAGTGTTAAAAGGTTTATTTATATTGTATTATAAATATTTTCACATTTTATAGTTAAATGTTATCAAAGAACAGTATTAGTTTTTATTAAAATACAGAATTTCAAATATTAAAACATTTGTTATCAAACCACTTGGTTGGTGTTTATTCTAATGTGTCATTGAATCTAAACTGTTAGACACAGTTTAATCTTTTTCACTTTATCTGGGACCTGTTTTCCCTTTAAGGCTATTTATGTTTGAGGTAAAACTGATTTTCCTATACAGTTCAAGAAGAGGTTAATGTTAATGTTAAATAAAACAAAAATGTTGGCTTTAAAGTATGTTGTAAGTATTTTTATTTGATAGCGAGAAATTAATTTGTTTTTCCAACAAACTTGAATAACAACATTTGTCACTCTAGAAGTGGCAACTGTCTTTTGTCATTGTTTGTGAGATAGCAACTATTGGATTTCCGACGATCCTGTACTGTGTTATTTTAAGTCACGATTTTACGTTAAGGCTACGTGAAACCCTATACAGGGTCTGTTCAATAAGTATCGGGACTGGTTTATTGTATCTTCAACAGAATGGTGAAAGGGGGTCTCGTTAGAGGGGTCTACTCAGGTGCACTCTAATTCAGTCAACTGCAGGTATGCGTTAAGACAGAAGGTGGATTTTTGTGATGTGTGATTGTTTATAGTGTCATCGCGCCAGCATGGAGCGGACCATCGAGCAATGCTATGCTGTGAAATGTTGCTTTAAACTGGGGAAATCCGAGACCGAGACCAATGAACTCTTTAAACAGGCTTATGGGGATGATGCCTTAAGCCGCAAAAGAGTTTTTGAGTGGCACAAAATCTTTAAGAAAGACCAGTAGCTAGTTGAAGATGATCACTGCATCAAGTGCCAATGACCGCTCGAACCGATGCTTGGATGGCCAAAGTGAAAACAGTTTTGGACTCTGACAGGCATTTAACCATTGCCCTTATTAGTGCGAAGACCGGCCTTTCAGTCGGAACCGTCCACACCATTGTAACAAACGATTTTGTGATGAGAAAAATGCGCACGAAACTTGTGCTGAAAGTCTTGAGCGAGGAACAAGACCTATCATGGGTTAAAATTACGCAAACAAATTTTGGACTGCGTCCCGGAAGTTGATGATTTTCTCAACAACGTTATTACCGGCGATGAATCGTGGGTGTTCCAGTACGACCCAGAAACAAAACTTCAAAGTTCAGAGTGGTACACGCGGGGTTCCTGCGTCGGACAAAAGCTCAGATGTCAAAATTTAAACCATGCTGATTGTTTATTTTGACTGACGTGACTTTGTTCACAAGCAGTTCCTGCCTACTGGAACAACCCTAAATGTTGCATTTTACATGCAAATACTGACACACCTGCGAAATCATGTAACGCACATGTGACAAGCCATTGTGAAGAATTAGAAACTTCACCACAACAAAATACCATGCCACAGTGCGAGTGTTGTACGGCAGCTGCTGACGAAATTCGGCGTGGCAACATATCTTACCCCCCACATGATAAAGCAAGTTTTTTCATGTGAAGTTCATAAAAAAAAATGAGTGATGAACCAAATTATTATAAAAATTACTTGAAGATTTACAAGAAAAATTGCTGAAGAAGTAGGAAATACCACAACTTTGGTTGATATATTTCCTTGATACTAAAACCAGATTTCACTGACTTCCTCATTTAGACGTAGCTACGTTATTATTAGGCGAACATCACAAACTTAGTGTTTTAATGTGTAATATAAACAGCTGATCATTGTTGAACGCTAAGCGTATGTTGGCAGTTCTTGCAATTGCAATTTTTTGTAATGTTGTGTTGTGTTTAAAAAGTAGTATTGAATAAATATTGTTACCGTTTGAAGTTCTTGTTTATTGAAGTCTTTGATTTAGGAAAGACGATAACTTTACAGACTCCTTTCTATAAACAGTATAGAAACAGTTAATATTTTCAACAAACTGTTTCAATTGGCTTTTGAATCCACTTCTTTATACTTTTCAACTAACTCTGCATCCACAAGATCCATTTTATTGCGATCCGAGAATTACTTGCTTTTTATTTGCCACAGACAAAACAAACTCCAGTACAGTTCTATAAATTCTTTTAAAAATTCACAAGACAGCAATGATTGCTTGCAAAATACACATACACTGATACGTGGGAACACTGGTTTTAAGTTTAAGTTTAGCAATAAGGTTTGAACGGTCGTCTACACATTTCAACCTGTTATATAATTTTTTGTACCTATCTTCTGTCCACACTGTGCAATAATTTGTAGAGTTTATTGTGCAAATCAGAGTGAACATATAAATTGGAGCGTGTAAAAGGGCCTTTAAGATTAAAGCAAATTTGAATCTAATAAAAATCATTATAATATATATATATATATATATATATATATATATATATATATATATATATATATATATATATATATATATATATATATATATATATCTTCAATAAGAATAGAAAAGAATAGAAGAAAAGAACATAAAAATTCTCTATATTTCGTCATAAGACATTTTCAAGAGATATACAGAAGGTAAATAAGCAAATATATCAACAAAAAATAATAAACAAAAGAAACATCATATGTTAATAAAACTAATTTTGAATTACGTACAAAGAGTAAATAATTTTGCTTATTACAAGGAATATAAAGTTATAAATTAAAATTGTAACATGTAATTTATACATACTGCTATCCGTATCTCAAATTTAGACCATCCGGATGTTTTAGTTTGTAGCACCCTCTGATGAGCTATTTCTAAATAATTTATTTTAAGTTTATGGGGGTTCTGAATTTTGTTAATACTTTTTAGAGAAAAGCATTCATCGAATTTTTTGTTATGCTCCATTGCGTGGGCCGAAATAGGATTTGATTTAATTTCAAGATTTGTATCGCTGCGATTTTTGTTCATTCTAATGTGCAATGGAGTTATAGTCTGACCAATGTAGTCCTTCGGACAGTCTTTACATGACAATTGGTAAATAACATTGCTGGATTCACAAGTCATTTTACCAATTATCGGATAATTCCTTTTCGTTGTGCTGCTACAGAAATGTTTTGAACTTATTATTAAATTACATGTTTTGCAGCGAGGCTTAAAACAGGGTTCACAGCCAAAAGGTTTGTTTAAATTTTGAGTTAGCTCATCAGAGGGTAGTTTTGGATATATATTATGATGTATTTTTTTGTCAGCCACTATACATTTATTATGCATACTAAATCTTTGACACAAGTATTTTTTTTACTTTAGTATGCATGATAAAAACCAATGATCAAAAAAATCTAGTAAATACAAATACTGTTTTAGTAATGTATTGCAGTATAAAATATTCAATGTTCAAAGGTTGTTTTAATAATATGTATTATATAATTATCAGTATAATATAATTTTATATTATTATATAAATATTTCTATTACAGCAGCCCGCACCAAAATAGTCCGATGACATTTAAAGTGGTGTGGTCATATACTGTCAACTTGATAAATGTTTGCGGTAACAGCTGATGATGTTTTGTTATTGAGGTGAATAAGTTATATTCCATACATGTAAAACTGGCTGTAATGTTGGGCACGGTTTGTAAATGGAGATTCAGATACAACAGCCAGCACTGGACTATTTTTATGCAGACTGCTCGTTTTATAGTTATGTACAGTTACTATTGATTGCAGCTTAAGCAAAAAGAAATGATGCAATTATATAATTTATGTACTATGATAAAATGCTTACTTACAAACCCTAGCTTTATTGATAAACTTTAATTTTTACTTGTTAATGGACAGTTTAAAGAAGTTCTTGTTAAGAAGTAAACTTGTACAAAGTTTTTATGAACTTTTCCCAGAAACTTTCTTTGAGTCACATTATTTAAAAAAGTTCCATGATATGGTGTATCTTTTTTGTATATTATATCTATCATTTTTTTTACTTACCAGTTATAATAATCAATGCTTTCATTTACAGCAAATTAATATTGCATGGTTAAATTTACCTTATCTGAATAATTGGAGGCAGAGCCTACTGTGACTGGCTTTTAAACGAGCCATTATGTATCATTCACTATTTAGCCAATACCATCTAGAATCTGAGGCCGTTTAATATAGGGTAGGCTATATTGCCATTAACAGCTGTCACACTCAATACTAACTGAGTGAAAATCTGTACACATTGTGCCTAGTGGTTAAAGTTGTGGCCATATAAGTGGTTACAGATTCAATCCAGGAGTAGCCCAGTTAAATGGTGTTTAAGGTGGTGAAATCAATTTTGGGTTGAGAAAAGTTTTAAAAATATAAGTCTTAATACTTCAAGATATCCTTCCTGAAGACAGAAAAGAAGAAGTCGAAGTGGATTCACTTCACAAAAAATTATAGACATGAAGTCATTTTGTGTCTTTTAATAATCAGGCCCAATGGAAAACATCTGATGATAAGGATTTCAAATTTTTACAGTAAGTGAAATATGATTAGAAGGATTGTCATGTGTTTTATTTTTAAAAAACATGAGTTAATTTTTCTACTATGTTTAAAATGTTACGGAAAAAATATTAATTTTATATTTTTTTGTATTAAAAATGTGTTACTAAAACGGTGTTTGGATTTTCTATCTGCTTCCTGCCACGCTGCCTGGATGCATGAGCAGGAGCGCACTCACCCTTCCCCCACCAACAAAAGTCCCCTTACCCAGCATTATCCCTCCAGCCCACAATTAGTTCCTCTTTTCCTTCGCTCTGCACTTGATGTCTCCATTCTTGGCTCTATCATAAGCAAAGAAATAGTTTTACAACAATGCTAGTCTCACTGAGTCTTGCTCGTGTTAAGCTGAGCATACTCACTTAATTACATTCTGAATGAAGGTATACATATATAATGTTACACTAATACGTTTCAAACAACTTAACCAAAACATCATTAGATGTAAAAATGAAAGTGGATTGAATGAACTTCAACACTTGACAACAAGGGCACTTTACATCTACATGCATTAAAATTTTGCATTTTTTTCGATAATGAAAAAGAATAATGAAAATTATCTTTTTCTCTGATAACATACAAGAAAAAGAAAACCAAAAACTACCCTAATTAGAATCAGTCAGGTTAGAATAAATAGTTTAACCATCTTATTAGTAAATTATCTATCTATAAATGTAGAGGAATAAAAATTATAAAATAACTAAATAAATTATCACTTGACGAGCTATAAATTTGACACAGAATTTAGGATCATCTTAAAATTTGGCTCAAAGCAAAACGGTTGAAGATTAGGATAAGATTTACGAGGTGTAAAGGTGCGAAAGATACAATCAGAAGAGGAATGTATGCGTGTTTAATTTTAAAATAACTAATTTCTTTAAGAACAATAAATATGTTGTTTTCTAATATTATGATTATAAAAAGACATAGTTCGATGATAGCTTCAATGTGTGATTCTAAAAATCAAAATTACCCAAAAACATTTTGCTATACATTAATAAACATTTTTTTATCCTGTCTATTGGAATAGTTATATCTATAAGGCAAATTATATTCCTATGAACTATTGTTATAATGTAAATAGAAACCAGACCCTCCAGTGCTATTATTATTTAGATTTTATCCTTACTACATAAAGAGCGACACCCTAAGGGTATGACATATCTGCATTACGAGTACGATCTACTTTGAGTATATATGGTTAGGAATAAATGCCAGTTTAATCTAAAAAAGGTAGATTTCACTGATGGGAGATCTACAATCTCAAAATCTTAAACCAAATATGCATTTTTAGTTTAGACAGTTAATTCGTACAACACTGATGGTATGATGACTATGAAGGTTGGCATGATACTTGCAACACTTACAAATATTTAAAAACTATCGTCTTGAATCCTTAGAAAAATACATTTGTTTGTAAAAACAAAATATAGATTTAGATACAATCAATCAGAAATTATGTTTCCTATAACAATCTAAAGAAATGGTTATATTTCAGTATTTTCATTGTAAAAAACACACACAAAAATAGAATTCTCAGGCCATTCAGAACGCATGTTACGCGTTTTATATTGATCATCTATGGTTTCAACTTCAAAATCGGTATTAAAGTTATTAATTAAAATATTGTCTATGCAGGAATTTAAGTGGGTTGTGTTACTAATTGTGCAGACTAGATTAAGTGATCTGAGTAAGTTAGAGAAATATTTTGAGTTTCAATCTTTGCCTACTCAGTATTATAATCCCCTGACTGTAACACACACTCCTTTTTTTGAGATTGACTTAATAGCAACTTCAAAACTCTCAAAGAAAGCATAAATATTACCTAAAGGTGACCTATAGAGAGAAACAACGACAAATTCTGATCTGTCAATTTGATACAACCAAGCTCACAATCTAGTTCTGAGCTAAATTGATGAGACCCTGTCTTACATAAATACTGGCTCCCCTATTCTTCCTAGCCTTCCTACAGAAAAAACTTGCAGGCAAGTATTTTTTAGGTGTAATATAGTTCAATTTCATCGTTCAGTAACCAGTACTCGGACACACACTATGTCAATCTCATGAATTTTACAAGTAATTTCTAATTCAAGTAGTTTATTAAGTATACTCTGTAGGTTAGTTTGGAGAATTTTAATAGAAACTTTTTCTTTTGGTTCAGGTGCTCTGTCCCAATATGGTTAATCTTTTTTTAAGTTTAGAATTATGCTTCATTACTGATCATCAGCAGCATTATTAGATAATTCAAGGTACAAGTGAAGGGTTGTGGGATAAAAAAGATAAGTCCACTTTTTTCAAATATGACTTTGTTGGACCAAATAAAACATTAAACCAGTGTCTTCCAATTTATTTTACTCATGGTAGGATAAAGGAGATCAGTTTGCAAGTAAAGTGAAATTAAAGGGATCAGACCATACTAACACGATATTTGGGTGAACAATGAGATCACTCTGAGTGCTTCGATTTGATGTGAGTTATCCCATGAGTTACAGATATGTCTGCGCCTGCACTTGTTAACTGAAATAAATAGCCAAGTACTCCTCAGTCCCTTAGTAGAGTGTGCAGGTATCGAATGGTTTTGTGAGTGTGTGGAAATTAAGATGTCATATTACTATTTTAGTTACAGTATTTGATTGTAATGCTTGTTTTAATCTCAAAAATACAACTTTAGAGAAAGTTTGTTTCAGTGATAGTGCTGTGCTATTTTTTCTTAGAATAAGTTGTGATAGTGATGGAGAAAACCGAGACTGTGACTGTATTAAATTTTGGGACAAAAACATTGAGCAGCAGGATTTCAGATGTTAAAAACAACTATTTAATGTACTTAGTCAAGGTTGTAAGTGCTGACATAAATGTTTTGAAACCTTACCAGATTATGTAAAAAGGTTTATACTTAAAACATTTAACCTTACGGAGACTAAAGATGACTACAACGCTTATCTTTGCGGCATGATATCGGTACTTCCTGTAGCTCGGAGATGTAATAGAGAACCAGAAGAAGAAGTTAAAACTTATGAGGCTACTTTAAAATACAGAGTTAAAGGTAAGACCAATAATCAAACACTAAAATATGATTTTTTTTAAAAGCATTCAGTGCAGTTCATGGAATAGGGAAAAAATGAGTAGAGCGGCATTGCACTGTATTGAAAAATACAGGTTTTGCTCTAAAGTACACTATAGATTAAAAATATGTATTGCAATAAAGGAGAACTTGCGGAATAAATGAGACTAATCCAATGGACTGATCTCTTTCTCACAAACTTTTCGATATTAATTATTACTTTAATTAAAAACTACAAGTAAGGTTTTATTTATTTAAATCTCAATAAAAAAATGTTTTATTTTGTAAAATTGAGGAAATAAGTTTCAAGACTAAACCAAATGATTAAAAATCAAAGTGTATTTAGTTTTTTTTCTTTCCCCTGAAAAATTTTTGAAATTGGACTTATCTCTCTTACCCAACCAACCCTTCAAGTGTATTTATGTAAGTAGGTGATTAGATTATTTTGTATTTTTTAGCTCACAACTTTGAAAATAAAACATTTTACTCCAAATACAACTCTTTGCTTGTAAGCTTTATTAACAAACATATTCTTGTTCTCGTATGGAATGATAATTTATATTACATTTCATTACTAATCATTTGTATAAATAGTTATATCAGTATGAGGCAAGACCATATCTGAAAACACCATTAGTTCTGATGACACAATGGTAAATAAAAAATAACACACTTGTTCTTATTATAAAAATAAAAGAAACAATTTTGTTTGTAAAATCACTTATATTCAGCAATTATAAGATCAAATAAACAAAAAAACAAGTTTTGGAACCAGTGGATTAATTCCTATATTCCAGGCTGTCCATTTCAATGTAATGTATTAATTGCTTTAACACAGATTTACAGCTATTTAATGCACTATTCTCCCATTAGTTTAGTACAGTATCTAACGTAGTAAAATATCTTTATATCAAATTTGCTGAAATTGATAGTAAAATAATAAACAAATGCCCTTTGCTACTATATAACCATAATTTTAGAAATTAATATAACGTTTGTCAGGAAAAATAAAGTAAATTCCACAATATTTTCATGAAGTTCATAAACACTTTTTATACTATAATATGTTAGGACTGTTATTTTAAATGCCTTATAATAACAAGTTAACTAATGGGTATTCCATAAAAATGTTAAACAATCAAATGAGTTTTATTCTTGATAAAATAATAATTCAACTGGAAAAGTAAACAAATTGCCAAATTAGGAGAATAATTTGTGTTTAGAATCTGAATTTCGAAATGTTAGTTGAATAAAGACTTGACACAAGCTAAATTATTGATCTTATTAAGATATTAAAGCTTTAAGATTCATATCTGGCAGAATATTTCCAATGGGATATCTCCCATGATATCTGTCGCAAATTCTTATTCTTCTATGTAGTGAATATCTCTTGTAGAGACCATGCGGGCGACTGCTTCTGTGATAATTGAGGTGTTGTTGCTGACAGAGCAGAGTGGCACATCAAAGGGCATGTGGGAGGGATGGCAACCACGCACTGAAAATGTGACAACAGCTGCAGGTGTGATGATGCGTTCTGTGACTACTTGTGTGACAGTACGAGTGACTGTAACCTGACCAACACCCAGGTAAGAACTCCAGGACCTCTCAGAATCTCCCACACTGCCTTCGAGTAAGTACTCCTGGCCTCCAGATCTGGGAGAAGCTGTCATCAGCAACCTGGAAAAACTGCATTTCAGTGGCCTGTTCGAACCAATAAATTAATATTTATTGCCGTTAAAAGTTTATACTCGTTGACAATGTCAGAAGTTACAGCTCAGAGCGAAGTCTACTACAAAGTATAAGATTAATAATTAGTATTAACAAGTAATATAAAACTAACAAGGAACTTCTTGGCATATCCAGAAAGTAAGGCTATCACTCTTGCCTCATTATAAATCTCAACCAGAGTTTTTCCCTTTCAAACGAGATAACGGATGATGCATGTAATTCGCACTTGACGGGAGATTGGATTAACATTTTTCATGAAACGTATTGTCACATCAACATACTGACCTTGAACCAGAACCAGACTCGTTGCAGCAGGGAAGAATCAGGCTAAAGGGCAGTGTAGCTAACATGTTAAAAATTCCCCCGGCTGTGAGAGCCTTTGTACACTTACTTTCTGGATATGCTTTATAAAATAAAATTCCAATAAATAGATTTTAAAGGACTGAAGAAATAATCATAGATGTATTTAAAAATTCGTCAATAACAAAAAAGGAAGTTGTAAAAGACAATTATAAAACTTATTACAAAATACATTTTTAAGTTAATTGTTTATAACATGGGTTAATTTATAATAAACTTTAAGTGATTGGACATAATGGTTATTTAACGCCTTACTTGAGATCAAGATTGTTAAAAGTATAAAACTAGATCATATATACTCATGTGTATATATATATATATATATACACGTTAACAACCGTTTTGAATTTTCAAATAAAAAAATAATGGTACATGAAGTTGACATCAGACATAATTTTTATTACTTACTTTCTTTCTTTTAAACTCTAAATTTTGCCAATTCTGCTGCAGTTGCCAAAAAATACTAAATCATGCCTAAAGACTGATTGAAAAAAATTAAAAGTATAATTTGAAAAAGAATGATTTAATATAATTTCCTCTATATAACTAGTAAGTTTTTTTTATTAAAAAACAACTCGTGATAGTTTTGAATAATTGTAATCAATATGAGAGCCCCAGCTGAAATTTTTGTCAATAGTTATACTCAATATGCATAGTTATCTAGAGCCGTATGCTAAGATTTTGACCTCTATAATATTTTCAATTAGCACAAAATAAAGTTGTATTATCTGTATAAAGAAATATTTTATTTTTCATGAAGACAGGAAGGTCATTAACCCTTTGCACTGGGATGACCAGCAGGACTGGCCGCTTGAGTTTCATAGTTGGCTCAGCTGCCATCTTGACATCCCGGCTCCAACAGCTCTGAATTAGTTTTCACTGCACTGTGCAGTAGGTGCACAGCTGGTTATTTTCAAAATAACACTATGATGCAGTACAATTAACTTGTTTATTGTTGTGCACATGACAAACAAATTACAAATTAGACTATTTACATTACGTTTCTATACTTTTTAGTTTATGTTACTAATTAGTCCTTAACATTTTTGCAATAGTAACACTTTTTATAACAAAAACCAATTTGTAGTCTTGGGTGATTTCACAAGTTTTGAACAAATATTTGTTTCTCTTACTGCTTACTCAAGCACTTCTATTATTGCAGACAATACAGTTTTTTATTTTACTCTCTTCCAAAGGATAGAGCAGGTACAACTTTCCATTCATCCTTTCATTTTCTTCCAAATGTGATGGTCTCTCTTCATCAACTTTTTCCGTCTAATTTTTCTCTCACCTTGATTGATTTTGTACAAGTAAGAGTTAATGATTGCAGTCTCAAGAAGCCAGAAAAAGATTTTGCGTGACCATTTAAATGATTTTATGGTGTACGAGTACGAAGTAATGTATGATCAGAAATATCTACACCACCCATAGACTCATTATATTTGCACACGACTGATGGTTTTATCATCTCTTCTTCAACTCCCTTTTTTATTATACGCTTAACAGTTTTAGTAGAACTGTTGTACAGCATACACAACATTGTCACCTCATCATGTCCACCAAGGAATACTTATCCTCTTCTCTAAATGCTTTAATGTCACCTCAATTTAATTTCATCTTACCAATATTCATTTTCCCCTTACATTTCCTCTTTGGCTGCACCTGTTCTGGTAAGCCCTTTCTACTTCTCATTATATTTCCTGATAAGTGCACTGTCATATATATGACAGTTCTCTAGCTAGGTCCATTTTTTGTGTAACACCGGTCAGTAAACACATGCAGACCTTCTATATCAATGAAGGCTTGTTTCAACTTATTCACAAGGTGCAATACCAGAAGACTTGTGGTGCCTAAATCTTGCCGATCCATCCAATCAGTTGTAGCCTTGCTAATATAGGGCTCCAAAGCACAAATATACCCTGTGCTAGACTCGGATAACACAAAAACTTTGATCTCCCATTTGGTAGGCTTATCTTTAATGTACACTTTAAAACTGATTTTTCCTTTAAACCCTATAGCGCTTTCATCAACACTCACTTTGTTCCCAGGGAAATAAGTAGTCTCTGAATTTTCTGTCCAGGTACAAAACAATGGATCAATGTCCTGGACAAGACAGAGTCTTAAAATTGATCCAGTGGGAAAGGGGCTGACATGCAGATTCCAAAAGATTGGTAAAAAATCTTTCTATTATTGACAGACTTTTGTAAAGATGCACTGTGGTACAAGTTCATTCAGTAGGACAAATTAGGTGTCACAGTAGACCTTAAAAAGTCTCCAGCGCACTTTAAGAATGTTTGGTGTTAAAATCCCCATAAATTAAAGTCATATCTGATTCCTTTGAAAAAATATCTGCTACATTGGAGCTGTTGTTTTTCTCAACAGCTATATACATTGTATATACATAAAGTTTTCTTTAAACTATGGATTGATACTCCCATAATTTTTATGGGTGTTACAGTGCTAAGGTTACAAGAATTCAGAGGAAATACCTAGAGTTGTACGTTTAAAATTCAATGGAACTTGCCTGGCCAAGCAGGTTTTAAATGGCCTAACTGAACTGAGGAAGGCCTTCCTTTTTGTAATAAACATATAAAGTTATTTCTTAAAACAAACTGCAGATTACATTTTTACTCATTATTAAGAAAGAAGCTATTTTGTTTTCTTTTATATTAAATCCATACTTGAGATTTTATTATGAGGAGGTTGTAACGAATATGTTTACTTTTAAGTTTATTGTAATTAATCTATTTTAAAGTATATTATTCTAGTAAAACATTTAGTCATGCTACATACATGATGTTTTCATTTACTTCCCATGATGTGAAAGAAAAATGTAAAAAATTTATCTTATTTTAAATAATGCATACTTTTCTTCCTTTCTGAATCAATTGATTTTGAATTTTTTACAAGTTATATAAATTATACAGATGTAACAAAAAGGTTGGGCTGGGCTGGCTATGCATTTTCAGATTCTATGTCTGATTCTAAGCTAAAAATTAAGAATCAATTTTTAAATTTCCACTTTGTTTATCTTTTGTTGTTATCTTTACAATTGTTATAAAACTTGGTAAACGGGTCGATTGCAAAAGCTGTTATATCAGAAAAAGGTATTTTTCAATCAGTTTTAATATTTTCAAAATAGCAGCCATTTAATTTTTCTTTTATGAAATATCTAATAAACCACTGTTTTTATTCAAATTTTTTGACACAAAAAAAGGTTTTGAATAACCTTTCCTTTCCAAAGATACCTCATTTGTAAAAATCGGTTAAGAAATAACTATTTTAGGGAAGGTTTCATTTTACACATGGAAACTAAATGGCCCATAATTCGACAGTATTTGATCAGCTGTTATTGTAATTAAAATGTAACACAGAAACTGACGATTAAATATTTAACGAGTAATAAATGTAAACATAACCATATTAATATGTACTATATTTTCTTTTGCAATTGAAGAAATAAAATGCCATTCTTTCTAGAATACATATTGCCTTTTTAAAGAGTAGCTTGTTTATTGAAGTAAGATTATACTTGGTTTTACCATTAGAATTTAAAGTGTCATACATACATTAAACACTTTTATAAGAGTTTGTAACAAACAAATAATAACAGATGATTTACATGCTTATAATCAATTTACTGTCAGCCAGATACGGAATGACAAAATATTTTTTAAGTTATCTGCAATTTGTTAAATGTATAATAACTAATATGTTCTGTTTTGATTTTTCTTAATACAGAGTAAAAATATCCTAAAACATAACTACATGCATATTAATGATTCTTTTAAAAATGAAACATCTTCCATTGCATTACAATAAAATATAAGGGTGTAATATTGTTTGCAGTGTTTGTCATTGTACTTGACCCTGAACAATTAAACTATCACTTTAAACATTCTATTGATGAATTGGCAAGTCTAATTCCAGACACTAACACTAACATTTATGATTTACTAAGAAGTAGACTGATCAATCCAAATTCTTTTAATTGGACAAATATTAATTCAGAAGATGTACAAAAAAATAGTTTCTAAATTTTCAAATTCTCAAAGTTCTGATGTTTATTGGATTTCTAATTATTTATTGAAAAAGAAAACAATTGGTTTAATTAAGGAGTCGCTTTCTTTCATAGTAAACAAATGTTTAGAATGGGGTTACTTTTCAAATTATATTAAAGATATCTAAGATCACACCAATTTACAAAAAAGGGGATAAAAGTCTTCCTCAAAATTATCGCCCAGTCTCAGTTGTCTCTACTTTTTCTAAAGTCATTGAATCCATAATGTATAATCAACTTAGTAATTATTTTTAAACAAATTACCTCCTTTCTGAATCTTAATTAATAGTTGCTGCAGTAACCAAAATAGTTTGTGAGGCATTGCAGGCATTTGAAAATAAGCAGTCAGTTTCTCTTTCTCTATTAGATTTGAGTAAAGCATTTGATTGTGTTCCATTAAATAGTATTTGATCTAAATTAGACTTTTATAGAATATCTTCAAAGTCTATGAAAATTATTGAGTCGTATTTAATAAATCGTAGACAGTATGTAAGTTTAAGAGGGACACAACCATCATTAATAGATGTTTCCTTAGGCGTTCCTCAAGGTTCTGTCCTTGGATTTTTCTTTTTCCTTGTTATAATTAACGATTTATCAAAAAAATGTTGGTGTGATTTTTGTCATCTATGCTGACGATTCAAGTCAATTTCATACACACAATACCAGAAATAAAAATAAGCTTGACATTCCTCAACATCGACTGACCAAATTTGGAACATCCCATATGGTAAATTGTATAAGATTTTTTCCCCACCCCCCCCCCCCCCCACCCCCCCCCCCCCCCACCCCCCCCCCCCCCCACCCCCCCCCCCCCCCACCCCCCCCCCCCCCCACCCCCCCCCCCCCCACTGTGTTCTGGAATCAGTTAGGTGTGAAATTATCTTTTTTTGCCAGTCAATGTTTTACTTATAATTTACTTAATACTTCTAAATTTACAAACGGAAGCATTTTTAGTTAAATTCTTAGTAAGTTTTTAATAACTTTTAAATAACAGTATTATTAATAATTTTTATTTTGACAATATAACTAGTTTATGTATGAATTTAGCATTGCTGGATCACATCTTTTCAATATTGCCTTTTGTAATTCTTGAAAAGAGTGTATTCAATTATACAGACAGGCTGGATTCTGAAAAGTAGAAAGTGACAGTCTGTCCTTTAATAATTTTGCATTTTAACTAGTCTTGATAGGTACAACGTCCATACAAAAAATCATCAAAATCTGAGAGTCAAGGTCCAGACCTTTGGTTGATTTGATTTAGCCTTTATCCTCAAAACTTAGTTTTTATTAAACATATAACAATGGTAAATGTCCAATATTATATTACCCTTTCACACTAATTTGGCTGAGATTTTTTCAATGGTTGCGCACAAAAGTGTCACCCATTTTTTCCTTGCGTATATCCAAAAGTGCCAGACCGTTTGCTGTTTTGCAAGGTTTTAGTGAAATAGCTGTAAATAGTTTATTTGATCAGTTATATTAATAATTATTTTACCATTATACTCCCAATTAACCATAGAATAAAGTAATATATAATCAATTCTATATCTAAGAAAAAAATAACTTAAAAAATGTTTAAGTTTAAAGAAAAAAATTGTATTATCAGGAGGCCACTATTTTTGAAACAGTTTTAGTTTTTTCCAGACCTCAGATTATGTCTTAGAGTGGCCTCCTTTTCGCTGACTTTAGGGAGGCAGAAGACAAGAACCAATTGTCATAATGACATGTAACCTAAAGCCTGGTTTTTCTAATAATGTTTCTTTTGTCTCTGACAAGAAACACATACAAAGTAGTAGGCCTCCAGATAATACCCAAGTACCAACAATTTTGAGTTTGACCTTAGATTACTTGAGGGAAAAAATAGCATCATGATAAACACTTATTATTTTTGGAAGACCATGCAATTATATAAAAATAGGATTTTTCCGGACATTTGCCATCGTTCAGTGAAACAAAGAATCAGTAACACTACGTTTCAAGATCTGCAATCTGATCTCTTCTTCAGGTAAATAACTAAACTAATACATAATTACAAACTAGGTTAAAATAAACAAATCATACCAAAGCGTTGTGGCATGCCTAAAGGCCATGTCACACTGCCGTGGCGTCGCGTCCGTCCATCTGCGGATGGATTTTTAAAATAATCGCTAACCATGTTGTCAAATAGGACAAGTCACACTGACATAACCGACGTGGCGCAACGTTCGTCGCGTCGGCCACCGTCTGCTGCGCTATGCTCCTGGAGCGATCCTTGGCCGACGTCGGCGATGCTACGAAGGCTCGCGCATGCGCATAAAGCACCTCCCAAACCCCCCTCACCGGGGCACCGCGCGCTCTTGCCACTGCCTACTTTTATTTTATATTTTTAATAATTTGTTTAAAAAACCCTTGCACGAAGCTCTAAAACAGCCCGACACTCCAGGATGAAATGACCGCCAGTTCTAGGGTTAATGAATACTCTGGTGTCATGTTTATATGCAATCATTTTATTTGTTATTTTTCATATTATGTTTGATCTATAACAAAATTAAATAGGCCTTATTTTAAAAACATAGACTTATTACAAAACTGAAAACACCAACACAAAAATTACAAAATAATCCTTTCAAGTGCATCTTATATATAAAAACCAATAGTTTTAAGGAGGTATATCAAAGTATTGAATGCCCTAATTACTAAGTTCATAATAGAAATAGTATTGCATGTAATAATGAAAATATAATTTTGATAATAATTATTAATGAATACGCTCCAGAACAATAAATTAATTTTGTAGAGCTAACAAACTATTAATTCCATTATCAGTGTATAACTAAACAAATTCAAAGTAGTTGAAATGCATAAGCAACTGTTAGAAAGACGTGGCGTTGGACGCGGACGCGTGTCTGGTAGTTTGACAGGATTCGAGACCGTCGCGGCATACGCGGACGTTCATACTATGGATGGACGGACGCGACGCCACGGCAGTGTGACATGGCCTTTAGTCAGGAATCACAACCACCATGTTGTCTGTCAACTTCACTAACTCTAAAACATGCACTTAATAAAAAACTATAAAAAACTAATCATTAAAACTTAACTACTGAATACAAGTCACAATACGTCTGCATTCGTCTACCAACCACCTACGACTGACCAGAGGCCAATAGCAAATGGCAATCGTCACGGCAGAAAGAAACAAGATAGCGGAAATAAAAAGGAAGGGGGACAGGAATGAGCCTTTTTTATTATTATTATTGGTTCATGCTAGATGAACTTCTTAAAACCTTGTTGTGACTCCGCATTGGTTTATTACAAATATTTGATCCGTTTGGTCTTCTTTTTAGTTCATTTTTTACGATTGGCAAACAAAGCGGCCTAATCTCGACTGATGGTTGACTGATTGGTTGGTCTGCCAATTTAATGTATGTTGCCTCTATTAATTTCCTTCTGAAGAAATGTGGTTCCCGATGTATTATGTTGGCTTCATCCCAATTCATATGATGGTCTTCGGACCAACAATGGTGTGCAATTTTTTACTTTTCTGTGAGACCATTTCTCATGTTTTCTTTGTGATATTTTATCCTTACGTTTAATGGTGGAGGCAAAAAGACCATTGGTATCGGAAATTTAATTAGCGTGAAGTCCTTTTATATATTTCACACACAAGGTTGACTTTTTCCTTTTTCTTCCAGTTAGTGTGTCCTCATTTTACTGCAAATGCAACAACTTTTTATCTTTCACTTTGCACTTTTGAAATTGGTAAAGATGAATAACTTCACCTAATTACTAAGTAAACAACACATCATGACACAGTGATACTCTGAAAACAAGCACTGAGTGTCAGCCTAATCTGTACTACTATTATATTTTTATTACAAAACAAAATTTATTTGTATAAAAATATTTATAATGTGATAGAATGGATCTTTATGAAAATATTGGTGAAGGAAACAGTTCGAAATAGGCCTATATTGTAATAAACATACCCTAATATTTTTATGAAATGTCCTGTAAAACTGAACATTGGCAGTCTTTGCAACATACTGTCATGTCCTGTAAAAAAGGATTTTAGGATGTTGGCACTCTTTTAACATTTCCAAACCTCAAAAACTAATAAAAATGACCTGATATAACCCAATTCCCACTTAACATCAACAAACTAAGGGATTAAGAGACTTTTGGGAAGGTGATTAACAAGATAGGAGGAGGAATATAAGAGTGATCAACATGAAATGGCTACCAACACAAAAACTAAACTAATAAAAACTAACTAGCCTATCTGACTGTCAAACATCCGAGGGCCAACCAGCCTACCCGAGGAATTACCAGCCTACTTGAGTGCCAACCAGCCTACCCGACAGCCAATTGATCTTACCAACAGCCAACTGTCTTCCCGAGCTATTCTCCATAACTTTCTTATTTTGTTTTCTCAACCTAAATGTTTCCTTTTTACATTTTAACTCACTATAGAAAGAGTTCTGAACAATTTCAGTGCAAAAAATTGGGTGTCTTAAACTATGACTATATAAAAAAAGCCTTCCCTGATTTCTTGTAACCTTCTCAATTAATAATTTAAAATTTTAATTATATTCAAATAGTCAAGATGTCACCCAGATCTTATAGATTTCAACCCTGGTGTTGGCAGTCATTCAAAATTGACGTCATAATATCATCAAATGATTAATTTGCTATAGCCTAACATTTAACTTAAAGTTTAGCAACGATATTTAGGTACCATTAAAATGATGAAGAGTTGTTTTATCAACACAAAGTGTGTTTTAATTCTTATTCTTTCTTTTAAACAGCTACAGTATAATAAGTGGCCACAGCCACAATTGAATCATGATTATTGATTTTAACTATCGAATATAATATTGACCTATAGATATTCATAATTAATCATTGCCAGCTGTTTTTATTTCATTACGTACTGAATTGGCTAGTGACGTCATTGCTAGCTGTTGTTATTTCGTTTATCCAGTGAGTAGTTTAGTAAACGAGAAGAACAATGAATGGCAATGAATATCCAACGTTGGCCCAAAATGTATTTTTAAACATTGAGCAATGTTTTAAATACAAACCTCGTAGATTTACTAACTTCTGCAAACATCCAAGTAATATAATCTAATTGGAGAGCTACAAAGAAATCCTTAAAAACTAGTCAGAAGTGACTGCATTGCTAATCATCTTGCAGAATATAAGTATCGACGAGAAGAAATTATTATTGGTGGTGATTTATTTTAGCATTTTTTAAATGTTATCATATATGTCTACCCTGTGAAGTAATCGTACTATGCAGATCAAGAGTAGTTTAATAAAGTTTAGTTATTTTATACAATTTGAAATACATATATTTCTATTACATATAAAGGTATAGATTCCCTATAATACAATTTTAAAAACCTAAAACATAATGCACTTCAACTTTATCGTTCAAAATTTATTCAAAGTAAAATCGTACTTGGAAATACATTTAAAGTGAAATCAAATGATTCGTCAATACTAATGGCAGCAAGAACAATTTTTGTTTTACAAGGAGTAACTTTTGGCTTTCCTTGAAAATAGTTAAAGGTAAGTAAGTTTTATTTGTAATTATAACAATTATATATTATCTTTGAATTTATATTTATTTTTATATATTAATTTGCAAGATTTAACTTAAAACCAGAAATTTAAACTGTTCTTTGAAATATCTATTACGTTATTTGGTCCGACATTTTGATGATTGGATATCATTCGATAATCATGATCCGATTGTGGCGGTGGCCGCTTATTATACTGCAGCCTTATAAACTGCTGATTTATGATCATTGTTTCTCAAGAGTCGCCACTCTGGTCAACTAACTGAGTCTGTGCTTACTATGTTGTTATTATTATTATCCTGTAAAAGATTTATTTCAGTGGTTGAATTTGATATATTTATTACATGAAGTAGGCTATAAATATAGTTCATTTTGATATTTAAATGATAAAATATAATTATGTATTTGTTTATATTTGTTTCAAATTTTTGAAAGTTTTGGTCTTTTGCAGGTAAACGTATCACAGTCTCTCTCACCAACCCATATTTTCAGATATGTTGATATAAATAGTTTTGTCTTCAAAGTCTATCTGATCACTTTTTTGTACTAGTTATTTCCTTAATAATTGAAGTTTTTGAGCCAGGAGTGTTAGTATTTTGCCAGTAAGCGCATCAATGATTTTTTTAAAACTAATCTATATTTTTAATTAGGCCTAGGTTGGTGTAATAAATAGTTTACCAAATAAAGATTTTTTTTAAAACCCCACACAACTATATATTTTGTTAAACTATAATTTTTTTCTATAATATTTTTTGGAATTATCAGTTTGCAACTTTTTATTAGTTTGCTATAAAGCTCAACAGATGTACATGCATGGCCAACCCCAAAATTATGTAAATTAAATTTTTTAATTTCAAGTTTTGCCTAATATAAAAATATGTAAAACAAGTTTTATTCTTTTAGTATGTTATATTATTCTACAAATATTACTGAATAAAACAACATATAATATCATTATAAAAACACTATTTTAAGTGTAGAAATAATTATTTATAAGTGCTTTTAAAGGGAGCAAAATTGTGACTACAGATCTTTAGTTGCCAGCTCAAGTGTTATATCAAGGTTCGTTCCTCTTAATGTAACTAAAACATAAGGAATGTGCTTAGAAATTGGCATATTAGACTGTTAATCTCTTATACAAGAAAAAAATAGTGGAAGCTAGAACAAAATATTAAATACCAAATTGAAGTACATCCAAGCGATTGCTGTGGTGTGAGTGAAAACTTTAAATTTACCGCTCCAATTAGCTTAAGTCAAAAGTTATGATCAACAAAAGTAAGGGGGCGTGGCTAGAATTTCACTTGAACTTACTTTTGGTGATGGAATGTTTCTGGTTAGCTATTTTCAATATTTCCTCTGGAGAAAACCCTTCCCATTTATCTGTCATTATTAAGTTAAAATAGATTAAAAACTAAACAGCAATAGATTTATACTACATTGAAACTAATGAATTTGAACATAACAAAATAAAATTAATACACATGTACGTCAAACAGACATTTATTTTAGAGTGCGTAATGAACACGACACTGGTGCCATGCCAGCTATATTTTATTTCCTAAATTTAAAGTCAACTATATGAAGTAAACTGTTTAGATCACTTCCATGACATTACTTGACTAGAAATGTTGCTTGCATATAGCCACAATGATCTTTGTAATCGTAATGCTTGTAATTGTAATGCTTGATGGTTTGTAATCGTATCAAGATGAAACAAGAAGAAAGCCTCTTGACTGAATCATTCCGAATTTAAATATTTTTTTAATACCCAGTTTTAAGTCTGTCATGATTTTCCACTACTTTCTTTTTTTATTTCCTAATTACTTCGATCTCGAACAAAAATTAGAATGAGTCCATCAAGTTAATTTAATGCTTAGAGTATCAATGATTATTATTGACAAATTATATTAGGCTAATTATAGCCATTGTAATTTTAGTAAATTAGTGACAAGCTTGTTAAATTGGCAGATATTTTATTTTTATTTCTATTAGATTACAAATAGCCCATTTTGTAAATAGCCAAAGTAAAGGATTGTCGAAATTAGTTAGGCTATTGCACTTTTAGGTAAGCGTAGTGACGAAGCTTGTTAAGTTAGCTATGATTGTTGAAAAGTGTGGCAAATGTGGTGAGGCCATTGATGATGAAAAGTCTGGCTCAATAGCATGTGACATATGTTGTAGATGGTATCATGCTGAAAAGTCATGTAGTAAGCTTAAGAAAACACTATTTGTTAACATTAAAGCCAAAGACCAGTGGGCCTGTCCCATGTGGTATCGAGTTTTACCATAGTCTTAGTAGCAAAAATATTGACACACACTTCTTAGGAAGTACGAGGAGCAGGTTAAGGAATTAACAGCTAAAAATGAAATTTTACGTAAAAAAAATCAGGAATTGGCTGTGGAGGCTGAAAAAAATGAGAAAGAACTGTCTAGCTTAAGAGGGTTGATCATGGACAATGAGAACGGAAAAATCAAGGGAAGACCGTGGGGAGTGGCGGGTTGTGGGGGCGCGGGCGTGGGGGGGGGGGTGTGCCGAATGAGTGTGGGGAGGTGGGCCACTCGCTACCTCAAACTCATTTGAGGTTCTTGGAGAGAGGCACAATCTGGAGAGCCTAAATGACTTCCCCCCTCTTACTGGTAAAGAGGAAGGGAGGTAAAAAAGGGAATGTGAGAGGGGAGAGTGGGTGGGGGACATGTGTCTGGGGGTGGGGTGGTTCGGTCTGGGTGTGTTTTGAGGGTTGTATCTGACAGTCATGGTAGGGGTTGTGGGCTCAGACTGGGGAGGTCGGAGGTGGGAAAAATTTGTTTTATTGAAGATCATACGAAGCCTGGTGATCCTGTCATGTCCATGGTTGACAGAGCGGGGGCGGTGACTGGCGAGGCCGAGGCCTCGGATTATCTTGTGATGGTCGGGGGGACAAATTTTGTCACTGAGGAGAGTGTTCAGAGGCTGGGCCCTAGGCTGGATGCATTGGCTGAGGGGATGCAGGGAAGGGTTGTGTGGGTAGAAACACCATACCGGTACGACTTACCTCAACACAACAACCTATTGAGAAAAAGCAAAATGAGGTACTTAAAGAGAAATGTACAAAGTACAAGTGGGCCTTTTTGGGCATCAACCTCTTTGATGGATAGGTCATGCTATACAAGGCATGGCCTACACTTGAATTGGAGGGGAAAAGATGTCCTCAGTGGTGTCATTGAAAGCTATATAGCATGTGTCGACCCACTGGTCCAGCAGTCTGCTTGTACAAAAAACCTGAAGGAGTGCTCAAAGCCAAACCAGACCTAAATGACTCAGTTGACATTGACATTGCCATGAGAAAAAAAACAAAGGTGGAGGAGGAATAAATTTGCCAAAATAAAAAATTCTACTTTTAAAATAATTCACTTGAATGTCAGGGGTCTATATAGCAAAATACTCAGCTGGAAATTTTTCTAAATGAACAAAAACCAGATTTTTTTTCTCGTAACGGAACACGGACTTGATGATGACAAAATTCAAATGATACAAATTCAAAATTACAAGCTTCTAAATAATTTTAGCAGATATGACATGAAAATGGGGAGGTACAGCTGTTTTTGGAAAAAATCAAACCAGTGCAAAAGTCATAAAAATTCTTAAAATTGGAAACAAAATATCAGAAAGAAAAAACTTTGAGTGTTGTGAAAATTAAAGCGTCAATTGATGATAAAATTTTTATTATAGGTGCACTGTATAGAAGCCCGGATGGGGATATAGACATTTTTTAAAGCAAATCTCACAAGTTACTTGAGAAACCTACATCTAGGTGGTGGGAAAACTGAGGTAATTATTGGAGGTGATTTTAATATTAATCTCTTGGAGCCCAAAACAATAACACAATCGATTTCAATAATATTATTAGAAGTTTTGACTTAATCACCACAATTAATGAGGCCACGAGAGAAACTGAACACTCAGCTACATGCATTGATAATTTTATCACCAGCCTGGAAAACTGCAAACTGTACAGTTATTGAACCTTTTATATCTGATCATCATGGAATTTGTTTTTAAAATTTGATGTAAACCATAAAAAAAATCAGAAAATTAAAAAGACTATTAGAAAGCTAAATCAAAACAATTTAATGGAATTAAAGGCTAGACTCAAAGGTGAAAGTTGGACTGATTTTGACAGAGAGACAGATGTAAACCAAAAATATGAATCATTCATTGAGACATTTTTGATCACTATAACATATCATGCCCAGTAAAAGAAGTCTATGAAAAGAGAAAACTCAACAAATTAAGTGGCAATGCAATGATGTTTTAAGATTGAAGAATGAGATGACAGCTTGCTACAGCCTGTGGAGAAATGTTAAGTCTGAAGAAAATAAATTAAGATACAATGCTGCTCTTAAAAGATACAGGGACAATCTTAAAACTGAAAAAGCTAAGTGGTACAACAAAAGGATTGAGGAATCTGATAACAAACCAAAAGAGTCATGGAATATAGTAAATGGTTATAAGAGGAAAAAGCAAAACAAATTCTGAAAACATGTGCATCATAAATCAAAATAAACAAATAAACAATCCAATTCAAAAATGTGAGCACTTTAATAAATTTTTTATCAACATTGCAAATGAAATTAAAGGTGATCTACAAGTCAATCATGATGTACATGTTCATGCCCAAGTAGAAAACAACCTCACACTTGACAGTTTTAAAACAATTGATGAAAAAAACTTATAAACAACTCTTTGTCAACTTCAGTCCTAAGACTTCCTCTGGAGTTGATGGCCTCTGTATGAAGGCACTCAAATTCTGTCAGGAAGAAATTACTCGACCACTGGTGGATCTTGTAAACACATTAATTAGTAGCTGCACCTTCCCAAACGCCTGCAGGATTGCCAAGGTCAAGCCTCTTTTTAAGAAGGGGGATGTTATGGATGTGTGTAATTATCGTCCAATATCGCTCCTACCAGTGGTCTCAAAATTCATTGAAAAAACCATCTGTAACCAGCTGATTGACTACCTTGAGACAAATAAGCTTCTGGTGGAGAGACAGTATGGTTTCCGAAAATCAAAATCAACCAAATTGGCTCTTATTGACTTTGTGAATTGTGTCATTGAGGCAATGGAGGCTGGTGAGACTGTAATGGCTTGTTTTGCAGATCTCTCAAAGGCCTTTGATTTGTCAATGCTGAAATTCTTATTGGCAAACTTTCGGCCCTGGGCGTTTCAAAATTATGCCAGAGATTGGCTTGCCTCATACCTGTCAAACAGGTATCAGGTAGTTGAAATTATGCACAAAACAAAATCCAAAATCAAAACCTTTCAGTCTAAGCCAGAATTGATCCTAAAATGGAGTTCCACAAGGGTCAATTCTAGGTCCCCTTCTTTTTTTGATCTACATAAATGACCATCACAAATCAAATTCCAAAAGAAAACCTTTACATTTTTGCAGATCATACCACTCTTGTGACCAAAAGTAGGGATTGTGAAATTCTTGAATTAGAATTATTTCAAAAAACAAATGTACTAGCCCAATTTTTTTTTTTCAAAAAAACAGTCTTAAAATGAACCCCGAAAAAACAAAAATGCATTTGCATCCAAACCAAACAAATGAAAATTTCAAAAAAACTTTTGGACTCCATCCTTGTTCATTGGTGACACTGAAGTGGATATCTCAGAGTCATCTGAGCTGCTAGGAGTGGTGTTGGACGATGTTATGGACTGGGGCAGGCAGTTGGGAAAAGTCGCTGGAAAGTATCCAAGGGCAACCTTTGTTCTTAGGTGTCTCTCTGGACTCAATAACTTAGACCTAGTCAAAAGCGTATACCACTGACTGCTTGAGTCACACATATCCTATTCAATCATCCTCTGGGGTGGCAAAACAACAAATATCAAACAGATTTTTACCTTGCAAAAAAGAGCAGTCAGAGCTATGCTGGGTTTTACCGCCTCTGACTCACTGTAGAAATCTTTTTATTGATTTAAATATCCTAACAGTAACCATGTTTGTATGTTCTATGAGTGTGCAGTGTATATTAAAACACAAAATCTTGAATACCAAAAATGATGTTCACTTGTATAACACCAGGCATAGAAACAATTTTGCTGTATACCATAGGCTTACTATTTTTGAAAATAACCCTTATTATTCTGGAAACAAAATTTTTCAAGTTCTGCCTTCTAGTGTAAAAGATTTAAATTCTATAAAAAAATTCAAGTGTGAGCTAAAGAACTTTTTAGTCTTAAATTGTTTCTACAGTGTAGAAGATTTTTTTGAATTTTGTGAGGGCATTGTACCTTACCCACCCTGACCCTTTCCTGGGGCAGTTTGACCTGCAGAAGCCCAGTTTGGGCCAACTCCTGCGGAATTGGAAGTACGAAGTAAGTAAGTACGAATGCATAAGTTAGTCTCTCTAGAAATAATAATATCTTAACCACAGAGTAAAGGATATTAACACGCAATTTGGATATAAGTTTTTGGCAGCAGATGGGATTCATTCATAGGTGTAACCCTCCAGAGACACAATTATAGAATTGGGAACATGTTAGACACACTGAGGTGCTTTTTAATAATTGGATAATATTTTATTAGAATCTAACAACATAATTTTAATTGATATTGTTTGTGGGTAATTAAATATATACTTTATCAAATTAAATACTGTATTGTATGAACAAATATATTTTAGTAATATTGGTTGTCCAAATTTGTTAATGTTCTGTCAATATTCTTTTTAATTATCGTTTTGTTTTATTTTATTGTTATGCTTCAAAACAGTTAAACCCCAATTACATCGAAGTAGTTCACACCGTTGAAAGTCTATTTTGGGAAATCTTCGTTTTCCCAATTATACCACTATAAACTCCTAATTTTTATAAAATCACCTATGCTCATCGCACATGCTTCTGTTGTACTGTATGTAGTGTTTTTCTGCAGGCGCTTCTAGTTTTTCTGTGCGTATTGCGTGGACAGAAGCTACACCTTTGCTGTCTCTTTTGCCCAACATCCCGTTTTTAGTTTGAAGAATAGTAAGTCGCAGAATTTCGAGGAATGAAATACGAAGACTGTGGCGGAGTGTGGACACTTTTAATCTTTTTTCCAAAGAATGTTTCACCAATCCCAATACCAACTCCTACAGGAAAACTCGTATCTTCATTTATGTGGTTTCAACTTTGAAATTGTACAATACTATTGCATTTTATATAACTTTGGCTCATTATACCCCTACCAGATTGTAATGGTCAACATTTATAAACCCGACTTAATGAGTAGGAATTGCATAGGTCTGTTCCTCCCTTAGTACTATTATAAAAAAAGTATAGCTGAGGGTTTATTCGTATTTTCATCAATGTCTTTTGTAGGGTGCATCTTTGATCAAAGTAATTCATTTTTATTTTTTCAGAATGAAAATAGCATACAATGAGCATAAAAAGCAAACAATGGTGAGTTAAAAGCTTTTTTTTAGAATAAAAGATAGTGGTATTTCTCGCTTGCTAGATCGTACTGTTCCAACCAAGGTGGGCTTATAGTCTTGCAACATTTTGTGAAATAACGGGATAGAAGAAAATCGATAGTCAACCATGATATTTCGGTTTGTCCAATGTATATTTTTACTCAGAGTCGTCATGTAGTAAAATGGTACTTTTTCGTTGTTAGGGGATTTAAATTTACCAGAGGGGATTATTATAAGGAGTTTCATTTACGATATAATACGTTTTAGCATCGTTCATCAAGGATTCTAAGCCATATTTATCTGGTTTGCTTCGCATGTTAACTCTAATTATTGAAGAGCCTCCCCTAAACTCAAGGAGCTGCTCATCAATATTTCAGTATTCAGATGGAGTGTAAAGGAATTTGGCATTTTCGACAAACTTTTCAAAAACCTACGCACTAATATAAAGTCATTAGGTATAGTACTCCTCCTGCGAATGCCTCCCCTCTCACAAGTGTGTCGGAGGTGTTATCTCAGGTGCATTCGGATTGCTTATTCGGTCGTGTCGGTGCTGTGCGCACTCGGCCAATTCTATCAGAGCTATGATCTTAGGAGCTATGAGTTTAGGTGCTGTGAACAAACCGTCGGTGGTGTGAGCAAAATCCCGTTGTCGGTGATGTGAAATTAGGAGCTATAAGTCACCATGACAAAGTTATTTAAACAACCGGAACGGAGCGAGACATCGCTTCGCCTCATACTGAAAATTAGCTGATATGACAATGTGACAACGCAGCACAAGGTGAGTGGAAAGTAGGGTGCTGAAACAAGTCACAGCACAGGCTTGCAATGAGGTATCTCATATTATAGTGATAAAAAGGCAAACACTTCCTACAATAAAAGCAATGCACCTTGATCGAGGGTTGTCTTGGAATAAGCACATTGACAATGTTTGTGCAAAAATCTGCTCATGCATTTTAATTTTGATATCTTTAGAAAAAAAAAACTGTCCGTGCCAGGTACTGATTATTACGGCATATTACGGCTCGATTTACCCCCATCTGGCCTACGGTGTGGTCCTTTGGGGAGCTTGCGCAAACAATCAGTTTCAAAGAGCATTCAAACTCCAAAATAAGCAATTCGCGTAATCACCAAAATCAAATTAGAGAGTCGTGCAGGGAAGCGTTCTAGAAATTGCAGCTGTGGACTCTGCCGTGCCTCTACATTTTGGAAAATAAATTTGTTTTGTATGGGTAAAAGTTCTTTAATCGGAGGCCATGACATACACATGCATGAGACACGTGACAAAGCAAACTGGGTGACATATAACGGCGCTTTATGAACGCCTACCCTCGCAAACGGGTGTGCATTTTCTCAACAAACTGCCCAATTCAATTAAAGATGCTCCAACGCCTACGGCGTTAAAGACTCGTCTCAAACGCTTCTTGGTGTCTCAAGCATTCTATAATGTGGATGGGTTTTTGGCATTCGACTGGGAGACAGCCCAATTAGAAGACTGACTCTGCTGTATTAAGTGAGTTGCATTGGCAATGAATGAAAGATGCGTGATTTTAAAATTGTATGTATGAATGTGTATTGTTTGTATGAATGCCTAGATTTTTTAGAAAACCCGTATTGACGTTTTCCATACAATGTACATTGTCGCTGCAATAAAAAGATTTTGATTCTGTTACCTCCACAAGCCCCCAGAAGTAAGCCTCTAACCCCCGCCTCGAAGCACGCACGGTCCGCAATACATCTAATATCATGCTATTTGATCCCATTGTCTACCTTGGTAGACAGAGTAGACGCAGGTTTGTTGAATTAGTTTTGTTTAATAATTTATGGTTTTCAATATATTTATTCTTTTTGGTGATGCCCATATCCAATGGTCGATAGTGAAATCAAAAAGGTAATATCCTATGTAGAATTAGGTTGGCCTATTGTAACTGAACCAGATCTAAAGCCATTTGAAATTAGACAGTCGGAATTAACCTTGGAGCAAGGAATCCTAATGTGGGGTTACAGGGTGGTAATACCTAAAAGATTCAGAATAAACATTCTGAACGAATTGCATACTTCACACATAGGTATTGTTCGCATGAAGGCATTAGCCCGTGCATATGTATGGTGGCCTAATATCGACCGGGACATAGAACAACTAGCTAACAGCTGTGCAGCCTGTTTGGAGGAACGAGCAAAACCGCCCAAGGCTTTCCTGCATCATTGGAATGTTCCGGAACGAGTTTGGTCTCGAATTCATATTGATTTTTTTGGACCTTTTCAGTCCAAGCTATTTTTAGTGGTAAAAGATGCGTACTCTAAGTGGCCAGAGGTGTTGCCCGTTGCTTCAACGGCAGCTGTTCACACGATTGTGAAATTAAGGGAATTATTTAGTAGGTATGGTATTGTAGACCACATAGTGTCCGACAACGGACCACCTTTTACCAGTCAAGAGTTTAAAGGCTTTTTGATGTCAAATGGTATCAAACACACATTTTCACCACCATACCACCCAGAAACCAATGGTTTGGCAGAACGGTCAGTCAGAACTATTAAAAATAAATTGAAAACAGCTCTTCATAATTCCAAGGATTTAGAATTAGCTTTGAGTAATTTTCTGTTCACTTATAGAAATACAGTGCATTCTACTACCAATCTATCGCCAGCTCAATTAATGTTGGGCAGATCGCTAAAATCTAGGTTGGATTTAATTCGCCCAAATGTTAAATCAATAATGTCAGATAATCAAGAAAAACGACAATTGTATTATAGGGGTAGTAAAACTAGACAATTAGCTATTGGACAACCAATCATAGCCAGAGATTACAGAGGTAGAAATAAGTGGATACCAGGTGTGGTAGTTTCACGATTAGGACCAGTCACGTATTTAGTTGAACTAAATACGGGCATGAGGTGGAAACGACATATCGACCAGTTGATAGGTTAACAGTGTAGTCCGGAAATATCTGAGTTGACAACAATCCCTAGAGCCCCAGACGCAAGCGTGGCAACAGAGCACACGCAGGAAACGAACGATATACAGTCGCGGGACAGAGCGAGTGCAAGGTCGCCAGTAGTTTTAGCAACGACCTTGCCCCCCTCTCCGCAAAACCATAACAATAATAGAAACGCTCAGGGGCAAAGCCCCAGCCCACGTACAAATGTAAACAATAACAGTTCCAGCGTTTCACCCAAACAAATGACACCTGTTAGACGATACCCAATAAGGGATCGTAAACCTGTAGTCAAAATGGGCTTGTAAATACAACCCGATTGTGACATTGTATATTATTAATATTGTTTAGGTATTATTATTATCGATTTGTTAATTGTGTTCATTCAATGTGTTATTAATTGCTATATTCTGATTTATTGGTTTTGATTGAAGTGTTTTGATTTGTGTTAAATGATTATATTGAGTTTGTATTTTGTTCTCTATATCTATACTTACAAAAATAAAAGAGTATAATGTCAATTTTCTATTCATTTTAATTGATTTAAAATTGGAGAATTGTAAAACAAAATTGTAATTAATAAATTTCTAAAATTGTAGGGGACTTATGTATTTAAGGGGGAGGATTGTGGTGTATTTAGTGTGATAAATACTAAGTTGGTAATGTACCCATAGCAATACTTAATGTCTGCAACAGTTATGTTGGCAGTATGTATTGTCAGGCGATGTATCATACGATGTGGTCTGATACGAATAAAGAATGCTCATAGGCTGCTCTCCTGTGACGTCACATCACGCCACTACCCTACAACCAACGGTCCAAGCTGGCTAGCCAGGAGTCCACCACCAGACACCGTCATGTAAACCTCCGTGTCCCGTCCGTTCCTTTACGAGCGGTCCTAGAACAATGATACTCTAAAATGTAACGTATTATTATTTATCCCGACCCATATAGTGTACAGTGACAACCCGCATATATTACACATTACAAATAGGGTTATTACAATTTAATACGATAAAGTGCTATTGTTTATTCCATTATTCGGGTTTTTGTAACTGAAAAAAGCCATCAAAAAGTATAAAGCTCACGAAAAATTCTGAAATTTACAAAGAGGGTATCTATAAACTGGCCTCCATCTATAGTCCAGGTGTAGTGGTTCAGTTAAAATGGAACAAAATGATTACGAATATGAAGAGGACACGCTTCTTGTCTTATGGCTATTTTGACTTCGTTATCAAGTTCTTATGCCGTCCAATTTATAGCTATCCGGTGGACATGAAGAGCTTAGCTCTAATTTTCGGTAACTACTCGATTTGAGACAGAATGGTATTCCAGAGCTTAAAGAATGGATGGGGCGTATTACAAATGGCAGTCTCATGACATCTCAAAATGAATAAATCCATCTATAGCAGACGCAGTCACAGTATGTAACTGTTGTATAATAAATTTAAAAAATGCTAATATCAATGGCAATTTTTGTTTGACGAAACAAGTGACATTTCAATAAAGAGAAAACTTGTATATTTACATTCGTAATGTAATGTAATGATCTCGATATTAATGAGGACTTTATTAGTTTGAAATGAAACCATAAATACGAAAGCTTATAACTTCGTTTGAAATATTAAATGGACATTCTTCTGCGACGTAACTTCCAATCGACAAGCTACGAGGACAACGCTATTATAGTGTCATCAAACATGAGTGGCGAGTTAAAGGTTTGCAGAAATTAATTACTGATTTTCAGCCTTTGCTAAATTATATTCACTGTGGCTGTAGAAGACAGTTTTAAGACACCTGGCACCCTAACTGTCAAATCTAATGCATGCATCCAATCACGCCCTAACAACAAGGGATTACAGCCCCGTTAGGTCGATATATAAAGCTAATCTGTTTCTCTTTACCTATTAATGATGTACATTGACCATAACTTTACCTAAAGGTCTGATCTTTCATGTGTATATGAACTTAATACTAAGCTAGTTAGGATACATGTTTACATTTCCTAACTTAGTCTTACAATCTTTTTTCTGACATAACTGAAACACAAGCTCCACTAATCGGACTTCAAATACAATTATTCCTTACTTTCCACTAATAACTACCGTTATTGGCTCAATTTTATTAATCTTAGTTTCTATTTCTTTAACCGTAAATAGATTGGAAATGTCATACACATAGTCATTGTCCCCTTTTAAGTTTCCAGTGATTATCTGAACTCTGACTCTCCTGATTCTTTACTTTCCTCTACATAGTGCTGCCTACCTTTATAAACCATATTGCTTTTTTATTGCTGTAAAAAACTGTTCTCCTTTAGCTGAAGGCTCATTTACACCTATTTGGAGTAAAACATATTGGTTTGTTGTCATTAGGTTTTGTTAACATAATTTTTTCGATCTACAAAACTCTGTCAAGGTGGTCCCTTCTTTTTGCAATGAATTAAACGTCGTACTCACGAAACCGACATTGCGATGCTGTATGTATCCCTCGCTTGCCGCAACAATAGCAGGTTGATGTCTCCCAGCGCCTTCCCGCCGTCCGATGACCGTCTCGCTCCGCTACTTACCGCTTGTGTCTTTCGGTATCGACACGCTGCTCTGCATCCGGTGAATAACGCTGTCCTCCTGTAGTTTGTTCATCTGGGCCGCCCCCTTTTCAGCAAATTCCATTGCAGTAGCTAGTTGCAGCAGCCAGCAACGGCTTTTTCATAAGTGAGGTTTTCCTCCCCGAGAAGTCATATTTCTGTATATGTTGTCTCGCAGACCCGCGTACTAAATCTGTCATGTACCTTAAGTAGTCTGGCAATTTATCACCAAATTCACATACTTAAGATAACCAGATATTTAAATGCACAATATAATCGCTAACCGTTTCATGAATCCAAAAATTTGATTCCGCCTACTAAATTTAAATCTTTCCTTGATAAAAGATGCTTTGGGATGCAGATGATTAGCTATAGTGTCCACAATTTCTCTTGGTACGACTTGTCAGACGGTGTATTTGTCTGAGGTTGTTAATTAAGTCTTTCAGTAACGTATAGGTCCTTACACCCATAAACTGTCAACAACGAGCTTAGTTTCTTTTGAATTGTCGATATCATTACAATCATGAAAAGCTCAAATCTCTCTATATAAGACTGGCCAACGATTCTTCCAGCACTATCAAAATGACCCATAGACCCGATAATTGCCATTTTATGTCTTCTTGTACAACTCCGCAAAGTAACTGTTTAAAGTGTCCCCCGTAAAAATAATCGTCTAACGGCATTATGGTAACGATAAAAAATCAGCCTGTGTTGCGCTGCTTACAACACCAAGAAAATTTTATATCGGATCGGGCCGTACCTTACTACAACTCCCGACCGTTGGAATGTCCGGAATGTCCTCGCACATTCGCGGTTATTTGCACGTGTTCATTACGTTTGTTTGCCCTTTCGCACTATATATCACTGTAAATTCACTGTTTTCAAGGTCCCGAATGTCCTCGCCCATTCGCGGTTTATTTGCACGTGTTTTTTTCATTACGCTTGTTGCCCTTCCGCATCTATATCACTGTATTCCACTGTTGCAGTTGTTTTCCTCGTCGCCACTGTAAGCGCGACGTTCCACTATCCCATCCTCGTCGCCATCTGTAATATATGCGGGTCGTCACTGTACACACTATATGGGGTCGGGATAAAATAATAATATGTTACATTTTAGAGTATCATTGCTCTAGGACCGCTCGTAAAGGAACGGACGGGACACGGAGTATTTCATGACGGTGTCTGGTGGTGGACCTGGCTAGCTCAGCTTTGGACCGTTGGTTGTAGGGTAGTGGCGTGATGTGACGATCACAGGAGAGCAGACCTATGAGCATTCCTTTATTCGTATCAGACCACATCGTATGATACAAATACATCGCCTGATCAATACATACTGCCAACATAACTGTTGCAGACATTAAATATTGCTATGGGTACATTACCAACTTAGTATTTATCACACTAAATACACTACAGTAGGGAATTTGCGTCCCTACATATTTTACAGTACTCTTAACAGTATGGAGCGTCAAAGACTTTCAATCAAGAATTTTGGAAGTTAATTCTCGGGCCCTTACTACCCTTTAATTGTTGTTTTCTCACCATAGCAAGAAGTAAGCGATGTCGGAGGCGCGGTAGGCGTAGCACGCGAGGCTGACGGAACTAGCGGTAGAAGTGAGGTTTGCTGAAACTATTGTCGATAGTGGTGACGTGCCCCCTGAAGCCTAGCCTCAGTTTTTTCACAAAATATCTATCCATAGTATCGATTCTATACCATGATCACTTATTGCAACTGAACACTATTAAATGAGCCACACCAGTTGTTCACTAAATACAATATATCAATGAAAATTGTCCGAGCCAGATAATCGCTTAAGAAACTTTGAAGTTGGTGAGCGGTTTGACGTATTACGTATCACTTGCAAAGGCAGCGAGACAGAACTGATAATTGATGACCGGTGGTGGTGGAAAGAGAGGAGGCTCTGTCTGTGTCCAGTGGCGCACCCAGAAATCCTTTCTGGTGGATATTCGAAACACCGGAGAGTCGTGGGTATGGAATCCCCGGTCGGATAGATCCGTGGGCCTTCGATGAGTATATTTAGTACTTGATTACTGAAGTACTGGATATATGTAAGAAATAGTAAGAACAAACCTCACTTTCGTGGTTGAAGCGTAACGGTTAAATTAAAAAAGTTTAAGGTTTTAAACAAAATTGAATTATTAAATGTGCAATACCGTGTATTTAGTAAATTAAAATAGATATAAGGTTTGCTAATATATATATGTATATATATATATATATATATATATATATATATATATATATATATATGTTCAGTGTATAAGAATATAATACAGTATAAAGAAGTTGTCACTTCGGTCGGTTAGTTTTGTAACTCCTTTTTTTCTTTTATACTCTATGCTTACATAGGTTGGTTGTGTGTGGTATTCTAATTCTGCGGCTTCTGCTGTTTAGCAAGTTGTACAGTGATGGGAGGATCGAATACTTTAAAGAATCGAATACAGTGAATTCGAATTCACCCCTGTATTCGAATACTTGTATTCGAATACTTTTGATCAGCTGAGCGTATCTAACAGACAGGTCTAGACCTGTCTTACTTGTTTGTCACGAATTCATCACTGTATTCGAATATGTATTCGAATACTTTGGCTTTTGGTGCCTCGTATAAACAAGTCATACCCATGATATACGAACTTCAGAAGAAATATCTTTGTTTACCTGCTACTTCAGTTCCGTCTGAAAGACTATTTTCCACAGCAGGTCCTGTCACTAATTACCGTAGAAATAGACTGAAGAAAGAAAACCTCAATAATATTTAGTTTTTACACAACTATATAAAATAAATATTCATATTTGTTTTTATTGCTTAGAACTGTAACTCAGTTTTATATATATATATATATATATATATATATATATATATATATATATATATATATATATATATATATATGATATAATATTTATTTTTAAATTTAATAATTATACAATTAATTATACTTTTTTTAAGTATTAAAATTTGTAATTATTTTTTAAATTATAAATCTCCCCTAAATTATTCATTTCAAAGTCTCCATATATGTATTCATTTTAAACCTCATATGAATACGAATACAGCTCTTGGATATTTTATTTGAATACTATTTGTCAGAATAAACGAATACTCCAGGTTTGAATTCAATTCTTCCAGAGAAATTGTATTCATTTCAAAAGTATTCGAATCCATTTTGATGTGAATACTCTGGCTGTATTCGAATACTATTCGATTCTGTATTCGATTCTCCCATCACTAAGTTGACTTAGTTGAGTCGTGCAATAACCTATAATCTGTGTCGAGTGGTTTATTGAAGTTGGGCTACAACTATTAATATTATAACATCGATTTTAATTAATGAAACAGTAGGTAAGGTTATTATTTTGTTTACTACTTTAGCAGATATAGATTAAATGAAGTGATAATACGTTTATCACATACACATGTAATGAGTTTAGCGTAGTATGTCTAAAAATTATGTAGCCTATTTTTAAAATAAAGTAAGATATAAAAAAAACCGGGTCGCATATCGTACCCTACCCGAATAAAAAAAACGATTTAACTTTGAGTGCCATAGGTATTTCTCCAAGGCATATGCATAAAGTGCCAGGCTGTCTTCTGCATAATATTTGTAAGCTTTTGGGGAAAAAAGCTGTGTAAATTAACTACCTAACAGATTTTAACCCTTTGAGTGCCACGGCATATTTTCCCACGTCATACGCATAAATTGCCGGAGGAGCATTTCCTTCTGTTTTGCAAGCGTGTGTGGAAAAAATTATATTAAAAAAACTATTCAACCGATTTGAATAATTTTTTTTTAGTTTGTGTGTTATAAAACAAGGTATTTTTTCCATATAATATTATAATTATATTTTTATTTACACAAAAAGATAGGTTATAACAAAAAACTAAAAAATGAAAAAAAATAAATTTCAAGTTTGAATTAAAATTTTATTTATACAATATTTTTTTAAATTTTTTTTAGCTATACCATATGAAAGAGCATGAAAAACTGAATAAAAATCATGCATAATATGGTGTGTTACAGTAATATTTAACCAGATACTGCAATATATACAAAATACAACAAAAAGCAATTTTTGTTCAAGTTTGTCAAAAGTTTAGAAACAATATTATAACTATACTATTTCACTCAATGAAGTAAGACGACTGTAAAATACTAATTATATAAAAAGTATATAAAAATATACACAGGCCTACAATATAACCTTACTTCACCTAAAATCAATAGTTTGATTGGAACTTGCGTTTTACTTCATCACCAATCCAACAATAAAATATACGTCACTAAACACGAAAAAAGAAGTTTATAAATAATGCATTGTAAGTTTTACTGAACACAATTGCAGAATAGTAATAACAACAGTTTTCAGCATAAACACACGAAACTAGCACAATGTAAACGCACAACAAACGAAACTGTGTAGTTAATGGCAACAAGTAGCAGCTGACCAACTATTGCGTCATCTGTTTTTTTCTGATGGCAAATAACTACAAGGGGGCGGTGAACAATAAAAATCAATCACAATCGATTGTTCGAAACTTGTAGATTGCCGTGAAATAAGTTATTTGTCAAAACAAAAATGAATTATATGTGATATTAATTAAATACAAATCGTCTACTGGGTAGATGCCGGCAATTTATGCACATTTAACAACATCTACTATGTAGATGCTGCGGCACTCAAAGGGTTAATAACTTTGTTGTGGTTTTTTTTCTCGTTAAATGCTGAGTATGATACATAGGCCTATCATTACAAACAAAATTTGCTTTATAAAAATTTAAGTATTAGAAAAGTTTTTACTTTATAAAAAGTTTTTTAAAATCATTTAAGCTTCAGCTATGCTGGCTTCGAAGTGCACTGGTGTTTACAAAGTACATAATTGGGCCTCCCCGGGATTTGAACCCGTGATCTCTCTATTAGAGAGCCGAGACTATAACCATTAGTCTACGGAGTGTCCATTAGTTTCAACCTAACTTGATTGTATACAGTATTTTTAAGAGTTTTTTTTTCTTTATACCATGGTAAAGGCCATATAATTTTAAATAACACCCACATATAATATATCATTCCATAATTTAAAAAAAACATGGCATTATATGTATAAACAAAATACTACCCGGTCCCGACATTTTAAATTGTACTTCATTTGTCAGAGTTTAGAAATTACATAGTAATAGTGTAGTTTTCATAAAAAATCTAATAAAACATCAGTATAACACAAGTAAATATGATTAGTAAATGTAGAGTCAAATACATGCTATCGTATTTTTACATAAAAGTAAAATACATTTACTAAATAATAACCCTAATATCCTAATACATTTACACTGAAAATTCACGTTTTTTGCTTGGACACAACTTAAATCACAATATTATTTTTGTAAAGAAATAAGGTATAAGTTACTATTTTAGTTTGTATTTATTCAAAAGCTTGGTCATCGGCACAAAAACAACAAAAAAGGCTGACAAAATCATAGCATAGGTACTTCGGTATTATCGCAGCCCACTATTTTTGAACGAATTTTCCTTATCAAGGACCAAAATAAACTTCATTATACGTTCCTTCGGTACTTTGGGATTATACCGACCACACCCAGACATGAATCGTTATTTCACATTTCGTTTCTACTGATTACTAGATTAGCGTAGAACAATATTTCGTCAATATAAAACAGGAATTGTCTTATCGCAAACACCTCCCCATCCTCAGACAGAGGTCAAAGTCGAGCGTCTAGTAGATAACGTGATTGCAGAGTCTCGCCGCCCGTTCAGCTGGTGCATCGCTTTGTTGTACTTCCGTGTTTTACCTCTACATTTCTCCAAACACAAAAATTCAACAAAAACAAACATTTACCAAACTAAACTTTTTATTAAAAAAACACTCAAAACTTGTTTTTATTCTTGATCACATTCCGCCACCCAAAATGCGAGTGCCTCCGGCCATCAGCGCGGGCTTCGACAGCACCTTCGGTGCTGCCCCGCGCTGATGTCGACGAAAGAAAAACATCCCTCGAGATAGTACCTATCAGTAAAATATCAAATTCTAGAGGGGCTAATCAGAAATATAAATTGAATTGTAATGGAAAGGCAATGATGTACCGTGCAAATCACGTGATGCCGCGCGGCCTGCCGTAATCAGGATTCTCGAGAAAGATAAGATAACAGCGACAACAATACCGATCACAATACCTGGAAATGCTTGTAAGTTTGTAATTTTGTAATTGAAGAGTTGTTTTTTCGTTCTATCATGTTTGTTTCTATAAATTTCTATTTTTGTGTTCTTCATACTGGTGTGGTCGGTATAATCCCAAAGTACCGTTCCTTCTTCCATAATGAATCATAAAATACTCAAAGAGTCATACTTCCTATCACCAAATCTTCTCCAAATAGACGCACGAATGACCTGACATTTTCCAATAATATAACATTGTTCTTTTAGTTTTTGTTTTATTGATTGTCGTAATAACTTGTAAATTCCAAAATTGGTTTAAAAAGAAAATCTGTTTGTTTTAAAACTGTAATTTTTTTGTCCCTGATAAGGAAAACTCGTCCAAAAATAGTGGCTCTTGATAAGTATCCAAACAACTTAAGTTTCAAAGATAAAATAGTAGAGAAACGACATAAAACTCATATTTATCGATAGTTTGGAACCTATTGAATACAGCTGTCTGATTATTTGGCCAAAATAATCTTGTACTATAAAAAATATTGAAATACGAAACGTCAAAATTAGCGACGTGGCAATTACTCTTTGTACCACAAAAATTAGCGACGCTGTGGTACTCAAAGGGTTAAACAGATCATTCTTTTTAAAAATTAAGTTACTATTGAGAAACTAAGTCTAAATTTTTGAAGTGAAACACTTTTTTTGATTGAGATGAGTTCCTATTTATGTGTATTCCTAAAGATGTGTGGCTGGAAGGTATTGTGAATGATTCAAGATTCAAGATTCAAGATGTCTTTATTAGTCATTAAGTAACATAATTAGTTACAATAGACTTCGTCACATTATTGGGCAGTAATACTTAAAAAATTAACAATTTTATAATTGGAGACTTATTTTAAAATTAACAGGAATGTTGCAAGATATAGGAACTTACAAAACTAATAATTGGTATAAATAGAGAGTGGTTGTATAAAATTATTTAAGAAATAAGAAAGCATTGTAGGGTAAATATATATAAAAACACAGACTGGACAAGAAACACAAATAACACATACAATTAAAACCCAATGAAAAATGTAACAATATAAATATTTAAAATATGTAAGTCAGGTGGTTAAAACATAAAATCTCCAAACTATAAAATAAAGGTTAAAAAACTTAAAACTTGACTAGACAAAATTATAAACTTAATGAACTAATATCACAGGCCAAATATTCATTCACAGAGTAAAATGCCTTTTCTTTAAGCCATTTGCTTACAACTCGTTTAAACCTATTTATTTTTACAATCCATCCTCCTTTTGGTAATTTATTAAATAGTTTTATTTTCATATAGATATGACTACCTTTTGTTTTTTCAAGCCTGGTCCTTGGCAGCTCTAACATGTACTTTTTTCTAGTTTTATAAGTATGTATGGTTTCTCTAACAGTATAACTTTGCAGATTTGCTTTCACATCCAGTAAACAATAATACAGGGTCATCGAAAAATAATGCCTAGATTTTAAATAACTGTCATAAAAAACTATTAAAGGTAATTTAAAGGTTGTAGTCTTAAAATGTGCGGAAAGAAATACATTTTTTTCATACCTTAGTATGTTTCAATGTGAGCACAGTTCGTTGCCCTGCAGATATCAAGTCTGTAGTCAACTTCCTGCCACGTGCGTCCAATCATATCTGGCGTAACAGTTAAGATTGCGGAAGAAATTCGCTCCCGAAGATGGTCCAAATCCCGAATCTTTTCTGCGTAAACTATATTTTTTATGTACCCCCAGAAAAAGAAATCCAAAGGGGTAGGATCAGGACTTCTAGGAGGCCATGAAATGGGGGCTGCTCTACCAATCCAACCGTTTGGGAAGCGTGCGTTTAGTGCAGCGCGTACCTCGCGATGGTAGTGAGGTGGAGCCCCATCTTGCATAAAAATGATTCGCTGTCCAGTCTGTTGTTCGATATCGTCTAATTGGGGGAACACAAACAGTTCAAGCATGTTCAGGTAAACTAGGCCTGTAATGGTTTTTTCTACAAAAAAAGAAAGGTCCAATAACTTTGTCATGAAATAACGCGCACCACACATTGAGTTTGGGAGAATCACGCACATACTCGTGGATTTCGTTTGGCTGTTGCGATCCTCATACACGGCAATTGTGACGATTTACTCATCCATTTATGTGAAACGTAGCTTCATCACTAAACAACACTCTCTGTAGAAAATTTGGATTATCATCAATTTCATTTAACATAAAACTTGCAAATTCAGTTCGTTTAGGGCGGTCGGTAGGTTTTATTTGCTGTTTTATCTGAATTTTATACGCATGAAGTCTTAGCCGTTTGTGCAGTACATTTTGTATTGTTGTTTTTGGAATGTTTAGTTGAAGACTTCGTCGAGCAATGGATTTTTTTGGGCTCCTAACACAAGATTGCCGGATACGCTCAACATTCTCTTCTGATGTTCTTGGTCGGCCTGGTCTAGATTTTTTGCCGACGGTCCCTGTTTCCCTAAACTGGTTAAAACCATCGAACGATAGCTTTGTTATCAGGTGCTGTTTGACCCGGATATGTTCTCCGAAAGAGCCGCTGTACACTGACAATTGACTTTGACTCCGCGTACCAAATCACGCACTGTGCTTTTTGTTGCACGGTCAACATCGTACTGAGCGGCGGCGCGTCTGTGGCCGGCTGACCTTGACGATTGCGCAGCTTGTCTGCCATCACAAAGACAGGGAAACACAATCAGACTAACTAAAAACAAAACTTGCGTTCACCAGTTATCGTCCAGTGAAAGAATTACTCATTTAACATGAAAGGTTTTGATGTTATAATTTTATTAAATCTAGGCATTATTTTTCGATGACACTGTATATATACAAACAGGGCAATGTCATGATATTTAAATCCCTAAAAGCTTGCAGGCAAGATTCCCTTTCATTAAGATTTTTTATAATTCTTATTGCTTTTTTTTGCCAGACAAACACTTTATTTGAATGGCAACTATTTCCCCATAAAGAAATTCCATAGACTAAGTGGGAGTGGAAAAAGGCATAGTAGGAGGTTATTAGCATTTCTTCGGTGATGCAGAGTTTCAATTTGCGCAATAGGAAAATTACTCTCGCCAATTTAGTACAAAGATTTTCTATATGGCTTTCCCAGCTTAGTCTACTGTCTAAAAAGATTTCCTAATAGTTTAACAGGCTTAAAACATTTGTAAATTACATGGTCCATTGAAAAAATTATATTTTCTGTTTTGCTATTGTTTACAACAAGCCTGTTAGCCTGAAACCACTCAGTTGCTACCTTCATTGCATTTTCTTGTATTTTTATTAAACCATTAAGTGTACTATGGTGATTTAGAAGAGTAGTATATGACAGCTGATCAACAGTTAACATATGAGGCTGCAGTATATAATTAGCAGTAACCACCACCACAATCAAAATTAGATATTGATGATCTAACCTACCAAAACCAAAATCTCATGCTGTATTATAGTTATTTTAAATGACAGTTTAGTTCAGAAGTTTAGCTGTAAAAAGTATTAATTTAATGATGAATAAAAAACTATCCAGGTTATGTGTGTTTATTCAAACAAAGCAGTGACACATTTATTTACTGTAAAACTAGCTATGGTGGGAAGTGTTGATCCAATAAGTATGTTCACCTCCATTTCACCTTCTACTTAGTTCAGATCTCATGACGATTTCATCAGATTTGACTCCTGGAATCTGGAGTCATTGTCTATCTGAAGGGATCCAATATCTATCTGAAGGGATCCAATAAGGTCGGTGACGAAAAGGCTCAAAACAAACTCTACACTGTTTCGAAATTGCAAAAATTTACATCTAGGTTACAAAAATTCTAATCTAGATGAAGAGAGGTCTCGTTTCTTACTCATTTCTAAATTTTGGAACTCTTCAGACGAATATTCGCCCAGATGCCAGGAATCAAGTCCGTGGAAGTGTCAGTCAGATTTTAGACGGCTGCATTATAATAAACGGCCACCATGACGATTGAATCATAATTATCGAATTATATGAATCATCGATATTCATGACCATCTGATAGGCCTAATACAGAAAATACCGCAAATACCAAACAATTACCAAACTAATTAAATAATTGTTGTATTTTTGGATGAAATTATATGAATTATTTTAGTTTTAGTCATTAAAATAAATATTTTAAATGTTGGAACAATACGGTGTGATATAACCATCCAGCATATTTATGAAAATCCAGCAAATTTTATTTTATGACTATATGAGAATACATAGCCATTGAAAGTTAAAAGCTGCAGGAAATATCTATACGAGAAACACTGTGCACTGTGTTTAGTCGCTTTGATTTACAAATGTTGTTAGATACTGCTTCCTTCCAAAGAGTACAAGTACTAGCTCTAGTAAGTCATATAAATTCCCATGTGCAAAATTTTTGCCTGTCATGTGCTTTCTCCAAATTTATTTATCTAAGCTAATTTTAAAAACATACAGGGTGTTTATTGTTAATGAAATTAAACCATAATAGGCCTAATAAGAAAAAAAATAATTATAAAAATATATATTTATAGAGATAATAAAAATATATATTTATAGAGATAATAAAAATATGACGCTCCCAAATGTTATTACCTAATTTTTTAAATTAAAAAGTAGTGATCCCAATGTGAATACATACTAATTACTAGAAAAAATATACAGTATATGTAAACTTGTAAAAGGGTTACATTTTTTTGTTTTTTAGAGGTACATCTCACATATACTAAGGATGGGAAAAATTAAAAGAGAACGTCAAAAACTTCATCACTCCAGTGGGAGAAAGAAGCCAGAAGATGTGACAGTAACTGAAGAATTTGAGCAGAAATCAGTTGGAAAAAGTCCACTTTTGAAAAGTGCTGAAGAATTTGCAGCAATACCAGACAATTTGTTTGAAGGGATAGACATCAACTTTGACAACTTGAAGCAGAAACTGACAGAAGACGATAGAGTGAGTTTAAAATCCATTGCAAAATCATGCAAGTATGACAGCAAAGGAAAATTGTTGACAAAAAAAGAAAAACAAAAGATCAAGCATGATCTGTTTATGAGAAGTAAGTATTATACAGATTATAACTTGTTACTCTTGTATCCAAAAACCATCATCTGGTATTTTCAGTATTACTTATTAAATTTTCGCATTATACTACTATTTTAGCTATTATATTAAAATATACACAGGATGCTGTTTAATAATTTAGAATAACTTACAATCGGCTTTAATAGCCTTTAAGCAAAGATAACGAACTAACTTGTGAGAAAACAAAAACATAAGTGTAACATAACTGGCTTATCAAGAGTTTTTGTCCTATAAAGCTACGTTTTCCTAGACGCGCATTATACAACGCTGCGTATTTTCCTGCGCCGCGCATCTAAATGCGTTGTCGACATTCTGTGATCGCGGAAATTAAGTGTCTTCCTAGACGCGCAATATCGGGGCGCAGTGCAGCAGCCTGGTCCCAACCTCAAGTCATGTCGGACTATATACATGTGCGTGCCGCAGCTTTACTTCTTCTTTAAGAAGCCACTATAGACATGGAACTAGACTGTGCAGTTTTACATACGTTAATACCTAGCAGAGAATCATGCAGAGAAATGTTCAAAGAAAGAGATTACGAGGGAGCTTACACTATTTTAGTTAAAAGACATTTGCTTACTGATGACGTTAAATTTAAAGAATATTTTAGACTTACGCGTGGACAGTTTTCACACATTACTGACCTCATACGTGAAGATGTAACCGTGCAGCCTTCTAATCGTGTGAAAAATGCCTTAACTGCTGAGGTGAAATCCCCAAATTTGAGAGTAGTATCACCTAATTCTTCCGGTAGCCTTTTTTACAACTTTAAAAATTTCTTTTCAACGGTTCTTTTTGCATTAGTCGATGCAAACTGTAAGTTCCTTATGGTGGATGTTGGTGCTTATGGCAAAGAAGGAGATGCAGGAATATTCCAAATGATAAGTACAATGTTAAACTCGAATTATTTAATGCGGGCCCATTTGTTAAGATTTATTCTGTTTAAACGAACTTGAAAGTTTGAAAGCATTGTTCTTATGATGAGAATCGCATTTCTACACAACTCCACAGTTCCGGGTAATCAATTCTTAAAATTATGCCAGTTTTTAGAATCTATATTTGTGCATTCGTTTGTAATTTATAACAATTATTAATACAGTAACTGTATGTAGAACTTATAAACAAATATTTCTTAGATAGTTTCTTCCCACTCCTTGTCCTTCTTCAACACACTCTTGTATGCTTTTTGTTGTAAACTCCACAATATAGGTCTTTCTTGAACTTAAAACACTAAAGTTCGTCATCTTCCTCGGAAAACTTAACAAAAACATCGTCTTCCAGTGCCGATTTAGCACTGGACGCGATGGTCTCCATGGTGTTGCGCGGCGCAATGAAGGTGACTGACTGCTCTTGGAGCAGTGGTGTGGCGTCGTAGCGCGGCGCCGTATATCGCGCCGACGCAGTGACGCGCCTAGGAAAACAATTACACTTAATTCTGTACAAACCAGTGCTCGGTTACGCGACGCAGTTAGATGCGCGGCGCAGGATAATACGCGGCGCTGTATAATGCGCGTCTAGGAAAACGTAGCTTGAGAGGTAATGGCCTATCCACATATGTAGCAGGTCCCCTGTATAGCTGCCATCTAATATTTTGTTTTTGTTCAAATGTTATTTTACACTGATTACATGCATTGTGTCTGTTTTTGGATAAGGTTATACTTATTCTTGTGCAAAGAAATTAAAGTATTTGATTTAATTTTTTAGAATAATACATTTTAAAAATTTATAAATATTATTCGTCATGTATATTGCATATTTTAGTTTATGAAATTACTATAGGCAATAAATAAAAAATATTTTGTTATTAGCAAAAATTGTTTATCCTAATTTTATTATAAATGTAGGTATCTTTGTTTTGCTTTCATGAAACACCAATTAACCAATTGTACTGAAATATTACATGGACATTCTTAGGATCCCTGGGTTGAATTTAGGTCTATTATTATTTCAAAAATTCCTCGTTACGTCTCACAGGTCTCTAAAGTAGGTAAAAATTCCATTTTGGAGTTGAGAAGTATTAATAATTATTAAAAGAGCCTGTTAAATGTAATCTGTTCCGTAAAAACATTGTTTTGTGACAGCACGACCATAAATTAATTTAACCACTATTTTCAATTTGTTTATGTTTATAGAGTGAAAGCATTGAGTAAACTTGATAGTAACAATACTTCCCTATTTCAACATTGTGGCAACAAGGCACACCAATTAATTTATTCTGGATTTTACTTAATGAACAAAACTGTCAATGTGTACACGTAAAGTATTGAATTTGCTTTCCTTAGACGTTGTGGAACGACATATTTACAGTAGCTGAAGGAAAAAACGGAGGAACTGGGCATTAGCATGATTCAACAAACCAGCAATTCGCCAGCAATAGCAATTCGCTCTACGACTGAAATTTGAGGAAACAAGTGAGAACGGTGAGTCCGTGATTATAGCAAGTGGAATCACAAAGCAATACACAAGACACTAAATGCAATTTTTATGACAGAAAATCGTTGAGGAGACATTACATCCATTTCTCACTGATGAGGTATTCAGAGGTAGCACGAAGAATTTCGAGTATGGGAAACATTAAGGATCAATAAGAGACAAACTAAACAAAAGTGAGTTTTTTCATTACTAATTGATGAATCCACTGACGTTGACAGTTGTTCTTAAATATTGTTTTATTCAATGTGAAACAGGTGAAGCAGTGAAAGAGAACATTCTATTTTGCAAACCACTCCCTTATCACACAACAGAGAATGCATGTATGATCTGTTTATAAAGCTCTTAAGATCGATTGGAGAAAATGTGTTTCAATGTGCAGTGATAGTGTTGCTACTCTCACTGTTAAATGCAGTGGACTGATTGCAAGATTGAAAACCATCATGTCTAAATGGGTTCACTGTTTTTGACATAGGCAAGCTCTGGCATGAAAAGAAATGCTGATTTGTCAAGTTCTGGATAATGCAGTGAATATAATTTATTTTTTTAAAGCTCATCCATTACAAACACCTTTTTTCTCCACTCGGTGTGAAGAAAGGGCTCTTTAAATAAATATATTTTGCTTCACACAGAGTACAATGTTCTTCTTCGGATTGCTAATCCGCAGCTTGCAGATCATTTTACTTATGAAAAGTGGTTAATTTAACCTGCGTATTTGGTCAATAAATGGGGTTACAAAAAACATATCACTTTGGATCATACGAGTAAAGGATCTAATTTTTTAAAATTCTTTGAGGTTTGAATTTATAGAATTTGTTTCTGGTGTATTTTCACTCAACAAGCATTTTTTGTGAATCAATCGTCACAAAATCTCTTGTAGTGAACAGATCTAGCCAGTTAATACACACTCAACAAGCATTTTTTGTGAATCAATTGTCACAGTCCCTTGTAGTGATCAGGTGTGGCCTGTTAATATACACTCAACAAGCATTTTTTTGTGAATCAATCGTCACAAAATCTCTTGTAGTGAACAGATCTAGCCAGTTAACACACACTCAACAAGCATTTTTTGTGAATCAATTGTCACAGTCCCTTGTAGTGATCAGATGTGGCCAGTTAACACACTCAATTGATTCAATTGTTTTTGTAATTAAGTTTTGGCATTTATATATATATATATATATATATATATATTTTTTAATTGAATGTACACAAAATACATTTTATTGTCATTGACATAAAATTAAGTGAATAAACATAGAATATAGATGAGATTAATGTGTACGATAGTCATGTGTATGTCACACAGGGATATGTAAGACTATGTGTATTTCTTAATCCTATAAGGTCTAAGGGTCATGATCACGTCGCATTAGCGAGAAATGTCATAGCACCATTATTAAAGCATTATTTGATATGTTTAGCACACAAAATAAAAGAAAACAAGGCTGTTTTATGCATATGTATGATTAAAAATTATTGTTCTTAACTTTTGTTACTAATCCTGCAAAGTCATACAACATACATCTACAATCAGAAAAATATATGTACATAGTGTATATATTATATTTTTATAGTTTTTAATTTGAAGCAATTACCAAAATGTATGTATAGGGTGATTCAGGTAGAGGTTACAATTTTAAGTTGGCAGCACTGTTTGTTTATGCAAGATGAACTGCTGATGTCTTATAACTGGGTGTTGTTTAATGACATTTGTTGTTATGGAGTGTTATTTGACTGAACACATACTTTTCCTAATCCAAGAGATTATAACACATCACGGAAAACTACTAACATACATCTTATATAGTATACTACATATCACTTATAGATATTGCTTATATTTCCTATATTTGAAACAAATTACCTCTACTAGTGACTGTGAAGTCCGTTCTAGAGCTATATTTTTACGCAGTACGCTATCAACGAATTTCCATCTAGGAAAAATTAACTATTGTAGCAAAACTTCAGCTGGAACATGTGTATATATCTCGAACTTCAGAACAAATTAATAAGTGGTTATTCAAAGTAATATATATTTATTATTATGCATGTGCGTAAAAATACAGCTCTAGAACGGACTTCACAGTCACCAGTAGAGGTAATTTTTTTCAAATAAAGGATATAAAAAGTCCAACAATTATCTGTACAGCTATTTATAAAATATTGCAGGCTGATATGAGACTTTGTTATACTATATATGTTTATACTATAAACTGAGAACAAGGAACCTTGTATAATATACAATTTTCTTTCCAGATATTTTCATAAAAATATTGTAGGCTGATGTGAGACTTTTTTACGTAAAGATTTTTATACTATAAACTCATAACAAGGATTCTTGTACAACATACAACTACAACAATTTTATATACTTACGTGTCCATAAATTGTAAGTAAAAAAATTAAATATTATTCTAACTAGGTTATAACAAGGTAGGAGTACACCACATCATGTGTTGCGTAGCAGTCTTCGCCAAGTTTTCATACAAATTTTCAAGTCTATAGCTCATTTAGTCTCGAGGTTTCCTGTGAACAGATACTCAGACAGACAACAAATCATAAACCCTTTTAATTTTAAACATTGATATTTCTGTATGTTTCAGAAATAAACACAGCTCAGCAACTAAAAAAGGAAGCACTTCAAAAACACAAGAAGAGGAAAGGCTTGAGGAAGAGTAACACCCAGCTGGACACTTCCATTGAGCTGCCACTAAACACACAGAGGTCATCTGAGGGCATGAGTGAGACTAGTACCAAGCAAGTCAAAAGTATCAAATCCAAGGGTGTGAAGAAGGCGAAAGTGAGGCAGAGAGAAATGTAAGTGATGTTTATAGTATAAAAATACATTTAGTTAATCACACAACATGTTTGCCAAAAATATACTCCAGTCGATCCGTTCTTGTTTTCCTTCTATAACTAGTGTCCTACATGTGCATCTCTTGAATCTCAGTAAAATAGATCAACAACTAACTTGTATTTGCATGTGTGGAACTCTATTAGTTACATCGTTCTCGCTTATGCATTAGGGGATTTGGTTGGAAAAAGTACCGTTGGAATTGTTTAAAAAATTATAAAATAGTTAGTGTCTTATATAACCTATATAAACAGCTGATACCTATCAAAAGGCAAAATGTTTGCTGTTTCCGGCATATGCAAGCCAACCTTTAAAGTGGTCACGCTCACTTATGCATTGACGGATTTTGTTCAAACAAGTACCGTTTGAATCATAATGAAGTTGTTCAAATAGTTGTTATCTAGTTATTTTTTTATGACACTACTGGTATTTTTTGTTATTAAACTTAAAACTTGCAACAGTGCCGTTTTGTTAATTTTAAAGAAAATAACACAATTTTTTTTCTATTATTAATTCAACCTTATGTTCCATATTTGGTTTCTTTAGTTTAACTAGTGTTTGTAATTTTGTAATAAAAAAATACAAAATGACGGCTAGCAACTAAACGAGACATTTCTCGACCCATGTTTATATGACATTTTTTGTTTTTGTTTTGAATAATGAGTACTATCAGCCACAGAAGTTTGTGACACCTTCATTCATAATAATAATATGGTAATAATAAGTTTGAAGAAAGCTATAAATTCTTTTAAAAATAACAAGGTCATTATAATACTTCTTGCTAACAAGGAAGATCTGGCTGTAATCAGAAAAGCATTGATTAACATTGCAGTATTGGTAAAACATTATCTAACCCTCTAGCATTGCTAATCGAAGGAGAAAATTTTATTAAAAAAGTTTCTTGATTATATTAAACATACTTTACATGCATATTGTTTTACGCAGATACATCTACATTAATTTTAGTTACATTAATTCAGCAATAAATAATTGTTATAATCATAAACAAGTTAAAACATATTTCTTCCTACAATAAAAATACATAAATTCTTTTTGTTTGAAAATAAATAAAAAATTGGAGTCGTAGATTGAATATTAAAAAAAACTATAAAATAAAGTACTTGTTATTTCAGTATCCCTTATTACTATAATAATGAATTATACACAGATAAAGATTATATTGCTGAAGTGGAAAGGCAATTGAGTGACACAACCACTTATAAACATTAAATTAAGATTTTAATGAAGAATTTTGTTCAAAAATATTTAAATACATAAAAAATAATGCCTTACAGTAAAAAATAAGTGTTAATTCCATTAAGATACTAATAAATCAATCTCAACACCAACATTCTACATATTGCCAAAAGTCCACAAGAATATTTTACATTCACCAGGAAGACCGATTGTAGCTTCAATATCTTTTCCAACTGAGAGAATTTATTTATTTTTTGATGACCATTTTAAAAGAATTTGTGACAATCTTCCTTCTTATGTGAAAAATAGTAACGATTTTTTTGTACCTAGAAAAAAGTAGCTCAACCTCTTCCTGAAAATACAAGTACTAAATTAATAACAATCGACGTTCATTTAACACAAATATTGAAAACTAACAAGGAGTTGATTCTTTTTAATATTATTTAAACAAATCTCCCAAAAATACACTATTATCCTTAGATTTTCTTAATTTCATTTTAACTATGAATTGCTTTAGGTTTCAAAATAACTTTTATCTGCAGCAAAAAGGGACATCCATGGGAGCAAAATGGCTCCTTCTTATGCTAATCATGTGATGGGCAAGCCCATATTTTGGAAATGTTACATTGATGATGTTTTCATGGTATTGATAATATAGTAATGAACACTTACAACATTTTATCACAATCACTGAACACTTTCTGCAACCAAATTCTGCTGTAAAGATATTGAAATTTTTGCTGTAAAGATTTGGATTTTTGGAGGTTAACAATTATTCTCAGAACAGACTTCTGGGATCTTAACAGACTGTCTAAAGAATAAGGATTACCCCAACCGCTATAATGTAGCGTAGTAGACTTTCGCAGTATCCTCGGTAAACGTCTATGAGAACATCTACGAGGGGGTACCCAAAAGTTCCCGGTATATGTCTCCCGTAGGCGGAGGTTTGTCCTGAATTGACATGTCACCATTTTTGAACCGAGAAAACCATTCGTTCACAAAGCCAGGTACACAATCCCACATATAAAAAAAATTATCATTGCTTTAAATTTTGACTTGCTCATTCAAGCTTTTTTTGGCTCTCGGTGAAGTTGGGCTCTTTCAGTACATGAACTGACACTTTGTTTCCGGATCATAAGTAAAAAATCATGTTTCATCACATGTTGTTATTTCTAAAACAGTTTAGGCTCTGACTGGTGTTGTTTACATGTATACTTAAGAGAAAGGTTCAGACTAAATAGCTGTTGACGCATGCCTCCTTGATCCGCAGTAGCATCAGTCTCTTTATTTAACAGCCACACCTCATATAAAGACAGTGAAACTCTAAGACTGAAAGAAACTTATCTTCAATGCCTTAGAAAGTACTAGGTCACAGGAAGTAATCTGCATAAAATAGACACAGCCCTTGTTAATCCTTTCCGGGCCAGGCGGCAATATATTGCCGCCATAGATAGCGTCTGAAAAGTGCCAGGCGGCAAAATATTACCATCGGTAAAAACATATGCGAAAAGCGCCAGGTGGCAATATATAGTCTCCTTGATATTCGTAGTTTTCTTAAATAAATACAACGTCAAATGATTAAAGTTTTATGTTTTTTTATTCCCTGGTACATTTGTAGATAATTAATATGAATATCATTTTTATTTTGGATGTCTATGCATTTTTATTTTGTAATTGTCACGTGAAATTATCAGCTGACTCGATCTTTTGTTGTTAATTCTTAATGCTTTAGTGTAATCGTATTATTGTATGCTGGATCCTTCTTCATTATTTTATTTAGTTGTTGTAAATATTATTAGTGTTAGTTGTTACGTGCTTAACTATTGTGTGTAGTAGTTTCAATGACTGACAATTTGCGATCTCACGGGAGTGAAATTGTAAATAGCACATTTGTAAATAGAAAAAGTGTAAATAAATTTCAAATAAAATTGTGTAAATATTTCTTGGTAAATAGTGTTTTTTAACTGTATTTAAACTGTTTATGGATCCTACAATCATCTGTTTACTGGTACATCCATAATGTGAATATTTATTTTAAGTTTCTTGCAATGTAAGAGTCAGTTACTTATAAAATGTTGCAAAGTACAATTATGCGTATTTATACAAAATGTGTCATAAAAAATGTATTTACGAGAGAAATAACATAAAATTTTGTATAGTTGTTCCTTTCTAAGTTTACAATATAATAAAATAGCTTCCCACTGTAAAATTATTTTTCCTATTTTAGTTATTTGCAAAAAAATAATACAAAAATCAAAAATTTTATTTAATGTATTAAAACATTATTTTTTAATTTTAAATTACTTAAAACTACATCTATATATTTTTTTCTTGATAGTATATATATCTATACGAGTAATTTGGTGCAACTTTTAGGTCATTCTTTAATTTTTATGAAAAATTATAAATTTTAATCTAAGAGACTGCAAAATCGTCAATTTTAGCCTGGCATTTTTGACTAGTCACAAAAAAAGTTGTTAAAAATTTTGCAACATCTCATATTTGGTCCTGGCCCTGAAAGGGTTAAGAAAAACTATGACCTTAAAATGCCAGGCATCATCTAACCGTATAAACAAAGCAGAGAATAAATCAAAAGCAATCTGGCAAATAGTAAACAGTAAAAGGAAGAATACAGAACAAGGCAAAGAGCAGCTGACATTGAAGATAATTTGAGAGGAAACAACTAATCGACATGAAATCACTGAAAATCTCAATGAATTCTTTACCAAAGTTGCACAGTAAATGTTTACCATCAATAATTAGCACCAAAAAGGTGTACAACTCACACCCCATGTAGAAAATTGTTGGCTCAGTCAGATTCACCACTACAGAAAAGTACAAGTTATTAAAAGCATGAAATCCAAAACCTCAGCATGGCTTGATGATATATCGTTAAAGTTACTCAAACATTGCAGAGAAGCTCTCACATCCCCCCTTCTCAGCATCATAAATAAGTCACTAACATCGGGACTCTTTCCATCACCCTTGAAAGTTGCAAAAGTATATCCTAAGCATAAGAATAACTGCCAAAAGGCACCTAACAACTATATATCAACTCCACTTTGTACGAAAGAGACTGATGGACTACCTAGGACAAGAAGCCTTGCTAACTAATAGCCAACATGAGTTTGTGAAAGGCAGATTCTCAACAACTGCAATTGCTGAGCTGGCAGAATTCATTTGAAATCAATTTGAAGTGGAAAAGTTTGTAACTGGCATAATGTTTGACTTCAGCAAGGACTTGTCTGGGATACAACCTTATCCTACAGATGCTTCATAGCTGGGGTATCGGTGGCTGTGCTTACAGTTGGTTTAAAAGCTATTGGAAGAACCTACCTAAGTCGTGAAGATAAGGTATTATAACAAAGGAACAAAACAAAACATCAGATGCAAACCGTTACCTGTAAGCAGAGGAGCGCCAAAAGGATGTCTTAGGCCCTATTTAGTGTATTTTGTTTACTAATGAAATATATTATCTTCAAAATACTTACTGCTCTACTTTAATGTATGCCAATGATACTACTTCTCTGCTAACTGTGAACTCTACAGAATAACTAGCAATTAACACGTATACAGCACTAAATATGGCGTACCAGTACTGCCACTCAAATGACCTAGTAGTCAATATGACCAAGACCAAACAACTGGCATTCGATAGAAGACTAGATAAAATTGCAGCTTTTCCAGAAGTTGACATGCAGCTCAAGGCAAAATTTCTGGGCATGACAATTGATGATAATCTTTTATGTACTCAGCGTGGTGACGACCTTTGCAAGAAATTAAACACCAGCCTCTTTTCCATCAAAAGAATTCACAATACCAGTGATTTAAGCATTGCAAAGGTAACTTATTATGCCCTTTATGAGTCTCATCTGAAGTATAGCATTGCTATATGGAGAGGAACTACACTCACTAACCTACAGAGACTTCTCTTGATCCAGAAGAAAGTAATATGAACTCTTAAAGGCCTAAGACGCAAGGACAGCTATCATAAAGGCTACAAGGATCTTCACATCTTGACAGTTTGTGGCCCTCTACATCCAGAAAGGATTACTGATAAGAATGAATTCCCTTGGGGAGCAGATACAACCAAGTACAACACTCGACATGCTGACAACTACATCCTGCCATCACACCATCTATTACTTTATGAGAGGAAGCTGTCATACGAGGGGGTACCAAAAAAAAACCGGAATTGTATTGCTGGCAGCCGGCAGCGTGTAGTACACATTCCTGCCACTAGGCGTGTGTCGCGCAACCCATCGCGAGCTCAGTGACCCCAGTTCCGTTGTCCTAGTGCATTCTGTTCGTTCGTAGTGACTGTTTTCGCTAACCCTGTTTTGTTCTTGTTTCGTTTTTTGTCATGGCAAGTTTAAGTGAACAACGTGCAGCTGTGAAATTTTGTTTTTTACTTGGTAAAAATGCTGCAGAAACTATTTTAATGTTGAATACAGCTTACAAAGATGATGCTATGGGGAAAACTCAGGTCTACGAGTGGTTCGCTCGATTTAAAAATGGCGACATGTCGATTGAAGACAAACCTCGTTCTGGACGTCCACCAACCTCTCGAACGGACGAAAATGTTGAGAAAATTCGTGAATTTGTGCTCACTGACCGTCGGCAGACAATTGAGGAACTATCAGAGAGTAGTGGGTTAACTTGGAGCTCGGTTCAGCGAATGTTCGCCAGAAAAGACCCGATTTGTGGCAGACTGGAGACTGGTTCTTCCACCACGACAACGCACCGGCACACACAGCCATCTCAGTTAGGCAGTTTTTAGCCAAAAACGGCATAGTTCCGCTGCCCCACGCACCTTACTCACCTGACCTCGCTCCATGCGACTTTTTTTTATTTCCACATATGAAAAGAGGCTTGAAAGGTCAAAAGGTTAAGAAAAAAACGAAGCTCGAGCTTGCAGCCATTTCTAAAGATGACTACAAAAAATGTTTTGATCAATGGAAATACCGTTAGGACAAGTGTATTAGTTGTAATGGAGATTATTTTGAAGGAGATAAGGTCGTATTGTAAAAAATTTGATAATATATAATTTGTATAAAATAATTCCGGTTTTTTTTGGGTACCCCCTCGTACATGGGACGCAAACTTTACAACTTGCTGCGAACCGAGATAAAGACTCAGAAGGGGAAGAACCTGAAGATGGCACTGAACAAATGGTTGGTGACCAGGCCATTATACACAGTGAAAGAATAGGATACATGACCATCTTAGACATCATGACAGCTCAATTTAACTTATATTTTTTAAATTTGTAACTTTAGCATTGAATTTTTTTGTCAATACATTTCTCTCTAAAAATTGTAAATGAAGAGATTTTGGCTTTGACTTTTAAGGTTCTGTAGAATACAAATTTGTTCCTGTGTAAAAAATTAAAATTGCTACTAAATATCAAAACACTTGGAAATGTGTTATCAGAAGAATAAAAAAGTATTGGAAGGAGATCTTTGTTCACAAAAACTTCCTTAGAAGACATCGAAGAATGACATGTTTCAAACAACATTTACTGTTCTGAACGTGTTCATTGTGTAAATCCCAGCTACTGATTATCAATTACAATTTTTGTTAGTTTTACTTAATACTAACAATTAGGTGTACATGTAAATCATAAAACCTGCTGGTGGAAGTACAGATGTACAGGATTATATTCACATGAATTTGTCTGCACATTATTTTGAGAATGGTTTGATGTAAAGCAGAGGGATTTCGCAAAAAAGTTTGTCTGTTGAAGAATAGTAAGGTACAGCAGGCATTTGAGTTTTTTTAACTGCACCCATAGACCGAATTACAAAGGTCAGAAGTAGATGCTTTTTAACATAAGTAGACTTCTCAAACTATATATATATATTTTTTTTTTTTGTAATTTTTGGGACCATGGTAGTTTTTTATACCGACCCACTTGTGCTGGTGTTCATAAAAGCCAATATGTGTATATCAACTCTGTTTTCCCAGTTATGATACAGGAAGGATTTGTTACTTAATTCTCTCTTAAATTAGAGATTCTTTCCATTATACTGTTATCATGGAATCTCCTTATATTAACCACATATGGATCTTCCGTATTCTAGATTAATGAATTTTTTGTCTATTGTGCCCTTCAAACTGCCCCAAAACCATTGCACCCATTGGCAAGTGCCCACTCTGCCTATTTATAAAAATGGCAATGTTCGGAACAACAAGGAAAAATCCTGTGGCACGCACTGGGATTTAATTTATTCAAACCAGAAGTTACTTTACATGTGCAAAACCAGACTAAATTATGAGCCAAAATATGGGCTCTGTGTGTGCGCACAAACGAATGTATATTCTTGATCTTTTGAATAAAATTCACTTCTGTGTTTACACTTTATGGAAGCCTGTAACACGACACCCAAGACATACTACTGGATACCTAAGGTACTCCAAGTATGTCTGAATTACTTGCATATTATCTAGAGGTTTAATGTACAGTGGAGACATTAAGCATGTTAGTTATCCAATGAATAAAACATTGAGGCATCATATGAAATAAATACTGATGAATCAGATGCACTCTGGCTCCAGATCTTTTGGGCCTTGAAATTTACTGTGAAAGCGCTGCAGGCCTAGTCAGGCCGGTTTATTTGTACATGTTCGATAATGTTATTTTTAAGAGTTTGATAATAGTGCGTGCCTGTAGTTGGGATTTGGCTGAGCATTAGCAAAGTTTATAGTTCAAAGTGATATCTTGATAATGAATTGACCTATAAACTTGATGATAGCTCTACAGGCCTGTGTAGGTCGCCATGCATGGATCATACAACCTCATTAAGCCTGTTATAGAAAGAATGACCTTGTCATCAATAACTTTCATATAAAATATAAATATCTGTTTGTATGTTTTGCAGGCTGCAAGATGTATCATGTTTTCGCAAGATTCTAACCAACATCCAGCTTACTGAAGATCCTGATCTTGCGTTTAACTATTGTCTCAAACAAGTGAGATCTGAGATACCTTTAAGTGAAGCTCCGAGATAGTTAACAGTAACTTTTTAACACCATGTATATATATAAATATATATTAATATTTATGTAAGTAATCTTAAATAGTTTCATTTAACCTGCTGCAATATTTTTGTCAAAGTAGCAATGCGTAGTCATAAAGGGGAAACAGTTAAATGCACTTTAAGCTGTTATTGGGGTGTACACAATTAGAAGAACATGACTAAATGGTAAAACTTTGTCCTTGGAAGGGTCTTGAAAATGTCCTATGTTAGATTTCACCACTCCTATTTCTGTGTCAGCTCAGTGGTTGAACTTTCCTCTAAGGTCGAGTGACCAATACTAGCCATTTCGGATTCTTTATTATGTTTCACTGGCAACAAACAACATACAATTTTAAAAAGTGTTTGTATGACCAGCTGCTTTTTTAGTGGCCTGCTATGATGAACACCCGATCTCAGGGGACAAACCAAATCACTAAATATGTTCGAGCTGACACAGAAACCATGATGGCCAACAATGCTGATCTGCTGAGAGCAAAGGTATAAAAATATGTTCGAGCTGACACAGAAACCATGATGGCCAACAATGCTGAACTGCTGAGAGCAAAGGTATAAAAATATGTTCGAGCTGACACAGAAACCATGATGGCCAACAATGCTGAACTGCTGAGAGCAAAGGTATAAAAATATGTTCGAGCTGACACAGAAACCATGATGGCCAACAATGCTGAACTGCTGAGAGCAAAGGTATAAAAATATGTTCGAGCTGACACAGAAACCATGATGGCCAACAATGCTGATCTGCTGAGAGCAAAGGTATAAAAATATGTTCGAGCTGACACAGAAACCATGATGGCCAACAATGCTGAATCTGCTGAGAGCAAAGGTATAAAAATATGTTCGAGCTGACACAGAAACCATGATGGCCAACAATGCTGAATCTGCTGAGAGCAAAGGTATAAAAATATGTTCGAGCTGACACAGAAACCATGATGGCCAACAATGCTGATCTGCTGAGAGCAAAGGTATAAAAATATGTTCGAGCTGACACAGAAACCATGATGGCCAACAATGCTGATCTGCTGAGAGCAAAGGTATAAAAATATGTTCGAGCTGACACAGAAACCATGATGGCCAACAATGCTGATCTGCTGAGAGCAAAGGTATAAAAATATGTTCGAGCTGACACAGAAACCATGATGGCCAACAATGCTGATCTGCTGAGAGCAAAGGTATAAAAATATGTTCGAGCTGACACAGAAACCATGATGGCCAACAATGCTGAACTGCTGAGAGCAAAGGTATAAAAATATGTTCGAGCTGACACAGAAACCATGATGGCCAACAATGCTGAACTGCTGAGAGCAAAGGTATAAAAATATGTTCGAGCTGACACAGAAACCATGATGGCCAACAATGCTGAACTGCTGAGAGCAAAGGTATAAAAATATGTTCGAGCTGACACAGAAACCATGATGGCCAACAATGCTGATCTGCTGAGAGCAAAGGTATAAAAATATGTTCGAGCTGACACAGAAACCATGATGGCCAACAATGCTGATCTGCTGAGAGCAAAGGTATAAAAATATGTTCGAGCTGACACAGAAACCATGATGGCCAACAATGCTGAACTGCTGAGAGCAAAGGTATAAAAGTTAAACAGATTGTACATCTTTATTTTTCTAGACACAATACAATGTATAATGGACTGTTTTGGTAACCCATTCGTGACTGAATAAATTACTCTAATTTCTGGACTATTTTCCATGCTTTTAAGAACAGTTTGTACAAAACTTACTGTATAAAATGGTATGAATATTATGAACTTACCTTAGTTGTTTGTTGTTGTATAAACACAAAATGTTCTTTTTCAAATAAATATATATATATATATATATACACTTTTTCACAAGTTACTAACTCTTCTAGTAGACCATTAGTCACTAATTATATACTTGGGATTCTGGGCCAATAAGATAACTAAGGCAATATAGACATTTAGTATGTTCACAAAAACATCTTTTTATTTAGAAACCCTATTATTTTCTCCCTCTCCCAATCCTAGGCTATAACTAGCATATTTGTTAGTTTCATTGTGTACCTAAACCCAAAAGGTTTTATCACAAAAGTGATTGATCACATCTAATTCAGTGCAGTTTTCTCCAAACTGCCCCAAAATGATGGTCCAACGCTCCACGTAAGGTCACAAGGCCTAGCTGGTGAACGATTGTCACTTTTATATCACTGCTGTCATCGTTCATACCATCAGACATTTTAGTGTTATCATTTATCGTGTCATCATGTTCACCATCACTTTCCTCATCACCACTTTCGCTGATTTATACCAAATACCATGTACAATATCCCAATATTTTTAAATGCCAGTCAGCATGTATACTGGTTTTCAATATTAGTTTATATTGCATTGGCTGGGCAACTAGATCACTTTTAATATTATAGTATCACTCAGTCAATAATAGGATTATAGACATTTAGTGGTGGGGGAAGCCCATGTTGTTACAGTCCATATGCAAGTCAGCTCTTCAATTTTGTGCAGTTTTTATACAGTTTTTAGTGTGTTTTTATTCTAATAATTGGTACCTAAATTAGCAGTTTTTTGTTGTGAAGATTTTATGAACTATAACAAACAGGTTTTGACTTACAATAAGAGATCAAATTCAATTTATTTGTCAAATTTGAATATAAGTGAGTGTTTCTAACCAGTTTGATAGGATAGGCTCTCAGATAAGGATACATTGTTGCCGAGAGCTGACCTTTGACCAGCAGATAAGATAAGCTGGAGCACCAGTGTTTTGAACACCTGCACACATTCTTTTGATATTGGGCAATCTGAGTATTGTGTGCCCCTACCACTGGTTTCTGATTGAATATCATATCAACTAATACCAGCTGTAGTGACAGCTGACTATCAAACTGCATGAGACTGTCCCTGGTTTGTTTATATAACAAACTTTTGAAGTTGTTGTTGTTCAAATAGAATTTATTGTATTTTGCATGTGATTGAATTGAGTAGTTACTTGTATAAATGCTAAATTCACTCTTCTAGCTTATTTGCTGGAATATTATTAAAAAAAAAAAAAACATAAAACCTACAAATTATTAACATAGGTAAAGTCTCAGTTTTGCTAAATGATGACCTCCGAAAAATACTAATAAGAATTTTAAAATCAATGAAGTGGTTTTTGCCAAGGTCAAAGGACACAGTCACTGGCCTGCCAGAATAATTGAAATTGACACAACATCTTTTAAGTATACTGCTAAGTACAAGGTATGCTTTTTCAAAACTAATGAAACTAATTATACTTAATATTGAAGACCTGTGCTCGTTTAAGGAAAACAAAATTAAGTTCTCTCAAAAGAAAATTAATAATAAAGAATTCCAACTTGCTATTAATGAAGCTGAAAAAAGCCAGGTGCTCAGTCCTACAGTGATAACTAAAACTTTGACTCACACTACACCCAATAAAAAATTTAAAATGGGACCCGTGACTGCTCTGCCTAATAGTACAACAACCAACTTGATAAAGACTCCAAGTGTACAGTCTGCTACTAGTTCCAAGTCTATTCTATCAATTAATTCTAATGATAAAGCTGTTAATACCCCAATCTACATGGATACTCAATATCAATTAAATGCACTTATCGAAAAATGTATGAGCTTACAGAAAAGTTTAGATGACAAAGATAATACCGACCTGACTTTCAAACTCAATTTTATTAAATGAATTAAACAAGTACAAGGGTGAAAATGAAAGTTTGAAAACAGCTATAACAATGTTACAGGAAGAGATCACCTCTTTTGAAAATAAACTTCAAGAATTAACATTGTTAAAGGGCACATGCTTTAATTGCTTTCCACCTATGCAGCTATCACAATCTACTTCAAAAGCATCTGCTTCATCATCATCCACCTGGACTCAAGTGACACAATCAAATAAAAAACCCAGTAGGCCTAGGAGCCCTTTGTTACCTTCAGATCTTCCATGTACAAATACTTTTGCATCTCTAACAGTGGCTGATGAGGAGGGAGAAGAAGAAGATGAGATGGTCAACGTTGAAAATGTACAACCTGAAATTCTCATTTGCGGGGATAGTCATGGACGAGACTTGGCCTATCATCTGAACAAAGCACGCAAATCCAATAAGGCATTTTGGTTTTATCAAGCCTGGTGGTCGAAGCAAGGATATTTTAAATCATGAAAAATATAGAGCAATTGAATCTGAAGGAAAGAGACATATTGGTGTCAGTATGCGGTGCAAATGATGTTGCAAAAAATGAAGCCTTGAAGAATATAACAGACACATTAAATAAATTTTCACAAATGAATATCGTACTAGTTAATATACCAAATTAGATATGAATCTTGCAGAATGGTCAGTTGTGAATAAAGAGGTCAGAAAAACCAATAAGTCTCTGGGAAACTCTTTGTCAACAGCATCCAAACGTCACCTTAGTACAGGCAAGTGAAGCTGAAAGACACTTGCACACTCAGCAGGGCTTACACTACAACTACAGGGGTAAAATGTGGCTGGCAAGAAAGATATCTGAAGCAATTACAACGATTAGCAGAGAAGCCTACCAAGAAAAGCCCTGAACAGGGACTGGTAGGCATCAATGGTGACTGATCAACAACCAATACCACCTGGATGTGATGACTATGAGGAACTGGAACCCAGGCTGCCTACTCCTGCTGATCTGGGAAACTCGGAACCACCACCTGCAGATCCTCACCCTTAGTTAATAATAGAAACAACCTAGGTCTTAATGGTTTCAAGGTATTTCATATCAATATTCAATCCATTAGAAACAAATTAGATATGTTAGAGTTATTTTTGAATTATATTGACTGCAATGTTGTTACAATAAATGAGCACTGGCTATGCTCAGAAGAAAATTCCTCTGTACATTCCAGAGGGTTTCAGTCTTGCTGGAGTTTACTGCAGGGCAACCACCGCTTAGGAATGGGGGTTCATCTATTTTTATCAAGTCTCACCTGGAGTTTTCAGTCATAAATGTCAGTAAATTTTCTATAAATAGCATCTTTGAAGTCTCAGCTGCCTACATAACAAAGTTTAAACACTGTAATTGTTTCAATTTATAGGACCCCACAGTCTAATGTGGAAATCTTTTTTCAATGTCTTGATATTTTTCTGGAGTATTTAAGTAAAAAATACTCATCTAATTTTATTTTTAAACAGGGGATTTTAATATTAATGTTTTTAAAAATGACCAAACAACAAAATCTTTTCTTAACTTATTACGATCATATAATATGTATTGTGTCAACATGGAAGCAACTAGAGGCCAAGCTTGCATTGATAATATAATAACTAACATAAGCAATGACGAAGTGCAGTGCAAAGTTGTAGATGCTTGTATGTCAGACCATTTTGGTGTTTTAGCAAACTTTAGTAGCCTTGACAATCTCAAAAGTAGAAGCTAACGTAATCACTAAACAGGTTAGATCTTTAGACTCCCAGGCTGTATATTATCTTAAAGAAAATTTAAATAACTTTAGTTGGAATTACTTGTATCGGTATGCTAATGTAAACGAAGCTTTGACTTATTTTTTTGAGCATATTAAGTGTTAATTATGATGAATGTTGCCCTGTAAAAAAATGTAAAGGTAAATGAGTCCAAAAGTAAAAATAAAATAAAAAATAAGTGGTTTACACCTCAACTTAAATCCTACAGGGATTCTGTTATGGTATTTTATGATAGATATAAAAATCACAAAGATCTTACTGATGGAAATGTTCAAAAACTGCATACATTACAATCAGAAAAGCAATACAAGGCTGAAAAAAGACGGGCCAAACAAATTGCTTTTGAAAATTACATTCTATCATCCAAAAATAAGTGTAAAGCTGCTTGGAATGTTATTAAGTCTGAATCAAACTGTAACAAGGAATATCAAAAGACTACTATTGATTCTGATACTTTTAATAATTATTTTGTAAATTGTGTTAGCCAAATGAATAACCTACATCCAAATGATAACTTTGATTTAGCTATTCAAAATGTAAACAGTTTTATCTCTTGTAGATCCTTTGAAAGAAAGTACTTTACTTGGAAACCCATTACTGTCAAGGATGTCTTGTTGTGTGTATCTAAATTTAGCTCATCACAAAGTGAAGATTTCTATGGGTTTTCTAATAAGATATTTAAAGAAATAATAGACACAATAGCTGAGCCTTTAGTATATATATTTAATATGATTTTGGATCAAGGGATTTTTCCTAGCAAACTTAAGGTATGAGGATTACACCAATATTCAAGAAAGGTGATAGAAACAGTCCCTCTAGCTACAGGCCAATATCATTAGTCCCTATAGTGGAGTAAAATATTTGAGTGTTGTGTTAAAGATCAGCTGTATAATTTTTTTTGACAGTAGCTCGCTTTTGTGTGAAGAACAGTTTGGATTTTTACCAGGAAAAAACACATCAAAAGCAGTTCAATCAATTGTTGAAAAGGTCCTCATAAGTTTTGAAAACAGAGATCCATGCTCTGCTACTCTAATTGACTTGTCAAAAGCATTTGATAGTATACCACACAAGCTTCTTGTTAAAAAATTGCACAGCTACGGAGTTAGGGGTAAAGAACTTTTCTTGTTATCATCATATTTAACAAACAGAAGTCAAATTGTGATTCAGGGTTCTGATTTCTCAGATTACAAAAATGTGCAAGTTGGTGTACCACAAGGATCGGTACTTGGTCCTTTTTTGTTTATTATAGCCATTAATGATTTTTGCCAATAGTATGCCCTGTGCATCAGTTTTATATGCGGACGACACAACTTTATTCAATTCAAGCAAACACCTTAATGACTTAGTTACATTGCAAAAATCAATCTTTACAAATAGCGCTTGAATGGTTCAAAAACAATATGTTGACTGTAAATGCTGGTAAAAACCGAAGAAATATTTTTCTCTTTGGACAACAACAGCATAAAGAGTTCTGTTAAAACTTTTAGGAATTCACTTGGATAGCAAACTAAAAGCTGGGATAATCATACTAGTCAATTATGTGTTAAGTTATCTAGAGTTATATATTTGTTACGTAAATTAAGTCTCTGTGTTAGTAAAAAAATGTTAATTATGTCATATTATGCTTTTTTTTCATTCTATATTATCGTATGGTATATAAATCTATGGGGAACAGCTGTGGGGTTCAGAGAGTTTTGATATGGCAAAAAATGGCACTAAGGGTTATCAAAAATACTGGTAGTAGAGAACACTGTCGTCCTATTTTTAAAAGAATATAAAATAATGACTGTTATAAACATGTATATTTTTCTCTGCTCTAGTCAATGTTAGGGAAAATATTGATAATTACCAGCTAAGACAGGACATACACAATTATAATACGAGATCTAATTATAAGCTAGAATTACCATTTGTAAGGCTCAAGAAAGCCCAGGTCAGCCATTATTGCATGAACATTGCACTTTTTAATAAACTGCCAAAGGAATGTTGGTACCTTGAACTAAATAAATTTAAATTATTACTCAAGGGTTGGTTGGCAGAAAATCCATTTTATAATATTGAGGAGTACATGACATGTGACACGAACGCTTTAGCAGGATCAATTTTACAAACTTGATAATAACTGTTAATTTATTTTATGTAATATTTTATAATGTCTGTGTTATATGTGCTATTTATTTTTGTGTGTATCTATATGTTTATTTATGATAATGAACAATCTTGTTTGTAGATAATAACAAAATGTAACTGACGATGCCTATTGTAATCACTGTATTACTTAATGGAAAATAAACGATCTTGTATCTTGTATCTTGTATCTTGTATCTTACCCCCACTACATGGTACAGAAATAGAGTACCATGTTTCAAAAACTGGAATCCATCGTTTTAAGTATTTTAAGTGTTTAAGCATTTTAATATAAAATACTTAAGAGATTAAGGTCGAACATGTACAAAAATGAAGAATAACTTGTAATATATGATGATGAATATACTAAAGTCATATAAAAAAAAACAAAATAAGTTATAAATCAAAAATATGAAGCATATATTTTAAGTCAAGACCAGTCAAATATTTTTCCACACAACTTTTTCTGTTGTCTACTTTGATTTTAGTAAATTCATTACCATTACTGTAATTTGTTTCTAACTGTTGAGCATGATTAAACTTATGTCTTAAATTTTTTTACACCTGAAGAAGTACATTTCAACTTCAGAAACGTTGAACTATTTTTGTATAATATGATGCCTAATGTATTAAATCATGTTACTATTCTCTTAAATCACCAGCACTAACAATAAACATAAAAAACAATAATTGTTCTGTGATCATACATTAAAGGAGCATGATGTTAGTTGGTGTTTGTTTTGTTTATTTTGCGATAACAGCTATTATAACCAATTTATAATGCCATTGGCAATAGCATTAATGTGGAAATAATAATAATGCTGTACAAAAATAAATACATTTTATTTTTACACATTACAAATACAAACATTACACAATTGCTTTAGGTATTAAACTGAATAATTTTAAACTGTACTTTCATAGAATACATATATTCTTTTATTAAGTATAACATTTCACTATGCCATGTTCTTTAACTATGTTCTTCTGACCAAAACACAAGAATATATACAAGTATTTGTAGGGGAATAAAATAGAAAAGTTTCCAATATTTTAGAAATTATTTTATATTAATTAACAGTTATCTAGACAGGTTATTACATGAAATTATTACTCTTGTTGAGGATATTGCAATTAGTTTTGATTATTTGAGAAACTGTGGTGTTAAATTGCTACGGTATATTATCAATTTTGTATTCACACAATACCTTAAAAGAAGAAGTGGCTATATAATTAATACTAAACTTACTTTCAGTCTTTTATGAAACTTATAAAATAAACTTCACTTCTCTAAACAATATATAATATGAGAAACTTCATTGTAATTGTTACATTTTTATTTGGGCAGCTTGAAAAGTATTTCAACACTAACAAATTATTTTAATATTTGAATGCCATGTGTGGTGTTTTACGGATGTTATATAGCAATTAATGTCTTCATGGAAGCAGAAATAAGTACATTTTGTTAGCAGTTTAAGAATGCCATTTTCCTGTACTTAAATTGGTAGAGGTGGGGAATATACATAGTTTTTTCTGTATTGGTTTTTTTGTTTCCTCTCATAGTATCACAGTTTCTTTTGCTTCCATTCCATAGCCAATTTTACTTTAATATTTCTTTTATAAATTACGTCACACTGGCAATTTACTTGCCGTAATAATTACAAATCATTAACACACAAAAATTTTAATAGTTTTACTTGTATGATGTATTTAAATACCATCTTAAATTACCCATTGCAGTTTAGTACTACATTCTAATTGTAACAAAAACTAATGTATAAATACTAATCCTATTATTAATACACAAATTGTAAATATACAAAATAGACACATGACACATTCAGGCTTAGCTCATTAATTATATTAATATTTACAATGAATTGAATAATTGTTCTAGTATTAGGCATTGTTTTTTTTGGGTTGGGATGTTTTTAGATTCTTTAAAACTGGAGAAACTTCGACTTGCTTAACTTGTTTGTTTACGTACCTTTGATGTATATAGTCTCATTGATAATTTTAATTTTGAATTTTCACAAGCATCTGAGACATAAGATTAATCCTCTTTGTGCTATAGTGTTGCTGTGCATGATTTAGTCAAGTGCAGGGTTTGTTAAAGACGACACTATGTTTTTTGTAAAATACATCTAATCTATGTAATGGTACTGGCTACTAGAAGTGTCTTTTTGTTCCAAAAGCTTCAATGTATTGGTTTTTACACTTTGGACATCGGTTAATTTTTTTCATGGTATCTGAGCAAATAAAATAAATCAGCTGTCTCTTTGCCTTTGTAGCTAGTGATCCATTGTATTTTGTCATATTGTTTACTGTTTTATTACTCAGCCTAGTATTTATTTATACTGTGATATTTTTGTTTGTTACGTACATATAAGATCAATATTAACACAACATTTATAATATAGCTTATTACCTTATACAAATTATTACCTTGCTTCATTTTTTTGGTCTTATATTTAAGTAAAATATTATATCTGTCTGTTTATTACTTTTTAATGAGCAAAATAGATAAATAACTTGTAAAATTATCTCTTTCTATAAATATTTTATGTTTATAGTTGTCTAAATTACTTCATTTTGGGTTAAATCAGTTAGCACCCTTGGCATGACAGTAGGCTAGAGACTGTTGCACTAAAAATAAAAAAGTCAAAAGTAATTTAAATCCTTGATTTCCGGTCAAACTACTAGAGTTAAAAGTTGTTCTGAAAACAGTTAATTATACAACTGAAAAAGCTTAAGCAAAAATAGAGATGATTAAAGTATTTGGTTAAATTAGTTTAGGAGCACTGTAAGGTTGCAACAAATATGGCGGTATTTGTTGATGTAAGTTACTAAATTATCTCAACATTTGTTTCATGGATTTCTCTTTGGTCACATGTATTCTAAAATGTATAAATAACAACAAACACCTCGGGTTTTATGTTTTGTACAGTTACAGTACTTGGTGGTAAAGTTTTTAAATTTGAACATATAAAATCATTTTTACTATTTACAACTAACAATAAATGTGATTTAAGATTATTTTCATCTTTGGAAAAACTATTGCCTTCTATCTGTAAATTCCAGTTTCCTTTTTAATTATGCCCCAACTTTAAGTTTTTAATCCGATTATGTACTTAACATTTTGTTGATTTGTCTTCAATATTTTGATCATTGATATGTTTAATGTAGGTAAAATTTTTCCGTTTAAAAAGTAATATTGTTTTACATGAAATTATTGAAGTCATTAGTTAAATATTTACTGTAGGAATTGAAAGATAATAATTGATGCTCAATTTAGAGAAATAATAATTTTTTTCTAAGGATTTCTGAGTTCTTCGGTAAAGTCATTTAAGAAAACCTCTCCGATACTTGTTACTTAATCTTGTCTATTACTTTTAACTGTTATATCCACCTCACTAGGCCCACAGAAATTAGAAAATTCGCCAACAAACAAATTTTAATCTTAGACATTTCTATACTGTAATCAGATGAAATACTCATGTAGTTAAACTTTAAGCAGACAATTGAGATTTTAAGACGAATATCTCTATAATTTCACCACTGACATTTACAGGAGCTCAGAATGTAAGCACAATAGCATTATTATTTATCATTTTCAATTTCTTTTAATTACAAGCATTTTACGGTGGTACCCAATGTATATTGAAAGCTTTATCACTCCACTAAAACTTTGGCTTTACGTATTTTAATGTTAACACATATAGTAAAATATCTATAGCTGAAAAACTAAACATTCTTGTACTATTAACCAATATCTCTAATTTGAAAAGTTCATCTATCCTTTTCTTTCTCTTTTTCCTTTGAGTCCTCCACAATTGGTTCTTCGAGGTGTTCTTTGATCATAGATGGCCTGTTAAAATCAGTTTCAGCTTTTTCTATTTTTTTGTCTGTTTCCGTACTGGTAAGAGGGATATACTTTGGTTTGAAGTCAGATTTATTTTCGTGGTAAGCGATGGCCACTACTGGCTCTGATGCACCTTTAGTTGAAGTTTCTTTATCCTCAACCTCAAGCTTCTTCTCTTTCCTCTCGTCACTTTTACTCCACCAGAACTGTGGGAGAAACCTCATCCTTCGCTGATTTCTTGACTCTGGATCACTAGAGAGGAAAGGAGAAAATGCAAGCCTTGCATACTTCTCGGCTTGCTCCAAAAATGATATAAGTCTTTGAGGTAGAAATTGGATTGTCAGTGCTGATAAGGTACTGGTTGTGTTCTTGTCTAAATCCATGTTTTTGATCTCCCTGCTGGACCCAGGAGCATCCCAAAGGTGCCAAGACTCTGTTGCTCCCATCGAGGGAGGATTTAGCTCAACCTCCGGGTGCCACTTCTCTTGTTTTGAAGATCTCCTGTGTTGACGAGGTGTGGTAGCCGCAAGTACAGGCTCCTTGATTTCTCCCTTGGTGGTTAACTCTATCTTTTTTGACTCTGTTGAGTCTGGCTTCACAAACTCGTAAGGAGGCCCGTTCTTCTTCTCTTCTTTCTTTACAAACTCCCCCATCAGGCTCATTTTCAGCTTGATGTCAGAGTCTGTTATCGTGTCGGTGGAGTTGTTGACAGTTGTATTGACTGTCGTTGCCATCACCAACTCTCCAAGCACCAATGTGTCATTCTTGCTGATTTGTGTTGAGGTACCATTGTGTTCTCTTTTTGCTTTCTCTGTCCTCATACTCGATTTGAAGCCTCTGGATGACTCCTGATCCAAAGAGTTTCCAGAACTCCCAGATGATGCTGGGTACTCCAGCACTGGTTGCCACTGTGCTGTTAAGTAGTGAGTTTCAACCTCAATATCTGCCTTGTTTGTATTGTTCTTTAATATCTCATCCCCTATTTTCACAACTTGGGTTGGGATATACTTTTGGTTTGGTTGCATTGGTTGGTAATGAGACAGGCCCTCCATAGTTTGTTATCTGAAACACCATAAGTATATACATAAGTTGTTTTTTTCTAAAATAGAACTAGAAAGTAGTTAAGTAAATTTTGACAAAATTAATTTGACGAAAGACGGAGTCTCTCAGTAAATAAAAATGCAAGCAACAACACAAGTGGTAAAAGTGGCATTATTTTAAAATAAAAAATGTATAAATTAACCAATCAAAACCATTGAACAATTTTCCAACTTCACTATGGAATTCTGTGAGATCTCAAATCATCCATAACTAATAGGAAATGTTATAAATTATTGATGTATGATAAATTATTTATCATGTACTAAAATATCTGGGGGCGGATTAAGGTTGCAATTTTGGGGGGTGGCTTGGCATACATGGCCCTGAGCGAATCTGGGATGTGTGAAATTCTACGCAGTCAAGTGGGGGATCGGTGGGGCTTCCCCAGGAACAATTTTGTAATTTAGAAACCAATATAATGATTGAAATGAAATGAAAAATGCCTTTATTAAAGAGGTGGAGTTAGGGCTATCAAGCCCTCTCTACCACTCAACCTCATATGGTATACAGTAAATTTACAATAGTTTGATACAATTGTGGTAAATTATTAACTTATTTTTAAAATAGAAAATAACAAAAATACTTAACCTATACAAAATTAAATGAACTTAAAGAAAAAAAATCTATGTATTGCAATGAATTCAATGCTTGAAATACAAAAGAAAAGCTATATATATATTATGATAAATACAAGAATATTCTAAATGAAGAGCAAGAAACATTCAATCACTCTAACACACCAATTGACCACATGACCGCAACAAGCAGCACCCACACAGGTCCACCAGCAGCAAGCGCTTAACCCCTGCTCCAAAGCGGGAATTAATATAGAAAAGTTTCAAGAATTTAAACTATCATTTTAGAAAATATATTACTTAACTTTTGCTGCTTAATATGTACTGTACATGATTTTGTATATATTAATAAATAAACCACATATCAAAAGAAAGCTTTACAATAGTGTGATAAAAGCAGAAGATGGCTTAGAATATGACATGAAATTTTGATCTGCTGTTTCTTATCAGCACTCAAAAGTTTTGAGTAGAGGAAAAATGTTTCATAGTCAGCAGAAGCCGTACTACTCCTTTAAATTAGGTTTTGTGCGTGAGAACGGCTAGAAATTCTTATCAATAATACATGAGAGGTCAAAATAATTAAAGTTTAAAAAAATTTGATTGTTGGGGTTTGTATATTAAAGTGTGTCTGTACCATTTAAAATAAAAAATTATTAAAATTTTAGAAGTTTAAGTTTAGCTTTTAAAATAATAAGATTACGCCTTCTGAAGTCAAGTACTTAAGCACAAACTTAAATTTGCTGAAAACTTGTACAGAATAAGAAAGGTACAGTAAAAAAATTTAAAAGTTCTAGCAGTTATTAAATAATTTTAAAAATTTGCAAAAATAATAGTGTTAATAGTATTGAATTGGATTACTAATGAAATGATTACTAGTGTATTCAAACACATAGGGCGACATAGCCCTGCCTGGGGAGAGACAGCAGTCTAGCACTATGGGTTACACTTTTGTGGTGAACTAAATCTTGGTTCAAGGTAACGTTTTACCGGTACACGAGATCGGTTCAGTACAAACAAAAAATAAACCAAAACTTTTCATCTGAACTTTTTTAAAATTTGTTTATTACTTCGGAAAACACAAAAAACAAAAAATATAACATAATTTCAAAGTAATTCAGGGAAATGTTTAAAGTTTTAAAACTACAGATCATATTATCTACTTTTTCTCATATATGCCTCCAAAATCAGAATATATTCCATTTATGCAAAAAAATATGAAAGTATTATACCATTTACCAGGTCTATCCAGAAAGTAGATTATGTTTTGATATAAGCAAAAAACAAAGTAAAAAAAAAATTGTATTATTATATTTGGAAGTGACACTAAAATAGTATCTTTCACCATACAAATTTAAGCATTTATCATACTGTTGAACTAGTTTTTTAAAATTCCAGCATTTTAAAATTCTGCCGCCTGAGACTTCAACCAGGTAGTCACACCCTCCTGCAGTTCAATCGTCATCAAAGCGCTGCATTGCAATTTTCATGTGTTACCCAAGTCTCGTCTCCTGTAATAATTGGATCAAGCAGTGAATCACCATCTTTTGCGTAAGTGTAGAAAAATGTCAATAAAGCAGCCATATGCTGATTTTTATAGGTTTCTGTTAAGATTTTTGGTACCCATTTTGCACAAAATGTATGGTAACCTAAGTTCTGTGTAACTCCTTGAAATGTGAGGAAAGCTATGTGAGAGTTCTGCTATTGTGAATTGGCTGTCTTCTCATCGACTTTAGAGACAATTTCATCATTCACAGTGCTTGGCCATCCACTTCGTTTGTCATCTTGCACAGCTGACACACTCCACCTTCAGTAATCGGAGTTGGCAATAAATATCAATTGGTTTATTGTGCTTAGCCAACAAAAACTGTATTACCGACGGCACTTCACAACTCGCAGAATTTTCAATTACATCATTTTAAACTGCTATTGAAAACATCAAGGAGCGACAGTAACCTCTCACTAGTGGCTACACAGCGAAACGTAATTTCCTTTCTGGATAGCCCTCTTATAATATCAGCATTTGAGATAAATCCAAAACTCCTATATTCAAGGTAAATAACTTTGGATATATCTACTTACACATATTTTTATGGATAATATTCGTATATGAGTAATCTAGATAACATTTATTGTGAAATAAAAATTGGCTGTCATCTTTTTGATGCTGAGCAGCAAACGCCAACTCACAGAACCATCATATACGTTGGTATTGCAAGAACAGGCATAAAAATACAAACAGAATATTATTTAAAAACCTCAATATTTCCATCTTTGGTTAATCACTTACAGTTTTTTGTAGACATTTGATCAAAATATATTACAAAAAGCTAAGTGTAAATCAATTATAATATTGCGTAACTACTGATATACCGGAATTTCACCTTTCTGTTATAATTAGGCCCTACCAACTTCCAACATCGAACGTTTGCCACAAAAGGGTTAAGAAATTGCAGTGGGAACATTTGGGGAAATAGCATTAATACATATGGTGAAATCATTCACTTAAAGGGAACACAAACTACGAGTTGTCTGTACATTACGTGAGCTAAAAGATTCTATTTATAAGTCCAAATAAGGAAGTAAGCTTTAACTGCCTTTTACAAGAATGTACGCAAAACAGTTTTAACATTTTACTTAGGTACTTTCTGTGTCGGTTTAAGTTGTGAACAACATACTGAGTCCAACTTTTAATATTAGTGGTCTGAAAATGGTAAAACAATGAGGCATGTATATAAAAATTAGTAATTATTGATAAATGCTAATTGCATTAATATGACCCGGCATTGAAATATTCAAGTATTAAAATAATTTGCTATTAATATAAAATAGTTTATGATTATTATAATTATACGTTTAACAAGAAAAATTAATTTTACAGTTTGTCATGCTATAAAATTAAACAGCAAAATATTGATAATGTCTGAATATTTAATGTGTTATATTATAAAAATTTAATTTAAAATCATTCCTATAAAGAGGAGAATTTTAATGTGAACCTTCAACTATTAAAGATTTGTGTGATTGATTATCAGTTGTCAGTTGAAATGTCATGTAAACAAAACTGGACACAAATCTAGCATTAGTAGTATATTTAATTTTAAAACGTATAACTGTGAATGTTGAGTTTAGCTCTAGTTCACCTTCCTCTGCAGCATCAGGAATTTGAAATCCCTACTAATATTATAAATGGGAATGTGTTTGTTTGTTACGCTTTCACGTGAAAACTACTTAACCGATTGTACTGAAATGTTACGTGGACATTCTTGCAGTTCCTGGAATGAATATAGGCCTATTCTTATTTCAAAAATTCCTTCCAGGCTATGCCCCACTGATCTTTAAAGAAACGAAAAATCCTATCCTGATTTTTACAGTTGTGTAATATTAATTGAATGAGCCTGTAAAATGAATCAACTGTTCTGCAGTTCTATGTAAACATTGTTTATTATTTTCAGTTTGTTTACATTTATAGTTTGTAAATTTTCAGTCACCATATGTTTTAACGCCAACTTAAATTAGTGATGATGTAAGTACTAATCTACCTTAGAAACGATCCTAACACGTAAGAAGGTCAGGCTTTGACTCCGAAGTCTCCCTTTGAAGCAGTTGCCAAGATGAAATTTTGCTGGACTGTTCTTTTGAACTAATGTACCCATTCCAGCTCTAAATGTTCTATAATATTTAAAAAGTTTTAATATAAATTTGAAGACTGATATAAAACCCTTCTTAGTTCTTTTTTTGACAGAAGTAAGCTTCTCTGATCTGTGTTATATATTTCCTTGATGAGGAATCAAAACAAAACCAACTATGGAACAAAACATATTAAGGACAAGAAGATTAAAAATTGCACTTAGTCCTAAAAGGACCTTTGTGCTGTTTCCGGAGTGACAGGATATTCTGGATGGATAAGATTGGGGTAGGGGCCGCCTCCTGTCAAGATCCATGAGGAAGGATTTTGGGCATTAATTTCAGTCATGTCTCCTCAAAAGAAGGGAAAGCCAGCTTTGAACCAGCCTCTCCAGTCAAAGCAGTCAGGGGACGGCCACGCCCTTGTGCCCTTATGTCTAGGCTAAGTGTCCTTAACACTTGGGGAGCCCCACCAAGTCTATCAGTCATCTCCTTCAGTAGACTAGACCTATCGATCTACCTTTGCACCCCAGAATCTCGACATTTGCGGTTAGTGATGTGCCGCTCCTGGACATGTATTAGATTGCCCAGATTTAAGTGACACATCGGTTTTTGCTATACCCAGTTTAGCACAAGTAATTCAGTTTAGTTTAGTTTAATGGACTCTTCAGTCCATTAGTCAGTGTGCAAATGAGATTTTTACCGAAACAGTTTGTTTTGAATAACATCGTTTCAACCACTGTGCAGGTGGCATGACTAGTATTTTGATGTGTATGTGGCTAAACTAACTTCTGTATCAGGTATGTCTTTGATGCATTCTTCACCACTGGCATTGTAACATTTAAACCCACTGTACTTCTGCAGTACTAGAACTAAAATAACATATCTTTTCTATAGTTGTGTTGATGAGCTGATTCCATTTTATTTCATACTAAATACAGAAATTTTCCCCAGGAGGGTTCAATTCTGGCTGGTTCGCCCACACATCATTGATCAAAATTCACATTTAAACGGATTAAATAAGCATAAAATACAATGTACAGGATTAACCAGCTCCCAATTTTATTCAAACAGCTGTTAAAACTATTTATTAACTTTATAAACGTTTTGAAACAAAAATAGAGTTAGAGTTAAATAGAGATATTCTTGGCTTATTTCTCGCAAATCTCTTTGGCAAAATTTCTAAAAGTACTTAGCCGAAATTTTACGAACCTTTTTTTCATAAATAAACACATAGAACTAGAAAATACACATAAATAAACACAAAAGTTCTCTAAGAAATGTAGCTCTGACACCGAGGTTTTATCTTATGCCCTTTAAATTTCCAGTCATTTTGCTACTTGGGATCTGTGTCACTCAAATACTTCATTCTAACATACAACCTTTATAAAAGTTTGTTCAATTAGTGTTTTCAATAACATTCCTGTTACAACCAAGATGTTTTGTGGTTTAGGTTTCTAGACAGTAAGATGGAAAAGGAGGCTGGGATGGGAATTTGATCTAATAACTGTAATTTATTTGAAAATATTTTGGATGTCTTGCTGACAGTTACTGAAGACTTATGATGCCTTTGTTGGTTACTGCGTGATATTTTTGATCTGCTTGAGTGAGTTGAGGTAGAAACAAATTACTATAACAGATTATAATAGAACAGACTCCAAGTTACTGGAATTTATGGAAGAAGCCATTATTTTCTGGGACAGGATTTATTGAGTCCTACTTTTGTAAATACTTTACTGAATTTGTTACATTGTCCTAGAGTAGATTTACTCGTATATGAGTTAGGCAGCACATGGTAGAAATATTCTCCGTCTCCCAATCATTGTTCTGACATGGAGAATAATTTATTTTGTATTTGTAGTTCATCACAATGTACAAAATGTTAAAACACATTCTATAAATCTCATTTCTATTTGTGAACTGACTAATATTTACTATGTTATTAAATTTAAATAATTATTTCTCCTAATACTCATAACTGATTTCAGAAACGTTAGGGACAATGTATGCATCAGGTAAGTCAGATCAATAATGGCTCTTTTGCAGCTACAGGAGGAGTTGACGCTGTACGTGAATCACTTATAGTGCTGTAAAAACTGAATTGAACTTACATTGGTATTGTTGAATGGCGGGTTGCAGACTCCTGGAAACAGAGGAAGGACCACAGGAACACCTGTTTCTAGGAGCAGTCCTTTCTTGCAAATAGACAAACTGAAACCAGTAATAAGAATATCACATTCATATTGAATGTCAGTAAAATTCACATCTGAAATTTAAAATTTTGTGCACTTATGTATTTTAAAATTATTAATGAAGTAAGACTGATACTTATAAATAATTACTTGTATTTAATTAAACTTTTATTTTTTATTCAGGTTATATTTATCTGCTTTCGAATTTCTTCCCAACTGTGTGACAATAAGTATGTTCAGGTATTCAAGGGTAACACAATGATTTCACCCGTTTTACCTCTTGCCGAAAGTGTCCATGAGAGAGATTTTGTCTATACTCCACTTGGCCAGGCCACTAGATATCCAGCCACTGTAGGCAGTATAGAGGATCTCCAGTGCTGTAAAACTCTGCAGTGCAGGGTGTGGTACTATGATCTTGCTTAGGCTTGCACCAACTTTAAGCTCTTCATCGTCCTTCCTAAAAACAAAGTACTATGACAGATTATAGTAGAATATATTATTGCAAGGCACTGGAATCTATGAAAGAAGTCATTTAAGAGATAGGATTTTTGAAGTACTTCTAAATATTCTCTTTCTCCCCATTCATTGCACTGACATGAGCAAATATGGAAAATTGTATATTTTATATTTGGAGTTCTTCACAATCTACAAAATATTAATAAATTCTATGGATCTCATTTTTAGTTGTGGTCCGACTTATTTTTACTATATGATTAAATTTTAAAATAATATTATTGTAGCAAATTTAAAAAATATCACCCAATACAAAAAAAATAATTTAAGCAATTTAGATATTTTTGGTAAAGAATGTAAGAGCAATTTTTGCATGACTACCAATTGGCAATGGAAGGGCACGTTAATCAGGGTTCACTCTAAAAATGATGTTTGTAAAACAAAGTATTTTTGGGTTGAGTGTGTTAATCTGACCTCTTCAACAATATTGTGTATGTAATATATCCTACCACTCATTTTGGGGTGGTATGAAAAAATTATTTGTTATGAATAATAAAGAGAATATACTCTGGATATTTAAAGAGAAATCTACTGGTTATTTTTGAGTATCAGAAGAATATACGGAACAAATCAGCAGAATTTTGTATTAGCACCAAAAGTTTACTTGTTGATTAAATGTAAGTAACCAAATGATTGTTACCAACCGATGAATTAAGCGGTTATTTTCATCTGAATGATGCACTCAATGTTTTCCTTAGCAGTAATCTATTTTTATAGCAAATTATATTTTGTTGAATGGTTTCATTTGTTTCTTTTAATTCTTTCTTTCTTTCCTCTTTTTTTTCTTCCATTATTACATGGTTTATTTAATAGAAGGAATAGCTAGAAAGCCATTCTCCGGCATAAACAAGTTAATATTTTATTTTGAAAAGTTATAGTATTCCTGTTGAAAAAGATTTTTGGTAACATTACAAAATGAACTAACTCATATAGACTAAATTAGTTACTGTTACTAATGGAATATTAATGTAAGTCAACGACATCCATGGCAAATACAAAAATGACATCTTATTATCTATTTATATTAATTATTTAGGAAATAAATAATATCATTGTCTTATTATGGCCATAGAAATAATGGCCTCCCATTCTACCTACAGCGGTTAAACTGCACAACCGCATTACAACAGCTTCCTATGTATGTAGTGCAATGGCGTAGTGAAGGGGGGGTCCAGACCCTCCCCAAAATTTTAAGACATATTAAAAAATGAAGCATGGAGCAGGAGAAAAAAGGAGAGTTATCATTACTCTTGTCTACAACATTAAATTGATTGATTTAATTGATTAAAATGACCGTTGTTAAAAATAGAATTGTCCTTTCGTTTAAATCATAAAGTATCAAACGATACTTTTGGGCTCGGCCTTTCGGATAGTGTAGTGTAATCATGGTATTTCTATAGGGCGCGGTCACGTGACGTTGCAAAGTAACCTGAACTGTAACATAGCGAACAGTTTAAATTAGTGCCCACTTCGTTCAAATTCGTCTTAGGGACATAAAATGACTGCTTAGAATTAAGTTATGACGTTGATTTTAGGTGTCATTAAACTGTAGACGTGTATATAATTATCGAAAAAAAATATAAAAAAATCACTTTTGGTCGGAAAATACACTTGAAAAACTCTTTAGAACTTCAACTAATTTGGACTTCAGTGATTGAGGTAAACGTGGTGTTTTTGGTTGAGTTAGGACGACGATTTTTGTTATCATTAAACTGTACACTGTACCTATATAATTATCGAGAAAAAAATCAATTCCGGTCGGTAAATACCGAAGAAAAGCTCTACAGATTCAAGTTTTGACGATTTTGGACTTCACTGGTTGAGTGGTTGAGGTAAAAGTAGTAGGCTACTTAGAATTATGGTAGGACGTTAATTTTAGGTATTAATTCAATGCTGACTAATACCTATATAATTATCGAAGAAGAATTGGAAAAATCACTTCCGGTCGGATAATACACAGGAAAAACTCTACTGATAACAAGTTTCGACTACTTTGGATTTCACTGACTGAGGTATTATTTCATTTTCCTTAGTATATTCCGATCGGAAGTGATAATTTTTGTTTTTTTTTTCTCGATAATTATATACTCGTCTACAGTGTAATGATACAAAAAAATCGTCATTATAACTCATTCATAAATACCTCAATCAGTGAAATCCAAAGTAGCCAAACTTATAATCAGTAGAGTTTTTCCGGTGCATTTTCCGACCGTTAGTTTGATCTGTACCCGAGCAACGCTCGAAAATTGCCCTCCTTTTCTAAGGGGTTTTCGGCCGTCAGTGGCCCAATGTCCCAGAAGGGGTATTTAATTTTCTCCACAGAATATAGTTGTGTCAATTATACGCTTGAGTGAAGCTCTGTTTTGTTCTTTTTCTTTCTTATCCAAAGAATCCAACATCACTTTGGTGCCTTCTACTCTGCCAGAATCGAACTTCGTAAAGTTTCTGTAGCTATACAAGAAAATTTGTGGTACTAGAGTTGCTGTGAGAGTTGAATTTGCCTATCACATCTTTCCACTTTCTATAAGGCGTAGTTACTAAAGCTCCATATTTTTGGTATTTACCTTTTACCAGTGAACTCATTGGCAAATAACACACAAAACGTCCCCCGGATCCCTGGTTTCGAACCCTCCCCGAACGAAATTTCTGGCTACGCTACTGATGTAGTGGATCAAGTTATTTTATTAAGGTTCATAATGAGTTTTACTAATTAAGGGACATTTACCATATTGCAAAGGGAGGTGTACTTATTCTTTTTGAAATAGAATTTTTGAAATATATATATTGTTATTTTAATGTGTGACTAGTTTTTAGACTACAAAGAGATTGAGTATTTCTATTGCATTGATGTTATTGAAATTTTGGAATGAAAGATTCTGTTATTATCGAGCTTATCCGATCAATTGATGGGATGAGTAGAAAAATTTGTTTTCTGTTTAAATATGCAATTCTAACACTAAAATTATTTAAGGACTTACATGGTGAGAACAAATGTCTCGTTGAGATCATCGTTGGAGATAAGGGTGAGCTGTATCTTGCCGTAGCTGACGACAGGTAGTACACTCGGCGTGCTATCTACCCTCACCAGGTACTGATGGGCTGAACACGAACATACAACATTTTACTCATTAGAAGTTCTGCTGATCAGTCATCATCTTTCATTGTTTACTTAATAATATTCATATGAACAAAGTATTGGATCCTTTACAATCTGTCAATAAATGACAAATCATAAATAACTCACAACATAGCAATTGTGCTTATTTTTGTCTTAATATTACCTCACAACATATCAACTGTGCATATTTTTGTCTTCTTATTACCTATATTTCAGATAAAAATTGCCCCAAATATACAAAAAAGTATTTGTTAGGAATTTAAGAATATCATTGAGAAAATGAATTTTATAGATCTTGTACAACTAAATTTGAGTATATTATTTATTGTTATGTTTTTTTATGTTTAGTTAAACAAAAAATATATTTATTGAAAGTTTTTAATCACATTAATCTTTATGTGATCATTAATTAAAATTTTTGTTCGTTTTTGTTTGTTTACTTTTATTTAGTTTCTTGACTTTAGAACGGAATAAGGCTGAACTCATTAACATCTTTAATTAAACACTAACATCAAAGAAAACCATAATTTTTATTTGTGGTTTGAAATTCTGATCAACAATTTGTAATTCTTCTAAAAATAAGATTAGTTTTGGAATTTCAAGATTCATGTTTGACATTAGAATAGACTAAAAGTGTGTTGAGAATATTACCAATCAGAGAGGAACTTATTATCAAATTGGAACTTATTAGTTTTATCAAGTTGGATTTGCAACAAAAAGTAGAAGAATCAATTTTGTAATTCCAGACATTCCGAATATTTGATTGTGGTGTAAAGATTATAAATGTTTGTACTGGAGTAAGATTAATGCCTGAACCAATCGCTGCTATAATAAATGAAAGTGGAATATACACGCATGCCACCAATACATACATACTTTCATACAATGGAACCAGACTTAGTGCGAAGAAATACGTATGTACCAACACCTGAAAATCTTAGACTCACGAATTTACGTAGAAAGTCCAAGCATTGGTAGATCCTAGAACACTAGAGGAATATCTAACAAATTTTCAAGATAAAGATGCTTTCACTAGATTAATTTGAACTGATCAGTATGTATTGCTAAACCCTGATGATATTCTGCCAGCAAATAATGACATAAATAAATAAATAAATCTTTATTTGTCGTTCGAATTCTTACAATCATTGACAATGTCATATTGCAGCCTAGGGCATGGTCAAAATAAAACAATTTTATCAAAATAATTTAAACTTAAACTAACATACAAAAAAGAAAAAACAGTGCTTTAGTAGCATAAATTAGTCAGTGAAGGTTAATTTAAAATAAACTAGGTCTAGATATATAAATTAAATAGTAAATAAACAATTGTCAAAATTTACATATAAAAATTATTATATATCTAAAATGTAATGTTTTTTAATTCTAAAAACTCGTCTAAACTATAGAAAGGGTGTTTCAAAAGCCAACTATAAAAAAGCTTAGTGAAGGTTTTATGTGGATACTTATTTACCAGAGGTTCCAAAAAATTATAGATTTTCAGCGATGTTACCATGTGACTATTTAAGGTTTTACTGAGGCGGTGATAACCAATTGCAGCATTGTTTTTAGTTCTAGTATTGTATGAATGAATTTCGTTATAAAATTTTAAAAATTTTGGATTTTTTAGAATATAGTTAATTAAATCAAATATATATAGATTGATAACCGTTTGAATCTCTAACAGAATAAAAAGTGGTTTACAATGTTCCAGCGGTTGAGAATTAGTCATTACTCTAATAGCTTTCTTTTGAAGAATTAAGATGTCTTCAGTTCCTGAGCAGTTGCCCCAAAATATCAAACCATATCGAAAAACTGCTTGGAAATACGCAAAATAGGCAGTCCTCACATAGTTTTTAGGAACAGCACTCTTAAGGCGACCTAACAGGTAAATAACTCTAGAAAGCCTCTTGCTTATATATTCTGTATGTTGGTTCCAGTTTAGTTGGTTATCTATATACATTCCTAAAAATTTTACATTGGAGCTAAAACTGTTATCAAGAGGGGCCAAATAAGGTTTCAAGCTAAAAATTATATTTTGTGTCTTTTCTTCATTTAATAGAAATCCATTAGATCGAAACCACTGGGAAGCACCTATTAAGGTTTCATCTGAAAATTTTGAGAGTTCTCCAATGTTATTTGCAATGTTAATAAAAGTTGTATCATCAGCGTAAAGTATTGTTTTAGCTGTCACTGAGAAAGGTAGATCATTTATACTGATTAAAAATAGAAGTGGTCCAAGGACAGAGCCCTGTGGGACACCATATTTTACTGTAATGTCCTTGGACCTTACCCCATTGATGGTAACTATCTGTTGTCGATCATGTAAATAAGACTTGAAAAATTTCAATGTAGGATCTGAAAACCCGTAATAATTTAGCTTTGTGATAAGATCACAGTGGTTAACACAATCAAAGGCTTTGCTCAGGTCACAGAAGGTGACCTGAGCAAAAGCCTTATTTTCAAATACCTGATTAATTTGTCTAATCAAATCATCTATTGCATCAACAGTAGATTTAGTCTTTCTAAAACCAAATTGAGATGCATTTAAAAGATAATTGCTCTCCAAGAAATCAACAATCTGTTCGTAGACCAGCGTTTCAATCAGTTTTGATAGGACTGGAACAACAGAAATGGGACGATAGCTCCCAGGCTCATCCTTCGGACCCTTTTTATATATTGGGCAAATTCTGGAAACTTTAAGTTGTCTAGGAAACACCCCCTCTTTTAGTAATTGGTTGATACAGGTTGCTAGAGGATTTGCCAAACTTAAAGCTATTTTTTTCAATAAGTTATTTGACATATCGTAAAAATCAAGGCTGTCAGAATTTTTCATTTTTTTAATGGCTTTCAAAACGTTCTCTGGAGTTATATTTTTCCAAGAAAAGTACTGGTTGGACACAATAGCTGGCAGCAACTCATGACTTTGAACATTATTTACAGATGATTTTATGTTTCGTTTAACTTCATTTACAGAATTTACAAAATAATTATTGAAAGTATCAGGAGCAATGTTGGTTTTGAAATTATTAACTTGAACATTATTATTTTTTATAATATGCCAAGCCGATTTGCATTTATTACTACTTTGCTCTATATAATTTACATTACTAGCTAGTTTTGCTTCTTTGATGGACTTTTTATACTGATATTTTATTCATTATACCTATCTCTTAAGGAAACATTTTGATTATGATTGCCCTTTATCAAGTCACTAAGAAACAATAATTTTTCTTTCATTTTCCTTAAATTGTCAGTATACCACATTTTATTCTTTTTTTTTTGATAATTGTTCGGTTTTAATTTTTTTAATACTTTAAAAAAATTTATATTGTTAATGATAACAGTGAACAGAGACTCAAACATGTATTCCGCACCATTGAATTTAGTTAGATATATTAAATTTTTCCAGTCATAAGTAGCTAGCTTTGAAGACAGATTTTCAAAATCACATTGAGGGATAAACAATTTAATGGGATAGTCAGTTCTAGAGTTATTGTAATCGTTTTTAGTAAATGTTCTATTTTTCATCCTAATGTTGACAGTGATGCCATCATGATCAGAGAATGGGAATTTGAACGTACTGACTGAGGCTGTCTTGAGAGAATGTTTTCTTATAAAGACATTATCTAGACAATTTTTTCCTCTAGTTGGTGTATTATTTAAATAGTAAAAATCATACTGTCTTAAGATATTAAGCAGTTTGCTAACTGTTGCAGTGTTTTTTGTAACATCAAAGCAAATATTAACATCGCCTCCCAATATAATATCACAATTAGTCTTTTGCGTAATATATGACAGCAATGTGTCAAGAGTGCATAAAAATATATTGGGGTCACCATTTGGAGAATGATACAAAGATACTATCAATATTTTAAGATCATCAATAAAAATAGCAGAAGCTTCAAAGTTTAATTCATCACAGAATCCACTAATGTCCCACTCCCTAGATTGAAATTTACCATGTACAAATATGGATGTCCCCCCTCTAATGTGGTTCTGTCTGCAATATGCAGCTGCACAGTAATAATTATCCGGAAATGATAATTTAATTTCATCATATCCAAGCCAATGTTCTGACAGGCAGATTACATGCACATTAGGCATACTAATAAAAAAACTTGCTAAGACATCAATTTTATTTTTTAAACCTTGTATATTTAAAAATATTATGTTAAACTCTATGAAATGCTGATTAGATGGATTTCCAGAAAGAGTGCGGAGTTCAGTGATTGAGCTAGTTCCTGTTTTACATTGGCTAAATTGGTAACTTATTAATAGTTGGGTTAGGTGAAAAGACGTGATTACTTAAATGTATTAAACTATTATCTACAGAAGAAATGTTCCGAAACGTGTCTTGCAGTGTAGTATCAGCCACATTGACTTCTAGCACATCATTTGATATAGAAGCATTTAGAGCATTAGAGTCTTTAGTAGTGGTTTGAGTCAAGTGTAAAGAAATTTCACACTTCAATTTTGCAACAAAATCAGAGTGCATCAGTCCATTTCTAAGTTTACCAGCAGATGCTTCGTCAGTTGTAACTATCTTGACACAGGCATTTGAAGCTTTCTGGAAGAGAATAAGATTAGCCACAAAATGTTCTATGGTAATGTGATCCCTTACACATCCCATTGGAGAGCAGATCAGTGTTCTTAGTTTTCTTCTTTTAAAATCTTCCGTTAGTTTAGTGAAAGCAGTATCATAATCACACTTTTCTGGCTTTTGATGATATATTTTTTTTGTCACCAGACCATAAACAGATGCTCCAAACCTGGATGTCTGATAAGTCAAAAAATCGTTGAGACAATGTGACTGGGTGGGTTTCCCAAAACGGTCTCTGAATACCAGCGCAACCCCTGCACTCATCTGTTTATCATCACAGAGGTCAGCGGAGATACAGTGGGCAAAGCCAACTGTTTGGTCATGACTAAACTCATTCATTAAGTCATTCATGTCAGCCTCAATTACATTGATGAGTTCACAAAATGACTTGTTACTGGATTCAACTTGATTGTGTGATTTACCAGTAGAATGTGTGTTTGCCATAACACCTTTTAAATCACCAATGTGCACTTCCAAACTCTGCTGTTCCTTTTCTGGAAATACATTTTTCAGAATGTCCATAATTAAATAGCCTAGCTTAGTCCTCCCTCTGCCACTAAGGTGAAGGCCATGTCTGGTAAAATGAAATCGTTTTAGTCTGTCTAAGTCAATAAGATAGGTAGATTTGATACGAAACACCAGTTCTCTAATGTAATTATTAAGAAGGTCAATAGTGTTGTGTACTGGGCTAAATATGTCTTGGTCATATCTTCTTGGAACTGTGGTTATTATTACAGGCTTGTTCTTGCTTAAAGTAATTAGATCATTTTCCAGTGATTTATATATTGAGGAGACATCACTTTGTAGAACATCATTAGTTCCCCCCAAAAGAACTATGGCATCATCTGTTGATGACAATGCTGCTTCTGTCACTTGGAGAAGACGAGCATTCGGCATTACACATCCCACGGCTTTGATTTCGTTTTGATTTGCCCTTTCAATACCTTGAGCCACTTCATGCCCCTGGCTGTCTGAATAAACTGCCAATTTAATTTTTTTCCCAAAAGTTATTTTTGGTCTTGATTGAATTATTTTGTTATTTTTAAATTTGGTTTGGTTTTTTGTTTCTTGTAAGTTGAATGTTTTCTTTTCTATAGTTTGTTGCAAATCATGATTACATAAGATTTGATAATTATTTGAAGTTGATATTGCTGTTTTCTGTAGCTGAGGTAGCTTTTTTAGGTTAGTACCATTATTATTTTTGTTTCTTCTAGAAACTGCTAAGGTCCACTTATTTTCTGAATGATTTTTGTGTGACTTATGTTGTACTTGATTTTTAAGGAGATCTGTTGTGTTATGTGTTAATTTGTATATCTCTGAGACAAGCTCTTGGTTTTTCAGAAGTATCTTATCATAATTATCTTGTAAGATTTTATTGCTAAATTATTGATTATCAGCTCCTGTGTGGCAGATTTACTCAAACTCAGGTACCGATTCTTATGAATTATTAATGCAAGCTGGGCACGCTTTGTCAAAATTTCCCATTCAGTGGGAGGTGCTAAGGCTTGTGTTAGGATCTCAGGATGTAAAGCAAAAACTTCACCTGTTAAGGCAGAAACAATAGCATCAGTTACCAAGAGCATGTATACACCGCAGTCAATGCTGTTGTTTTGTTGAGGTGTCAGCCCTTTGATTAAAGGAAAGACTGTTGTTGGGTCTAGATAAGTACTGATTCTTTTAGAGATCTTCTTCGCATGTTCAAGATTCAAATCACTTCCTGAGTCAAAATGATAAAAGTTCTTTTGTTTTTTATCAAGCACTAAAAGGCTCCAGTGGGATCCAGAACCACCAATATTTTGAATTTCTGGCGAATTATTTACTGGAAAGAAAATAAAGTCTTTATTTTGCAAACAAACGGGTTGAATAATTTCTCTGTAGTCTTCAAGAGTTTTTATTGCTATTGTTATTACAGGACTGACAAAATAAAACTTATCATTTTGGAATGCATTGTTCAAGAGATCATAGTAGATTTGAACCGCATCATCTGATACCCATTCGGACTCTAGCAAAGATTCACAGATGTTCATTTTTTCATTTTGTGAAGCTGAAGGATTGGGTTTGTTGTTATGGTTATTATTCATTTTAGCTGAATCTTCAACTACTGTACTTTGAAGAGGTAGTGTGGTCAGGAGAGTGTTTTTGATTTAAATTCTTGGTTTCCATTGTGGCGTTGTTAAAAATCTGAGGTGTTTGTGGAGACTTAGGTGTAAACAAAGACTTTTTTTGCTTCCACTTGTTTTGGTTTGTATATTTTTCGGGGTAGTTTGTCCATTACAGTTTTGGGCTTTGCGAATTTGATCCAAGGCCAGGTTGAATTTGGCGTTATTTTCTCTCTGGATACCATATTTATTTTTAAATTCCTCATACGGATAAATGTTAGTTTGATTGCATTTTGAAGTTTCGTTCGTTCCAAAAAAAATTACACGAAAATATCTATATTTATCGTTTTTGTGTTCAATTTTATCTATTTGAGCTGGCCAAGGAGGATAACCACGGACAGCAGCAAACACAAAATCCCCTTCTTTTAAGTCATTTGTATTTTTTACCACCATTTTAATGAATAGATAAAGTTCAGATTTCAGATTTACAGGCAGGTGTCACAAAAAACACAGTTATTTAGAAATCACCAGTAAAGCATGATAAACTGTTTAGCCATATTCTGCCTCAACGTATTACACCAAATAAATAAATGAATCAGAGATATTGGTGGGCGGTCAGTTAAAGATAGTGATAATAGTAGTTGACCTTGAACTGTTATTGTCTGCCTACTAGATCTACCTGCAGACAGATTAGGTAGACAGGTACAGCTGACCGATAATGCAATCTATTATACTCTGCTCACAAATTGCCTGTTACTACTGGAGTCATGTTAGTAGGCCACTTCCTGCCAGTAACCATTTGATTATTAAATATTATTATTATTTGTTCTTCACAAACTACTTTTCAAATAGCAATTACAATTAAAATAGTGAGTGTTACTGTAAATGGTTAAACTGTGGACTGTCCCAAAACTCTTTAGTTCACTATTAAAATTTTGCTTACAACCATGTGGTTTTATCTCCTAGAAGAGTGAGTAGCATATATCTTATTGTAAATCTTACATAGTTTATATTTAAATAAAATTTAATTGCCCTGTGAAGAGTTTATACTTATACCAAACTTTTAGTCCACTTTTAACTATACTATAACTTTGTGTAAACTGAAAAAATATAAATTACTGTCACATTCACTGATACTGTCACTCACTCACTCACTCCTCTGTCATAGAAGAGCTAGAAGATGACATAGAAGCTATTGATTGTTTAAAATATTGGATTGCAGAAAAATTTCCCAGATTTATAAATGGTGGCAAAATTGACTGGAACAAATTTGAGTGCAACAGGGCATTTTCAGTGTTACCAAAACAGCCGATATCTCCAACAAGGCACGCAGAGCTGGAAAAGCTTTAATTGATTATTGTAGAAGAATTATCACAACAGGAGACACTGACATGCTTAATTCCTTCGAAAAAAATAGAAAAAGTAGATCTTGTAATGCGAATAACCAAATTAATGGGGGAAGAAACCTGCAGAAATAGATACTATCATTACACTGACAGAATCCCAAGATTGCTATGTAAACGTTATTGTCTCAATTACAGACCTGCTATGATGATGAAGTATTTTTATTATCAATGAAGGAGAACCCGTTCACCAATAATAGATGTTAAATAGTAACCTTGTGCAAGTCAATATTATAAATTGATTAACACCCTGGTAAATTTGTGAACACTCTTCTTCTCATGAGCACTAAGAAAACATGATTCACAAACTACCAAACCTCTATTTTAATCAATTTTTATAATGGTTCAGATTTGATAAAAAGTACTGCATTATAATTAAGAAATTTTAAATATTCTTTAGTTTAAAATTTTATTATGATACCTTGAATATTAGAGGAATAATATTTGTATTTATACAACTAATTAATTAAGAATTCAAGACATTAAAATGTATAATGTGTAATTAATGTATTACTTTTAATTATCAAATAAATAAAAGTCTATTGTTTCTATAAGTTATGATTCATATAAAAATTTACTAAAAGTAAAATTTGAAAAGTGATAAGTTGATATTGCAAACTGAAATTTATTAATATTACTTGTATTTGAGCTTTACTTTTAAAAATTCAAATATACAGGTTAAGTAATCTTAAATCATCTATTGTAAATGCAAAGAAGAATATTCAATGTTGTCAATACCACATTTGATGTTAAAAATCTTGACTTACCACAGAAGGGTTCCTCATCTCTGGTGACTAGGTACTGTACGCCGCGACCCTTGACTTTGTCTGCGTAGTAGCCCATATTGCTGCATAGTTCACCATCTGAACAGGGGAAGCAAGCTCCGGCTGCATACTTATCGAAGCTGTCACATCTCACGGCCGGGAACTGGCATTGTGGGCTCACACTGTCTGTGAAGAATTTGTAAGCTCTGCGGTGGTTACAGAGAGAACGCCCTTCCACCTCCGACACCGCTGCTGGCAGAGACACAGTTCTGACTTTACTTATAAAAACTTAATTGTCATTGTACAAAATAATTATTAATTGTTAATATATAAAAAAAAGCTCCGGGAACAATTTCAAACTGACTGATTTGATATTAAACTTATGAAAGAATAATTGACTAAATTGTTCCTTTATGTATAGCACAAGTTTTGTTTTTAAAAGGTAATTTATTAGGTTTTAGAATTAATATGAAGTTTGTACTTCCTTTTTAATTGTTTTCAGTGAAATTTAGAAAAAGGAAAATTATTAAAAGAAGCCTTATCTAAAACAGAGAATACACAGGTTAATCAAATGTAGAATATGATTTTTAATAAGTTGTGGAATAAGAATGGGGTGTCTAAAATATTAAGTGAAAAAGAAAAGATGAAGAAGTAAAATAAAATTGAAACACATCTTGTACTTGTCTATATGAATAAAACTAATCTAATCATTCTTAGGCACAAACAAAGAGTTGATTATTATTAAGTTTATACATGCTTGTGGGTTGTTGTGTTTGTACTCAATAAAGTTCAAATATTACATTGTTATGTTTTGTGCCCATAACTTATAATTCTATCCTAAATAATAAAATTAAAGGTAATGTCAATATAAGATGCAATGTACAATTTGCTATACAAAGCTATTTTCAGAACAGATCTTCTTCTAAGGGACAGCCTATTGCTATGCTCTTAAGCCCAAGGCCTTTTGTGCATCCTGGATGTTCAGAACAGATCAATCAATTGGTTATTAAATAGTTCACCAAATACTAATGGTGGGTATAATTCCCCTCTTAGTTCTTGTTTACATTGATATTGTTTGGTTTTGTAACAGTTTTTTCTATACTACAGTTTGCAATTAATTTCATTGTTAGAACTTTAGTTTTTTTACCTTCTTGTCCTTCTTAGAAACAAACTCATCAGGGTAAAATATCTTTCAGTGTTTTTGATAATATTTTGAAATTACATAGTGGCTAGGTAAAAATTTGAGTACATCATTGCAAGTTTTACCGACCATCCCAGATCATTATGCTCACTTGCTTCCTAGCCTTTGACGAGTTATGTATGCAATGGATGGCTGATAAAATATTTGTTTTTAAGAGTCATAGATATTTGAGACAATGAGATCATGTTCAAGGTGTCAGTTTGATTCCTAGATTTGTAACAACTACAAGAAAATAAATAAATTTAAAGAAAATTGCTTTGCTAGCTTTTGTTTGAAAAAACATAACCTGAGATCACAATTAAAAAAATATAACTCCTTGAATAAAGAAGAAAACTGTAATGATAAAATATTATATGGAAGAAATTCTTAAGTTATTTGCAAGGATTTTTCACTTGATTACATGTGTTCATGATTTAGACAGTGAAGTATTCAGTCATTGATCATATAAATTATAAAATAATACAGTTGAAAGTAAACTGAATAATATAAATGTAAAGCCTCACACAAGAATATGTCGGTGACGGCTCCAACAAAGAGATGACTGCAGCCTTTCTGCATGCGGCCACCGTTAGGATAGAAGTCCACATGGCCCATAGGTTGTGAGCTGCCCAGACCTCCTAGGATTAGATTTTCTCCATTGGAGTGTATCACATCAACGAAGTGAGCATCAGATGAGTCCAAACGTGCTCGTGGGTCTTGGCTCTCAAACAGTGGTCCCGCAGGATCCAGTCCTGTCAGTACGATGTTGGAGTTAATTTCATTTTATAGTTTAATTAAAGAGGTTTTGTTCATTTGCAATATATTATTGTGTCATTCGTATAAAAAGAGTTTTTATTCATTCTCTTTCTCTAAATCATACCTGTGATTCTACTAAGATTCTTCAGTTCAGCACCAGCAAAGCCAGCAACATGAGCTCCGAGAGAGAACCCAATCATGTGAATATTTTGGAGGGAGAGACCCAACTTTTGAAGTCCTTGAATCAACATAGCCAACTGTTTGCCGACCAGCCTAGCATTGGCCGCAGCACGAACATAATTGGGCAAAGTTGCTCCACCCTCCCAGTCCACACAGATGACATTACAATCCTCCTGCAAACATCCACTAGTTTCAGGAAGAGTTTTATTTTAGTTTTAAGTAACAGTACAAAGTAAAGCAACTTTCATAGAATAATGTAAGGCCAAGTATGGAAATTCCTCAATTTAGGCCCACCAAAAACATCCATTTAACGTAAGGAATCATGGTTGAATTTAGGATTTAAAGAGAGACGAAATAAAGCTCTTAAATTAAAAGCAGTGGAACAGTGGTGATGGTTATATTTGTATAACAAGAGGATCTATAAAATCTATGCTATCAACAAATTTAATGAGAGCAAGGTTCACATTATCAAGGTATTGAATAGTAACACACCATGGTATTGATTTATACTACTAGCAGTCACTCTTGGCTTTGCATGCAATTTTGTAGGTTTTGCTCATGTATGAGCACTTTTGGTTCAAGTTAAATATGTTTCCGACGCCTATGTTGAAATATATATGGCCGTACTCAGCCTTGGCAAACCCCCGGAAAAGATATTCGACTTGGCCCTGTCAGGCCTGTCACCGCGCCATCCATCGACGTGGTCCCATCAGATAGACGTGTGGCGAGTCTAGTCAGCTCGCTGAGATTCTGGGCTCCTGTAAAATTGTCTGGAAGAACCAGTCTTAGTACTCCCTTCTATCCATACTTTGATACATTATTTATAACAGTAGGTAATGTTCTGAGTGGAATACACAAACATAACTTTTGAATGTATGTTTTTTCTTTGATGAATTCTTTTTGATAGCTTAAATATAAACCTATTTTAAATCCACATTTAGTGCAACAGATTCTGTACTTTTATCCGGTATTAGACTGAAGCTAAAACTTGATAAAGGAAAGGTAATACTAACTCAAGTTGCAAAAACACACTGACTGCAGTATGAAAGTTAGGAAGTTTGACATCTATAACTGTTGCTGAGTCATAGTTTATTTTAAGAAATTTGATGCATTGAGGTCACTGACACTACTAAAAATGTATCTTATAATGGTTTATTGTTTTTGAATGGAAAGGTATAACCCAGCCAGAAATGAACCCTTTTCGGGAAGTAAAAGAACTTGTTTCAATGTGAACCAGTTTTTACACTGAAAACTGTTGCAAAATCAATCTGGGACTCACAGACCTCTGAAAACAAGAGGGCTCAGAATTTTAGGAGGCAACTTGTGATGCAGATTAGGTCTTGTTATATATGTCAGAGCAGAGAACAGCTATTGCATATTGAGAAGGAGAACCCTGCTCTGACATTCAACAGACTGTTATAATAGTTAACACCCAAGTATCGTGTAACACATACAAGCAGAGCTGTAGAAAGTAGGCCTTTGTCATGGCCTTTCAGTAAATCTCTTTCTCTCTCACTCTCTATGCAAAAATAATTTCCCACATGAATATTTCTATTTCATATAAATTTTTTGATTCATCGTTACTTTTTGACTATGTTCTTCTCAATAATTGCGTTCCTCACCACAGACATGAGAGCTGAACGCATCTCATAAGCCCAAACGTAGGAACAGGATGAGCCGAACCCGTGAACTATGATCTTGGTGGGTGCGGACACATTGTAGGCCTGGCCTGCCCAGTCAAACACAGCAGAAAGATTGGTGAAGGGCACATCCATGAGGGGGGTGTCACCTCGGGATCTGCGTGAACTGTACAGGAGGAACCTGGGGCAAGTACAGTAAACAATTTTACCTTTGAAATTTTTAAAGAGAAACTTAACATAAAATGAGTAAATTCTTTATTAAATTGCCATAACAAGTTTTATCTATGTTCGTTTTTCACAGATATAGTTATATTTTCAATACAAAGTAACTTTGTGAAGAAGTGGTGCAAATTTGTGAATGCTGAATCAATTAATTCACTTAACTGTATAACTTTTCTGAAAATAATTACAGTTTGCACTGTATTACACTCTCATGACCATTATACATTCATAAATTATTATTATTTTCTAAACATAATTTTTTCAAAATACATTTTGCTTACATTACATTTTGGCTATGTTACTAATGTAGAAAACTTCTAATCCTTAGTTTATTTATACTTTTTACTAAACTCTGGTGGCGAATGAAACATTATTAGAACCTTATCTTGAATTTCTGTATTTAAACCTTAAAGGGAAATTATTGTAAAGATGTAAAATCTAATTTTAAGCTTTTGTGCTACCTGGTTGCAATCTCCTCGGGAGGGCTGGGCAGGATGTCAATGTAACCATAAGGTCCTGAAGACTGGAAGCAACCAATGCCATTGTAGCAAATTGAGGACTCTGCACGCTTCGTTCTGAATGGAAAAATATAAAAACCCAATATTTTACAAAGTAATAATGATCTATTCTTTTTTTGTACATTTTGTATAATTGTAGAAATATTATTTGGTCTATCTTATATTGAAGTACGCCTCAGAACATCACCTTTACTTCAAGTTCAGTTGATGCAAGTTTTGCACTTGAAAGTATATGAAAACAAATTAATTGATAAGTTTGGTTCCTCTCAGAAGTACGACATCAAAAAAGAAAGTTAGTAACTTATAGACAGCATCTAATAATTATTTTTACAAATAACGTAGCTATGGTGAGAAGGGTTGTGTCAGTGTGAATGTTGTCACCATCTGAAATCTGACGCTGTTACAGACTTGAGTCATGTTCGTCTGAAGAGATCCAAAAAAAGTTGGTGACAAAGAAGCTCTTTACACCATTTTGATATCAGATACAATTAAACTACAAACTATAGGTGAAATGGCATTCGCATTGTCCCATAGGTGCACAATTGAGTGCACTATAATGTTTGGACATCATTGCATTTAATTATTTTTGTATTTTTTTTTTTAATTACAAGGAGCTTTTAATCTGAACTTATCAGAAGACAATGTGATATTGCAGGGTGAGAACAGATCTTGGTGTACCATTAAAGTTTGATTATGCTAGTCAAAATTCTTATACTTGTTTATTTCTTTGGCATTTCTTATATGTATCAAAGCTGCAGCAGGCATGTTCTTTTGCCAATGTCGGTTTCAGTGTCTAGCACACTGTTTGTAAAACTGATAATTCAGCACCAACAGTTTTTTTTTCGGGTTGCTTAAACAGGACTCATGAATTTTTGTAAATGGTTCTAATATTTACTTTGTTCTGAAACAACTCAAAACAGATAAAGACAGTTTACCCCCCCCCCCCCCAAAAAAAAAATGGGGAACTAAAATTTGAAAAATGTGCCACCTTCAGAGGGCAATGTCATAAAATTTTGACTATTTAAAAAGTTGGCACTATTAAAACTTTGATTAATCCTTAAATTTTTATTCTTTTGCTTATATTCAAATATTGTCAGAGGAGGAGGCTATATTCAACCCATATACCTTTCATACAAGTGATAAATTGTTGTTTCAAGTGTAAAGAATTGTTAACTATCATCAGGAATGTTCCCCTAGAAATTTAATGGGGAGGGGGAGAATAATAATTTTATATATATACTAGCTATTAGGAAATAAAAGAAAGTAAAAATATTAATAAGTATATGTGTGTTAACATGGTTTTAAAATGTTGAATGGTTTTGGTTGTATCTGACTAAAAATACTCAATAGGTAAAACAGAATTTCAGGAAAGACTGGTCCCTCTTGGAACTCACTATAATAACATACATCAGTAGAAAGTCAAGATGAAGTTCTAGACTAAGCATGCTAAAGTTAAAGTAACGTTAATGGTACTAATAGAGGCATTGTATAGTACAAATTGCTGTGCCAAAGGAAGAATATGCGGTAGTGACCGACCACAGGAGCTGACCACTTTCACTGTCTACAAGGCCGTGGCTGTCCTGAGTAGGCTAGCACTCTCTAATGCTATTTGTGTCAGGTGTATCGCAGGTACAAGTATGAGGTAGCAAATTCAGCATTCCAATTTTCATTAATATTTAGGTAAATCCTGCAATTTTGGTGACATCCACATATGGTGTATATTTTTATGGCACAATAGGACAATGGATAGCAAGCCTTTGGTTTCATAACCCATACCTCCAGTAGTTCTAAAAGTTTATTGTAATTTATGCACTAGAATTATAAAGTATGCAATAGAATAACTTATAATTTTTCTTCCTTTTTACGTATGTTCCACTGAACCAAATCATATGAAAATAAAATATGATTATAAATGGAAAGAGACCATTATATTTTTAATACATGTATATGACATTAAAATTGAATTCTTAGCGTATTATAAATGTTTGTAATGATTTAACCATATTATATATTAAATGATGTACAGTTTGAACTTAATTTTGCGTTTTTTTAAGAATTAAATAAATAACTGAAATTCTTAAATGATTTAGACAAATAAGAATACTTTTGAAGCAATGCACACAGATCCTTTATCACTGATATAGCCAAAAGGTGATTATAGGTGTTACAACCCTCTCCCACATTAGGTCTTTTAAAAGGGATCATAACATGGAATCAAGGGGAAAGGTATTGAAAACATTAATCCACCTTTTAAGGAACAGACAGCTGTCAACCAACAAATTTATAATTGGCGTAACTAACCATCTTGCATGGTTATTTCTGGAATTGTTTGGCACATTTAAAAATTCCAAGTAAACCACCTTGTCCCTTTGAAAATCCAGGAATGCCAATTGTCCCAACCAAATTTCAAGTCTTTAAGAGCTGTCTATCAAGAGTTATCCAGAACAGTCACGCGAGTTTAATAATGCTCTGTGGGGTTCTTAATAATTCATTAAAATTTTTCTTTAGAAAGCTCCAAAACTCGGAAGTGAGATTTTATACATTTATCTACAAAATGTGTGTAAATATATCGGATGTGTGGGTTTATGAACTTTCTTTCACATTCTAATGAAACAGTTTTGTTAAACAGGACCAAATGTGAATATTTCTGTTTCTGTTATAATGTTACTTTGAATCTCGTTGTCTACCTGTGTGAGGAGCGTCGCTGCCTCCAGGCCGCCATGGACTCTTGAACTGACCGCAGGATCTCGGCATCCCGAACCTCGTCCTGCGCCTCCTGCTCAGCGGTCGCCCATGGCGTGCCGACACCTCCTCCCCCCTTCCATGCTGCAACATCAAAACATATGGGGTTAAATGTTACCACATACAAGTATTGTAATATGTGTCATTGGGATTGCAGCCAGTCTTCTAGATTGAACAAAAATAGCAAACATGAGGGAGATGTATTCATTAACAGACATTACACCGATACTACGGAGTATAGAAGAACCCAGTGGAACATAACTAAAGAGTTATTGAAAAACAGGTAGACAGGCCCTTTGACCTTTTAAAACCAAAATAGTTCTTCCTGGGACCAAGAAAAAGCTATACTCCAAGTCTTTAGGACCTTTCTATCAGGAGTTACCGTAGAGATGGGCAGACATACGGATTGGACTGCACACTCCAATATCAATAGGAGTTTTCCAAGAGGAACCTATATACCAAGTAACAAGTAGGTATCTTTTTATCAAGAATGATCTCAAATACAGATGGATGACACGATTTTGCCACGCCACTTTACCTGATTTCAACAACATTATAATTCTTTATTTAAACTGAAAGTATGCGAAAATGTTTACCGCTTGCTAGATGCTACAAAATATTGTATGCATTGTTCAACTTGAATTAATGACTGGATAGAACAGATTTTAGAGTTACAATATAATCTGATGTGGGATATACTAAAATATGTAATTTAATCATGACTTATCAATGTTACTGTATTGTTTTTTATCATGTACTGACAAGACCGTATGGTTGTATTATAGCATTATTCTTTTGATAAGGGATTTCTCATTCTCTTTCCTTAGAGCCGAGCTGATAGTGTAACTGACAGGTACTATGCATAGTTGCTGGTTGAATGGTAAAGTATACAATAACCTATTGATAAGACCAGTTTCTCTCAGAAGTACATCAAATTAAATATTCACTTATAGAGCCTATACATCAAATAATTCTTTTTTTCTGAATGACATAGGGCTTTTAATCTGAGTTTCTCCTACTTCTCAGAAGGCAATGCCATATTGCAGGGCAGTGCCGCTTTTAGCACTACTAGCGCCCTGGGCGAGATTTCTTCGGCGCCCCCTAACTGCAATTCAATTACATACGAAAAAAGGCAATGGCGCTCCTTTTCGTCCGGCGCCCCTGAGCGGTCGCCCAACCGCGCCCTACCCTAACGCCGCTCCTGTTGCAGGGTGAGTCGGACAAGTCGTAGCAGGTTGTTAAAGTTTGCTTATACTGGTCATACGTCTCCTGTTTTTTATTTCTTTGGCATTTCATACACGTAAGATCCTAAGCTGCAGCAAGCGTATTCTCATGCCCTATCAGATTCGGCAGCATAGCACGTGCGGTCTAGTGACTAGTGATCTTCTCCAGACCTGATGGCAGTCTTGCCACTTACGCCTGGCCTAGATTGCGATGGTGAGCAGGAAGTCAGTGGTGCTTGGCCTGGTCTCAGGCTCCAGGAGTTATGCAACAGCGGTCTTAACTGTAAAGAAATCAAATACCGTTTGAGGTTAAGTTGACGGATGTAACGTTCAGTACGTTTTCAAAGGTTGCGTGATGCAAGGCTTTACACGTGCATGAGTATTTCTGGTTAAAGCGAGTTATATTTCCGACGCCAATGTTGATTTTCCCTTGTTGTCACGACCAAGAAAATATTTCAAAAAATGTATATATGTATACGTTCATTGTAATTTACTTAGGGCATAGTCTTTTTGTGCCACAATTGATTTTGTCTTGATTAATATTTTCCCCGATCAAGAAAATATATACACATACACACGTCTAAGAAGCCTACTACGGTAAAAAAAAACAACTAAAATTGGATTTATAACAGTCTTTAAATGTATTGTAAAAGTTAGATACCGTAGTAGCTTTGTCTTTGATATCTGCAATATTCTACTGACCAAGCACTTCATATCGATATTTCCCAAAAACGTACAGTTAAAAGTATATTTTTTCTTAACACTTATAATCTTTATCTGGATAATCTGTTCTCGACAGCGGTTTCAGAAAAAGTATAAATAAGAAGTTTTGTTACTATCAAGCTACTTTTAGATTTTTTATGAACATTCCGTGGTAATACCGTTTTGATAATGTTAACAACAAACATAAAAACAATTAAAACAAGTAATAAGTTAGGCTAATAAGTACAAATATAAATGTAACAACAATCAAATGGAATATCTAAAAGAAACCAACAATAATCAATAATTTAACAAGATAACATTAGCGCGAATAATATGAAAAACATAACGATGCTGCTGCAGCAAAATAGTTATTGCAATGAAGTCGATATCAGAGTCTATAAGTGTAAACAAACTGATAATAATAGTTAAATTAATTAAATATATAGTTGTGCTGTCATGAGAGAATGTTTAAACACTTAACAAGCTCTTTCGATAATACAATATTTTATTATTAATAACATATGTTTGTTGTAATACAACTTTAGAGAACAAATGAGATTTTCGCAATTTTTGAGACCAGTCGAGCGTAACCCGGAGAGATTTTAGAAATATAAATAATGTATATGTTAATCAGGGATCCTAAGAATATCCTTTTACAATTTTATAAAATCGATCCAGTAGGTTTTACGTGATTGAGTAACACAAGGACAAACCGAGAGAGAGAGAGAGATCATTAGATTTTATACAGGGTGTCTTAAAAGCCCCTTTTATACACTTTTTTATGAATAGAGATGGAGTAATGTACTTTGGGGGATGTTTATATGACCGAATGAGGAGTTTTGTGACGTATGAAAATTTCTGACCCTACCCCCAAAATGCATAGGGTATTTCGGGGGTAGGTCAAAATGTTTATAGGAATCTCTAGCAAGTGACACCTCATTTTAAAGGGAAGAAATGCTACACATTATAAAAAGAAGAAATGCACAAACTAGAGGTCTCTAATGTTACTCTATAAAATTTGAAGGTTAATTAAAGCTTTAATGGTTCTATATAAACCCCACATTTTAAGTTACATTTAAAGTTATTGTAAGGCAGATAAATCATTCACTCACTAGTTATTTTGTGAAATTACGACACCAAATCATAAAACAAGTTATTAAAAGAATCAACAAACATCATTGGTTGTGTCAAAAATTTGCATAAATAAAAAACTCTTTCGTTGGCCGTATAAACATTCCCCAATGTAAATTGCTCCATTTGTATTAATTAAAAGTTAATAAGGGGGATGGACTTTTAAAACACCCGGTATAATAGTATAGACTGATTATTCATCTCTGTTCATTTTAATAGTCTGTAAATTTATTATCAGCTGTTCCTTGATTTGTTGTTACATTTAGTTTCTGTTGCTTAATAAAGCTGAATGTTAATAGTTTACTTGTGTGTCTAATAAATTGACATGAAGAATAAGGCAATAAGTATTAAAGAATTTATATTTAGCTATTTTAACGGATTTCGCTATTTATTTGCAAAACTCGGTTAAAAGTGCGTTTATTCGTTCAGTCAGGTAGTGCAATCGTTTTCGGTTTGGTTACTTATGTAATACTTTAAAAATTAATACATTAGTTACAGTTATTTAAGATACTTTTCCTGAAAATTTGAATTTTATTAATATGTAAAAAGTGACATATTTTATAATTATATATAGTTTATTTTAATTATGTAGTATATAAGTAGTATTGATTTTATTTTAATCATGCTTCATTAAGATTGTTTTCTTAAGTTATAAATATTCGAAAACGAAGTCATTCCTTGAAGTCATAATTATTCATATAGACCTACATGTTAATAAAATATTCGCATTCTTATATTCAGCCTTTGTTACAAAATTCCCAACGTGTTTTTTTTTACCTAAAATTAAATCATCGAGGATTGATGAACTTTTATTTTCCTCGTCTTCATGCAGGTTATCTGAAAATGGTACGGCTGATATTTTAAAAAACATAGCCAAATGAAAAACCTATTGCGCCACTTTAACACAAGATGTACTCATTTAGCTGTGGGCATGGAACGTGGATCTTCGTGCTGCAGGCTTGATGAGAGAACGTATTTCCGATGTCGCTCTTCAGAAGTCTCGAAACATATTCGGAGACTAAAAACACATTTTTAGTTAGGGCCACGTAACCTAAACAGTTGATATTGTCGGGTGTACTGATTATTAAATACTGACACAGTAAATCTTCCAAAAGCTGGTAGTAAAAGACTCGGAAAAATACTTCACTTTAGCCTAACTTGGTTCGGAGCTAACATCAGTTGAAAGCTAAGCTAAGTTTTGTTTGCTTGTCATGCAAACAGTTTAAAGAGGTTGTAGAGATGAATCTATGCTCGTGTATTCAGTGGAAGTATACTACAGTTTTGTTTACCCCAAAGGATGTGTAAGTCCACGCCGACACACGTGGAATACCGATCAAACTGAAACGACTGCGTATTTACAAACCCTAAGTGGTCTCAGCGCTCGTTTAGTTCTGGTCTGCCGAGGCGTGGCGGAGATGCCAGATGTTTGGTGAGCTTGCATAAACCTACCTATTGCTTGAGACTAAGCGTTTCAAAACCGTGCATAATACTATGTAAACAAACATTAAACTATTCGTGTCATAATAACGGTCTCTTCTACCAAATGGATAGTCACTGGTTACCAACTCTACATTAAACGTATACATAATGTTTTCTGTTTCAGACCCTTCGGAGAACCTGGTATCGCCAATCTTGACAACATTTAGTCTTGTACAAGACTTAATAAACTTGGCATAGTGGCTCATAATCTTTTGATCACTCCGATAACTAGCGAAATCAATGAGTCTGGTTTCATGGTAGGTTTCAAATGGGTTGCAAATATACTAAATCAAAGCACTTGCGTCAAAAGATTTGCATCGTTGTATATAAATTCTTTTAAAATGCGCAAGAATGCTTCACTGTAATCGTTTGTATCATTCCCTTGGGTTATTACATTGTTGCGAATTGAGAAGCACCATTTAGCTCTCCCCTCCCAATAGTGTTTTAAATTAACATACTCCTTTTTCGTGATTCTTAATTTCTAGTTGCAACTCATAAGATTACTTTTCTGCACTAACTGAAGTCGCATATAGTTATAACCTTTTGAACGCTTTTCATTGTAGTTTTCATATATCTTCTTTCGACAAATGGTGTTTGATATCCTACAGCTACTTCCAAACTGCTGGAAATACATGAAAAGTACACAAAAGCAGCTTAAAGTTTGGGAAAATATTTTGTAAACAGTTTCGTTCAGCAGAACTTCGTCAGTCATAATGGTTAATAGAGAACATTTATTGTCTGTGTTGTATTCAAGCGCTTGTTTAAACAAACTAAATGCTATGTGGTAGTTATCTTCGGTTTCTGATGGATGAGGTACACAGCCTGATGGCAAAGGTCCTAGTTAGTCAGCAGAAAAAACAAATGTAAGGATTGTGTTTGTTTGATCACATGATCCACCAGAGTCTACTAAAACCATGCAAATATTACCATGTTGAAATACTAGTTTCACGATTGGATTGCTACAGTTTTAGATTTGTAATCAATATTTACAAAAATCCTTTTTTTCTAGATGAAAGTTTTTGTTTTTACAGCTTTCAAAAACGTTTCTGGATCTCTGTCTACAAAACGGCGCTTCCTCCAACTGTGCATGAGAATAATTAGTCTTAAAGTTGGACTCACCTGAGCATTGGTTAAGTTTGTCAAAATTTCATTGTCATTATCGGATGATTTAATGATTGAAATTTCGTGATAGGATTTTGCACAACCTGGAGACATTCACACATAAAATGAGAGTTTAAAATGTTTACGGTTTCACTTAAACAACTTAAATAGCTGTAAGCTTCAGCAACATTGGCAGAATGGGTATGACAAACTTCACATTGATCACACACTTGAGACCTTCCTTGAGGTTTACATCATTTTTATAGTGTTTCGTTAACTCGTTTAAATTTAAACATAATACATTCCTAGCACTCCTTGTCTCTAAGTCTTTTACTAAGTTTCTTAATTGACGTCTTATTTTTACTGAAATGCTGACAAACGAAATATATCTGAACAACTGACTTTTAATATTTGAATACTTTTGTTTTGTTACCTAACTTGAATGGCTTTCATGTTAAAACTCATTAATAAATCTCCGATTTGACTCGGCCAAGCGAGCGCTGATGCCACTCTGGGTTTGTAAATACGCGACCCGGCTGTGTATTAATCTTTCTACCTCAACACTTCACTATAGTGATGCTTCCACTCAAGTTGTATATTTCACTGCTATGACAACAACTGTAAACATTAACAAGTGTATACTCTAATTAAACATGAAATCTAATATAATTAGTCGTGAATACTTCTAAAAGCAAACTCAAAATTTTAATTTTAAAAGCAAAACTAATTAGTCTATAATAATTCTGGGCTACGTCTGATGGAGGTTGCAATTGGAAGGGAAAATATAAAACGATACATTTTTCTCACATCATATTTTTCTTACCTTAATCCAATTATCCAACGGTCAGACACGTAAATAAATGTCATATCAGCATTTAAGGTTTTTGTCCTAACCATAGAGACTCTAAAAGTGGAGACTTTGTCTCTTTTCTAGTTATCTGATGACAATGTAGCTATTATTTATGTGTTTGATTGTCGATTTTACATTTATGAAAATAGAACAAATATAATGTGAGAAAAAAGTTATCATTTCGTATCTATACGAAGTACAAAGTTTGGGTACAAAATAACCCTTTCGATTCCCTCCCATTTCTAAAACTAACAGGGCTGACGATCGATTTGTTTCTTAGGAAAGTTCCTACATTGATTACAAAAACACCATTTTGTATGCTTATACAGTGCAAGTAATTGGCTATTGGATCCTACTCTCGGATCAAAAAGTATTCCCGAGTTTGAGCGTTAATTACAAACAAACCAGTAGATAAACAACTATGGGATTTGCAAAACCATAACTGGAGTCACGAATTTGCAAATTTAGTTGGTCTATTTCTGCGTTTAGACGTATAAAACAAATTTCTTACCAACAATGACTTTCAGTTTTGATGACGACAAGAACGAAAAGAGGTACCAGTTTAAGCGCATGTCAACCAAACTGCGACTGAAAATTCTTAAGTCGGGAACTTATGATCCGATCAAGACCAATATATTAAAGAAGGTAATGTACAACTTCACTGTGTTTGAGTACGGTATGTAATTTTATAATTTTCGAATTATATGAATTTTAAAAAATTAAATTACCATCTTAATTTTAATTCCTGGCCGGGCGGACCAACAAATTCGACATAGCTTACGTCAAAGAGCTCTTAGAACCTCCTTATTTTGAGCATGTAATTTTGTTAACCACTATTTAATACGTTTAATTTATAACACAAATTCAATTGAGAAAGTTTTGTTCACTTGAATCTTTTGTCGCAGAGGTATGCGCATTGCATAAGTAAACAATCTATTGCCTTTCCTTCTATACGAGCTAAGATAATATCAATTTGATGACAGGTTGGTCCGAAGCATCGAGTATACGTTTTGAGTTGCCTTGAGAGCAATTTCGTGGTCGCCCATGCTATCATCCTCGCTTTCTCGAGACACGTAACGCAGAAAGCAATTATCACAAACGCTACTCACTTTCATCCAATCCTGTCAACAATAGCTTCAATTTATTAATAACCTTGTCAAGTTTCTTCTATGAGAAATCAACTCTTAGGATGTAACTAGCTGATTAATAGCGCTAAGAATGGACTGAATACACAGCTTCGTTTTATGAGTAGCATCAGTATGTAATTATTTGTCAAATTGTAATATTTGCGATTGCCTACAAACATTTCCAGAATGATTTACAAAATATACTGTATATATCGTTTTTGTGTATCTAATGCGCTCTAAAATTTGAGAACATTGAAGCAGATGTTTAATGGCGTGTTTTCTAATCAGCAAATTAGACTTCGAGAGCCTATATTTACTTAGCCAACCACCCTTCGTTGTTGATACCAAAATGATTTCTAAATCAAATTAAAACAATAGAATGAGGAATTTCGTTAGAACTTTGAATTGGGTTACTTAAACTTACTGAGAAACTTCACTCGAAACTCGTGCGATATTTCACCGCCGGTGAGGAGAGCCATTTTTACTCAACAGCACAACAAAGATAAAATTACAGACTGGAACACTGTTCGCCGCACAATCTGAGAATACGAGCATAAACTCTGTTATTATGGAGGAATGCAATTACAAGGTGTTGACAATGTAAACCAAACCAATAAGTAGAAAAGAAATTAAATTAAGTATACGTCCAATGAACAGCTCGTTGTTTTTTTCCAGAATGAAACAAAGTAACTGATATTTTATTCCGTGCTGTAAGGCTTCTTTTCTAATGTTCTGAATAGTATGTCCACAGAAAAGATTTTAGGTTTGAGTTCCGGTGTAGATGCTACCTTTAGTAAGAGAGACCCTTTGAGGTTTTGTAAATCGTGAGTTTTGAACCAATAATTTTGTAGGTGTACTAATATCGTAAACGCCATTGGCAGGTTTGATTTGCTGTACGACTTGGAGAAGTTTTTACGGAACATGAGAAGGACTTGTTAGCTATGCGATGTAACCGATTGCTCACTGTCAGCCTTTTGTAAGACTTGATTTTTTCAAGCCTCGCATTCGTAGTCTCAGGACTATTTTGGTCATTTAAACCTTCACGAGTTTACTGTTCAGGTGTTATACATAGGTCAGTGACAGCATCAGTAGAGGTGAAGGTGTCTTACGTAAAGAAACTACAGATTCGTTGCAAGAAACACGGAGGTTCAAAGTTATAGAATAAAGTGTTGCTGGTCATCCGTGCACTCTGTTTAAATGACTGAAAGCTCTATCTTCAGATCGTTCCCATAAGCCTTCCAGTGTGCAGATAACAGCCGTGATGGAGAGTGAAAGCACCAGTGACAACCGCTGTTCCGTGGCCAACCCGAGAGCACGCCCGGGGGAAAGTCATCATGCGGATGTGACGCATCATATAGAGTCATCTGGGACTGGCAAGTCGGTCATATACTGGGGTATCAATCATGGGAACAATGTGCTCCTGGAGCCGGTCAGGATTCAGGATGTGAGAAGAGGTCTCTGAACATTCGGTTTTGATGGATGTGTAGTAGGGATTCTTCATGCCGTCGATTGTGGCGTAGTCTGAGTCAGTTTTCAACACGACACCATGGGGTATGGTTTTTTTTTCATTACCACCAAGAGGTAAACTGTATTGTATGAATATCCTATGAAACTTTAATTCTTCTGAATTGATCTTAATTCTCTGCACAGTAAAGTTATGGATTTATAATTCCATCCATTCCTTGTATCTATCAGCATGCTTGCTCGGCATCACTTACCAGTTCATATCCTAGACATTTATTGACATTCGCGTAGTAATTTCCGGTATTACAGTATGATGAATATTATGACTTTCATTCACAATTTGGAGAGTTTAAATATATGTAATATATAAATTTAAGTTTCCCAAAATCCGGATGTATCAAAAGGCCCCCTTTCACTTTTAAACGGTTGAGTATGCTTAATTCTTCTTTGGGAGTTCATAGTACTAATATATTTTTGATCGGATTTAAATATAAACCCTCAATTCCTAAAGTTGGGAACTAAAAAAGTGAAGGTGGGGTAACCAATTGAGTGATACCTCAAAGTAAAGGTATTGGCCAGCAAAATAAAGAAAACCAATTTCTGATTGCACTGGCTAAGATTGAACAAAGGCAATATTTTAACATCGCTGACTACTGTTTGGGACTGAGTCAACCTAAAATCTCAACTTCTCATTCTTTTAAGAATACGAGATATAAATTAAGGGACCATGAGAGTCAGTGTTGAAAACCTGTTTATTTCCCTAGAAACAGGCATTTTTATTGAAATGTACACGTTTTTACTAGTTCTACATTGTGTGACACTTCATTTTTGTAAAAAGGAGAAAAAGGTTTTTTGCATCATAACGTTCAATATAATTTTTAATTTTACCTTCAAGTTTCATCTGCCTGAATGGCATTGCCACTGTGAACACTGCCATACTAAAGACAGTTAACACACGATATCGGAATGCCTTATACAATGTATAGTATACATATACCAGGATAATTTAGGTTAATATATTGCCATATACGATTAAAATTGTTTCCATTTTCATAGGTATAATTGTTAGAAATTGGTTTTCTTTATATCATCTGGTTTGTGACCATGATTTGTTTTGTTTAATTTATACTTTTAAATTGAGGTAGGGCCTATTGCATCCCCAATTTTGAGACATGGGAGGGAGGGGATAATTTTGAAATTTATGAAAATGTCGTATGAGTATATTATCGAATATTAGTAAAGGAAATTTGGCAATTCCCAACCATACCATTAAGGAGCTTATGATGAGAATGTCGGAGTGTTATTAGACTCTTCGTTGTTCTTAAAGTGTCATGTCAACTGTCTTTGTACAAAAACTGCCAGACTTTTGTGTCTGTTGTACTAAATCAGGACTATCCCTTTACTTTCCCTTTACAGTTCAATAGTCCGTCAGTTACTTAAATATGCTTCAGTGAAATGAACCGTAACAAGTTTATATCAGCCTGCGATTAAAAAGAATTCAATGGAGACTTGTGAGACTCGTGACCTTCAACATCTTTCCCCCTCTGGCGTATTTCTTTAAATACCGTAACCCATTGTTATTTTCATGTTTCATTTTCATTAATTGTTGTTTTTCATGTAAACAGTTAATTAGTATATAAGAGAACTGCTGATATCTTTAATAATTTACTTTTTTAATAAAATTATATAATACTTTTGTCAAGAGAAATTTGTTAAGATTATGAAATTTTATTGTACATAGTGTTAAGCACATTTTTATATATTTTATTGGCTGAGCGTTAGTGACGCCTACCACTCGAGGGACTGGAATAATTGCATCCCTGTCTATCCGTTCACACGACATTACGAAAATGAACTGACCTATATAATTGAAAATTTTGCATTTTTTTAGTTCAATGGTGGTGCATATCACTCTATGGGGCTTGAAGAAGCGCTTTACATTGGTTTTTATGGATTAATCATGATGGCAACGATAAAATAGCAGAATAGATACATTTGTAGACAAACTGAGTACAATCAACTGAGATTTTTAACATGTTCGCAGTTCACAAACACCTTTATTAAAAACATGTATATTAGTTTTAAACATATATTCACAGGCACCACAGACCGGGTCGTGTGGAACTCAATACCATTTAGTTCTTTTTATATTTAATTTACAATGACAGTCGATACTCGGTAATTTTATATATTAAGCAAATATAAAATTACTATGTCCAAAACTATCATTTAACAGAATTAAATATACATTATGTTAAAATAATATCAAATCAGAACAATATTTGTAATTATTCAAATTCTGGCTAAATTCTTAATACGGAACTTTAATCATAATAATCATAATAACATACAGCTAGCAACATACTAAATCAAAGAATCAATGGGTTCAACTATGTTATCTCTATACGTAATACATTACATAATTTGTACTTATTAAAATACAGTACATTTTCCTTTTAAAATAATGTTGAAAATGTAAAGTGAACAGCGATATAAATGCGTTCGATAAATAATGTGCCTAGTCTCTTAATCTCGGGCAAACATTGCTTTTACAATCATTGTAAAGCCGAATATCAGAAATACAATATTTACCACACAAATAATTGCATGACCAATATGAAATTAATAAAAAGCGGTTTTAAAACTATTTTAAAGTTAATTCAAATTCTTAAATATTCTAGAGTAACCAAAACATGGTAAAAGTGAAAAACAGCGGAATTAAACAATAACAATATATTAAAAAACAAATTTAGTACATGCATATTTATATAAAAATAAATGTTCTACTATATGTGCCTCGGTTTGGTTTGTTTCGTGAGACATTTTAACATATGTACACTAATTACTCCAACACATACGCCATCGTTTGATGACTTGGCAGCTAGAGTTTTAGTATTAAATTGAAATATTGCCATTAGTTGCAAGATCTAGACGAAGATTGTCGGTAGACTTTAAATTTTGTATGAATCTCTATTTCTACAAAGAGAAAGAATGGGTTATATGGTGATATTATCCAACCATGGAATGTGAACATATATAAGATAACATTTAACCAATCTGAATACAATCATATGAAATTTAAACACGTGGTAGAGTAACATACGTAGCCTGTCAGAATGGAATGAGCTATAATAAACTTGACATTTGACACGCACTCTCAGCGAGATGTGTAGAGCGAACGTGGTGTGGCGTACACCTGCCTTGTATTTGGTATCTCTTTAATATCGAATATTTTTGTAATTTTATTATTGGAGGATGTTTTAAAAATAACTCTGGCGTTGAATGAATAAATAAAATAAAACGATTATATTTTACAAAATGGCCCTGCCCTAGACAGAGAGAAGGGCATCGACCTTATTAGTATTGTTAGAGCATTTTGCTATTCGCCTGTTGTCGGTCGGAATTCAACATTTACTGGACTTTCATTTACTTCACATAGAAGTGTACGTCATCCTCATGGTACCATTATTTGTGGCACTATATCAAACCGTTAAAGTTATTATAGTTGTAGGGCTTCTTCTATCCGTTTAACATATTTACAATCTGGAAGGATACAACTGATCACGTTAACAGAATGCAGTTAGTACTGCGATAATCAAAATATGAACGTTAATAACTTATCGGAATCTTAAATCTATATTTGTTAAAATCGTGAATGAAGAAATTCTAAAATTTCACTGACAAATACAAGTAAATATAATGTACAAGAAGTGTTTTTAAATATGAATAACGATTCGTACTTTGACAATTCAACATGTATGTAATAGCCTCAGTTCCAGATCCATATTTCACAGTGGTGTTTTATTTAATTAGATTTACATTATTCTCCTTCTTAATGTCAAAATATCATGCCTCGTTCTTGATACTAAAGATAAAAAAACTGTACGTTCTAGCTGACCAAAGCTGAGACATTTGTTAGAAAAGAAATTTGTAAATCGTTGGGCGGATTTACTTGGGATTGTGTGGGTGGGAGGGAAGGTTTCACTCTGAAAGGTAGCGGTAAGTTTTTAAACCTACCTCAAAGCCGTCTTTAGTAAAGCGTAACAAACTCGATACGAGTGTAGACTTATAAATGAGCACAATAGTTATCACTTTTAAGAGGGTGGTTCTCTAGTTTATGAATCGCACGTAGATGAAGACTCCTGCCTCATTTTGACTAAACTTTTGTATTACTGAAATTGTTGTAGTGTCTGCCTCTTGAGCTTTATTGTTTGCTATATATTGTTGAAAAATGGTCGAACCGTTGATAAATAAATACATAGTCTACAGTTATGAGTAGAATTCATAGTATAAACATTTCATTCATTAGAAGGGGAAGAAGTTACATAATACGAAAATCAGTAATTACATGTTACCTATAATGATATAATCTTTCCTGTACCTAAAATTTTCACTTTTCGATAATCCAAACATTGTAGTCAGTACAGCCCAAAAATTCAAAATATAACCACTGTTATTGAAAGAATTAAAATATTTTACATATATAATTTTATACGGTATCTAAGCTAAACAGTTTTATTTTCAGGATTAGAAAATTTCTCCGTCATTAGGTCATTATAGGACCCAAAATGCAAAAAAAACCCTAAACAATTTGAAAAGTTTATTAATTGAATGAATTGAGGGCTGATGTGGTTTGTCAGATGCCAACTTGGTTTCTGTTAACTGGAGGCCTATGTCGTTTATCTGCCAGTCATAGTCATGTATTTTTTTGAGTGTTGGGTTTCAAATGTGATACACCACCTGGACTCCGAGCGAACTGTGAACAGGACTGTCTGACATGAAAGCAAACCCTGCATGAGGTCGAGCACTGATGTAGGTTAAACGACATGGTGATTAACACAACAAATGTAACTTCATCTCTTTTTATATAGGGAAGAACAAAATCTGCTTCAACTACCAGTTTGGGAATTCGCTGCTGGTAAGAGTAAGGGTGGTTGGAGACTTGGGCGTGACAATGTCAGAGGATTTATCCTTTAATGTCCATATAAATCACACTTGTAGTAGAGCTAATAGAATGCTGGGTCTTATGATTCGTTCTCGAAGGTGATTAATAGTTCAATGGTATTGAATTCTATCTACTGCGCATTGGCAAGACAGTTGCTTGAATTTGCATCGGTAGTCTGGTGAACCTATCATGAGACCTCGGTGATGATCTGAAAAGAATTCAAGACAGATTTGCAAGAATGGTGGGAATTCGGCCGAGTGTGTCCTACCGCGACGTAGGGGTGAGTGAGCTGGGTGAAACTTTGGGTGAAGTGTCTACTCGAGATATGGCACAATTTTTACGGTCTGCCTGGGCTCTATAAAATGATGGATATCCCTGCATTTCTCCAACTCGTCTCCTTCAGAACATCAAGAGGCACTTGGTCACATAAACTCTTTGGAAGGAGGCGTCATTCTACTTCTTACCAGGCAAACTCTACGACAACCATGGTCCAGAGACTGGGTAATTTGGTCTGCAGACATAAAGATTTCTTCTATGGCAGCCACGACGCGATTCGTAGAATCGTCATCGAGATTTTCTCTAGACCTGTGTATTGAAGTTGTAAAATGGTTGATCCGTGTTGGAAAAAATAAAATACACAGTAAAGTTATTTTTTTATTCCATCATAAAAATCTATTAAACTGATTTTTGTATCGTTGGAGAGTGTTTTCTATCTTGGCATGTTTCCTATCCATGCCATGTTTCCTATCCTGTTCCTATCATGCTCCTATGTCAATAAATTTAACATCAAATTGATGAAATGGTCACTATTTTGAAACTGAGAGTGATATCTTTATACAAGATTTTCTCACATGGACTTAAAAGTGTACCAAAGAAGATGACTAAGAACTGTTCCGATTACGAATCTGATCTAGCACCGACGAGGATATAATTGTATTGGTAAAATCCATACTAACAACTATAAATAGGATTGTGCTATAAACTACATATTGTATTAAGCTCCCTAGTATGTATTAACCTACAAATCATGTGTTGAAGTATGATTTAACTTAGTAATATGTGGAAATGGTTTAAAAGTTAGAATTAATAGACTAAAGGTTCACTAAAATAGAACTTCTAAAATCTGTACATATAGGGCTATTGAGATGCAAAATAAAATATGAATATCTATACAATGGATTAATACCACATGCTATAGATATTTCTATTACCACCGACTATACACATTTATATATAGAAATATCTATAATCTGTGGTAATACGTACCGCACGCATGCATGGCCTAGCGGCTGAAACACTCAGACAAAGCGGCGGCGCGGCGTCACAGTGGAACAACGGAAAGTGGGGCAGGAAGACCGCCGGAAACTGTGAGATGGACCGGAACACAGGAAACGAACCGTTACTTCTGCCACGAGTCACGGTCTCTACCCGCCGCTTATAGTCTAAACACAGAGATCAAAACTTGTGTTCTTTGTCGAGACATTTCAATGATGGGTTCAGCTCTTATTCTCAACGGATAAGTTTCTTATAATAAAGAGCCACTTTCCGTTATAAATAATAAGGAATGGAATAGAATATCAGTTAAACAATATGACTACCTAGTAATTATTATTCATGAAAGATAATATTAGTAATTTAAACGTGCGAAGGTAATCCATCAAGTGAGTAGGCAAAGACTCAACAAATAATACAATTAATTATTATCCTACACTGAGTGTTTGTAGATAATTAAGCTTTACTGTGAGAACTAACTGCCAAGGGCTATGTTTTGTGTAATTAATTCAATGGATAGCATGTTTTCTGGTATCGGATAATGCACCCTTCCATCTCCACAAAAAATGGTAGAAGAAGGGGTGAAATAACTACATCTCTGGACCCTTCGATGAAATGTCTACGCCATCAATATTAATGAACCGCACTTTTAAACTTGTTAATAGCTTATGGGGTCTATATTTATGATGCTGTTACAACATTATAATTAGCATTATATAGGATTATGATTTAGAGGATTCATAATCCTCATAAGAGGTACAATTAAAAGGAATTAGACGACATTGCAGACAAATGTAGATACACGTAGCTAAAGATTACCGATTTCTTTATATTACCGATAAAGAAGGTTGATATGATATACTATAAAGTAAAAGACGTACTAAAAGTATTTGCAGCCCCAAGAGAGCTTGGTGGCTTCTAGAATGCTTTTGGAGATTCTCTTTGCTGCTGATAGTATAATACGGGATAGTTCAAACCTAATGCCCTCAATCACACACATGATGGTTTATGAAGCCTTCACACGTTATACTCTATGATCAAAGGTAAAAGTCGCATGTCCTCAGATGGAGTTAACGCGGAGAACGTATGTTTGAAATTAACAGAATATTACAGTGTAGCCTAATTCAGTAATACTTGAGTACTAAATAATTACAGAGGTTTTTGTGCAAAATTTGAATTTGTTTATAGTTTATTCTCTTTTTAAACGATAAACGCTTTGGGAAGGGCATTTTATTGCGATTAATTTCAGAATCGCGAAAGGGCCTCAGTAGAAATTATATAGACCTACATGTTTGTCACAGTTCGTACCATTTTCCACATACTATAAGTATACATACATATATATATATATATATATATATATATATATATATATATATATATATATATATATATAATTTCAATAAACATTGAATCGCAAAAAGTACTTGCTCCGCCGGGACTCGAACCCGGATCTCTCACTTGCCGGGTGAATGTGCTACCATTACACCACAGAGACTCAATATATCAAGTACGTGCAAATATATAAATATATAACATTAAAGCATCCCTTAATTTTTGAATGTTAGGAATTTTATCTAAAACTTTTATTTTATATACACAGTTGGTATCAATCGAAAGCTCTTATAGTTATAGACGCACCTTTTGTGAATATGACATACATTCGTCTGCCCCACGAGATTCCAAACTTCCAATGTTAATTTTTTTTCTAAATGCCTTACGACTGGTTTGGTATTACACCATGAAGTCATTTTTTTACTTCTTGCACTACAAAGCTTTTGCGCCGTTTTCCTCTGTGGTTTAGTTTTAATCTTATGGGAGTGTTTTTATTTAGTTTAAATCAGCTGATTACTGAATCGCACGTGCTGCTTATGATATAATTAATTAGTTTAGTAGCGAGCTTATTTGTACGCGAGATAATTAGATAAAATTACTGTAAGTCATCACTTTCAGGGTCTATATATGGTTAGCTGGCGCTGATGTAACATTTATAAACGTGTCTGACTATTGGTTTTAAGCTAGGAAAATATAATCTGTGTAAATATTATCGTTTCACATTTATAACCGTTTCTACCTGAACCAAAACTAGCGCGGTTGACGATCGATTATTTCCTAAGGTAAATTTCTCTATCGGTGTCAGGAACAACCCGGTTGTGTGCTTATATTGTATTGTGGAGCATGGCTCTCGCCTCCTGGACGATATGCAGTTATTCCCTATTTCATGTTTTATTTATCGTGTACATGTTAATGAATATAATATGATACAGTATTGTTTTAAAATCTACCATTGATTCGTAATTAAGTATATTAAAATCGTGAATGGTCATAAACAATTACGAATAAATATTTTAACAAAAAGGTAATCAGTATTTCTGAACTCTTCAGTAAAATAACCAAGATATTCATTTGCCATTTAACCCGTGTACCCACTATTTTAACTTATAACAGCTTTTAACCTTTGATAAATCGTAACTCACTCTTATAATTGGCTGTTCTTCTTTCTTTCCTTTTTACGCTTCACCAATTCCAGAATTGAACAATCGTAGGAATAGGCATTTGAGCGCCCGTGATTTTGCTTTTGGATGGATAATTTGGACTCGATTTACTTCCGGTTCGGCTTGGATGATTTTTTATTAACGTCTGGCAACTGAATAGATGAACCACGATTTATAAAGAACCTCGGAGGATATCCATTTAGCAATCAAGGGTCGACAGAATAATGATGATATAACCATTATAGTAGGTTTGCTTTAACCAGGCTCGTGTGGTAGCCTATCGCACTCTAGTTACAATGGTCTGTTACGGGCATGTAGTCAGTGCAGAGATGAACACACGAACGCGCAGGCGCACACACGCACCACACACTCGTTGCCTCAGGCCCTGTTAGACAACTTTCTATTGTAAACTTCCTTCCACCTATTCTTCTCGGTTTTTTCCAGAGACGAGATGCGGTGCAGCCGGGTGGACCATTGGATATGACGTAATCTTTCCAAATCCGGAATTACAATGTAAATGTTCTCTGCATATCAAGTAGCTTTCATAAACTACACTAATATCAGGATCACAAGGCATGGTGACTCACTGAAGTCGAAAATGATTCCTTTATCTAATAACAAGAACCTATAGACAAAGGACATAACCCTATAAACATTGGCGCTCATAAACTTATATCAAGTAGCTTTCATATACCACCATAATGTTAGGATCAGAAGGCATGATGACTCTCTGCAGTCGCATTCCATTGTCCAATAACAGTGTTCCTGAACCTATATCAAGCAATGTTGTCTGTTCGATTATGAACACCATCGTTCGGTTAAACAATTTAAAAATCAATTTGCTCCCATAAAGAATATTTAGACGCCAATTACGGACATATATAAGTATCTAATTCAAGTCGCATATAAGTCAAGGAGAATTTTGGTATAACTAGTTATTGGCATTACTTTCAACAAAATAAGCTGCTTGCTTCAACACGTTGCGGTGTACAGATGGTCGGAGATGTAGATGATTAGCGGTAAAATGCAAGTTATATGTTGGCTCTAATATTTCTGGGGAGAAAACGGAGCCAGTTTCCTATTGGCTCCTAGCGCTGTTGCATTTAACCGGCTTAAGCGCTTATCCCAGTTAGCAGCATACCGAAACCATAGAATAACGAAAAGTCGTTTAGGTAGACTACAGATAGAAACTAACATTTTTATCAATTGATATAAGCATATACTTTGTTCTGTCATTGTTTAATCAACTGTTACTTAATATCAAAGCAAAATTTTGTTGATTGTAAATAACTAGAAATAGCAATAAATAACAATAAATAGAAAGTTGCCACAGTATAAGCACTTTAAAAATGTCCAATAGTATTGGAAACGACAGTGAGATTATTATATTTATAAAAAATAGTTTATTGAAATATATAAGAGTACTAAGTAAATATTGTGTAGTCTCGATGCTAGTGTTGATCAAATGCTTCTTACGCATCCAATATCTAGCATTCCAAATACCAAAGGGGAAAAGGTAAATGTTGATTTTATGTACATTTTTAATTTAAGGACGCTTGGGGTGGGTGGTATTGGAAAAATATCAGAATCTGTTTTCAATCTCAAACTTCACCCCTTTGCACCTACATTTGCAAGGTTGCGTGCTATTCAAGGGATGTTCAGGCAGCGAACGCCAGGATATGCGGAAAGGCCAATTCCAATACTCTCTAGCTACTGGCATAACCAGAGCTTTTTAATTTGATGGCTCAGAAACTATCAATTCACATTTTTAGGGGAGAGGGAATTGATCAATCGTGATTTATTAAAGGTTCAGGGTGAAGAAAATTTTAAAGTACGTATTAATTTTAACATGCTTGGATCTTTACCGGATAAAAACGATAATTAGTTTTGAATATAGTTGGGTGTTTGCATTGTTGTACGGTAGTGCTCACGTCAACTGAGCTGGAATTTAGGTACTATCTCGAGGGATGTGTTTCTTATTTTCGTCAGAGGTGGCGCCACCCCGCACTTCTGGCCAGGAGCATTTCCGACCGGGACTCTCCCGTGCTCACATCACTTTAGATGATTTGGTACGGAAAATATCGATCACAAATGTCCTCGACACTACCCTGCACAACACTAGAGAGTGTGATAACAAATACATTTACTTTACCTGATCCTATATAATGGCAGTAGTTTCTGGTTATAAAGTATTTAGAATATAACTGTATGAAAATTCCTAAGTTTAGCCTAACACATTCGGTATGACAACCAAGCAGACAATAAATAATTATAAATTTAAATGTAGGTTTAATTTTATATCTAAAGATTTCTTTGCTATTCATGAAGAGTGTTATGATAAAAATAGATAGCTAATTAATTAAATGTAAAAATCTTGATTGCGACTGCCATGTAATTAATGGCTTCCAAGTAGCACGATTCTATCTACGAGAGAGACCGTCCTCGGCGTCGCCGTTCAGCCGATTGGAGTTTAGTTCAGCTGGACAGAAGCAATCAACGGACCTTCAATACTCTTAAAGCAATATGTAATTTTTTATTTGAGTTATGGAATTATTCTATTATTTTTCAGAGGTTAGGGGGGGGGGTCGTATCCGGATCTCTCTTTTGAATACTTCGCTGTCTCTAGTAGTTAATCACCCTCAAATCCGATCTTCCAGTAGCTCGACAATAAAATTACACCACAAGTTCCAGTCATGATATTCCTGGTATTTGCATAAGCATACTCATCTAGTCAGTAAACCCGACCCCAATTAATTTGTTAGAATTCATAATTATAGCCCATTTCCTCAATTTTGGGTCATATTCACCATATCATTTCAAAGTTTTTCAATGAAAGATTTATGTTGAATAAAGGATGATTCATAATATTTTGTTACGTTCTAGTCAAAAGCTTAAGGATTAAACCTTACAATGAACGTCAACAACCATGTGTAAAACACTCAAAAATCCAAAACATATCATAATTTATTTGTTGCAATGGTGCGACTTTTAGTGCTGTTAAATGTGACAATTTTTGGTATGAATACTAAACTTGAATTTGATAACCCGGTAAACATATCAGGATAAAATTTGGATAACCCATCCGCGAGATGATTTTTTTGTTGTTATTTACGCACAATAAATTAAAATATTTCATATGAAAAGCTCAATCTCTCCCATCATTCAGAGTTTCTCCAGTCCCCTGGTCCTTAGTGAGGAAGCAGGAAGGGAAGGACACGTCCGCCTAAGACACGAGGGAGAAAGTGATTAAAGGTTCAGTTCGGGCGAAGGAGAGTTCGGTACTGCTAAATAGGGGAAAGTGGGCAAAAGCGGGCAGAGCGGGTAGAAAGTACTTGCGCACTAACACTAACATGCAGAGAAGTGACGGCAGGGACCGTGCAGTGGTGAGAGGTAAAGGTGTTAAGTCTACTCGTGTTACCATACTCCGGAGACACAGTTCACACTAGAGACATCAGACAGTTCACTGATTCTTATCAAACATCACTTGAGCTGTTAGTATCTTGCCATGTCTCTTCAGGGACAGTGGACAATTCCTGCTGTACATGTATCCTTAAAGTCGGGTTGTGGTGTAAACTTTATACACCAGCAAAGTGATGTGCAAAACGTTTGGATTGTCAGAACTATTCTTTATTTACATATTATCTACCTATCATATATTATATATATTATATATATATATATATATATATATATATATATATATATATATATATATATATTACTAACAGATTCGCCATGTACGCTTCAATAAAACCCCGTGATTATTTTTTTATTTAAATGTTATTAAAATAAATATTGTAACACATTGATAACAAAAAGGTAAAATTTAAATAGAATTACTACACATCATCAGTCAACATAAAAAATAAACACAAATATGATGATTCTGTTCTATATCATAACATAATATTGTCAAAACACCAATAATAAAGAGTTCTCACTTGTGTTTGGTATTTATTAGCGAAAAAGTGAGTAACTACTTATACACATGATGTGGAATGACAATATATTTAGATGTGCTGGTTATAAGATATCAAGGTTGGAAAGGATACATAAACAACAATTATTCCAGTGATCTTAGCTGCATACGCGGCCAGTGTCCTGAATATCACACTGTTTTCTGGATACACTGATTCGGGAACATTGGTAACAAAATAAATTATATTCTTGGAATTTTTCGGCCTCGCGTGGAGAGCCATCTTCGGCTAACAAATGTTAAATCGAAACTGGCAATAAAACATGTCTGCTCATATAGATGAGTAAATAAATTAGTTAGCTTATGCCCCAATAGACGAACGATATGAGAAACAGTGATCAATAAGGCTTCATTATAACAGCACAACAGATTTATAACAATATCACTTTATCTTTTTAGAAAGTATTATTTCTTTCCTTATTATTTATATGGTTCCTCTAATTATTCTTAGACGATAGTTTGGGATTTTTTATAGTACTTTTCTTTTGTCTTCTTGTATTTCAATCATTGTTTTGCTATATTGGTCGTTGATTGATTAATCTATACAAATACATGTGTACAGGAGAGCGAGAAACCAGACCCATATGTTAAATAACTGCCACTATTTGGGATTGGGATATGTGCTATTTTTGTTATTGCTTTGTGTTTGGCACAGGCTCGTTACACAAGTGAGGTTATTCTTTACACACCCACGCACACACACACACACACACACACACACACACACACACACACACACACACACACACACACACACACACACACACACACACACACACACACACACACACACACCAACCACCAACATCGATGACACGAGAATCTACAAGAAGAAAGTGGCCCAATTGTCACCTATTCTATACAATACGATGTTGTGTAATGTTCCGGAGGTTCCAAATATCGTACAAGACGGAGACCATCATGTCGATTTGATGACTGTAAAAACACGACACCATTTCTCGTGAAAATCACCAAACCGAAGATTTTTCCAACAGGCTCCATTCAAAGCGATCTCGAACAGCACAGATCTGTTTCTTCACGGCAAATGCATCCGGGTGACCACACCAACTGGTGACCCTGAAACACCTAGTCTATTATAAATAGGTCTTTTAACTCACCGAGTATAACATCAACTCAGTTCTCGTCAAAGGACTTTCATTGGAGAATTTGATTTTAAGGATTGAAATAGTACGCGAAGCCATTAGGCGATTTTATAATGGTCACACGTTATATACTGTTGAATAGACACGACTATTTACGGCAACAAGTTCAAACTATGACGATCCGAACGGAAAATATGCGAGTCCTAAACAACTCTTGAGTGCAGTATAACATTCAGCTTTGAATTATATAAATGCTAAATAATGAACAATTGATTACAGCAAGAGTTTATGTAGTACAAAATAAAACTGAACACGAAATGAGAAAACATTTGACATATTTATATAAAAGTAATAACCATTTGTGGAAGTTCTTACAAAAGCATTGCACAGTGAAAAAATTATTGAAATATTCATTTGTCAGATTTCTAGTGAGTTTAATGTTTGTTTCTGGACATTCTGGCAACTTCTAAGCAAGTTTTTCAATATTAATAACAATTCGTATTGATAAATGTTACGAGGAGCAGGATTAGAATCAATCCAATTACTTACAAAAAAACGAATAGCTTTTAGCGCAATGTAATTGTGTTATTCAACGATTCAACAATGAAAGGGAAAGGAGGAGAAACCAATGGAAAGTGAACACAGGTAAGAAAGAGCTGGAGGTGAGGCGAGGATGGAAACAGTGCTCGTTAGGACTGATTCTAGGCCCAGAGCATGGCGTGGCGTGGCGCCTGGGCGGCTAAATTACACGTCGGCTTCAGCTAGGAATCCTGACTGAACTGGAAACGAAATCATTCCTCTATACACAAAGTGTCCTTATGAATGGTTTCAACCTGGTTTGCACCATGAACCTAAGAATCAAGGGCAATATTTATTTCTGTGTGTAAGTTGAATAGTGCTATGTTACTTCTGTAGCTGCAAAATTCAGAAATAAGGATAAAAAAGAAAAAAACTTAGTTATGGCTTTTTGCAGTTTGATAAATCCAGATTTATTTTAACAGTAAGCAGTACACGAAGAGCATTGCGGTTATAAAATAGGCATGAAAATAAAAAAGCATAACATAACAAATCTGCATAGAAAAGACTGCTGTTAGTTTTCCAACCAAAACAAGCCTCTCAAATCATTTCTCCTCTTTTGAGTATCCTTCCTGGGAGTATACAAACTTACCTTACTGTTCTCCTTATCATAAGGCATCTTCTCTTCTCTTAGCGATTTAGGCATGAAGCGGCAAATTTCCCTTGGAAAAAGTCAGAGAGAACTTTGTATCAAGTGTTCGTAGATTATAATCCAGCGTCCCATAACGACAAAATACATGGCTATATCGGGCATTAACAGTCCATTATTATTTCACAGACCAAAATAATCTTCGTCTTACAAGCTTATTTTACGAATACAAACACAATCAACTCTTATATTTATATTTAAAATTAACAACAATAAATATTTTATGATTTTTTATTGTGTAAGATCTTTCGAGAGAAAGAGTATCTTCGTCAAACACATCACACACAAAAGTAGATCTATAACCTTTTCTATAGTCTTGCCTTAATTAAAATATTGGTTCTTGCAAATTGTCAATATAGTGATTAAAAAACCAGTGTCGCTTCCATTTTCAACGTTACAATCAGCTGTTGTTGTTGCAATCTGTCCCGAGTAATATAATCAAAGTGAATCTGTGTACAATAATCGAGATGAATTATACAGATATAAACAAAAAAATAACTTATTTAATATCAATCTACGGCAGTGTTTATTTTGTAATTTTTAACACCCATCAAGAGTTATAAAGGATGTTGAATAAATCTCTTCTACAATCCCAACTCTGGTTGATTTCTTCTTTGCGTTCACTATGACACAAGGTGCTATCGGTTTTGTTGTGCAATTGAATTAGTATTACATTTCTGTACTCTCCGTGTAACTTATCCTACCAGTTAGATAACTAACTACAGGTCCGCTAGCGGCTCCCTCACGTCCGTGGGATTGAGAACTGGAGCGTATCTTGTGCTCGTACACAGCAGTCGTCACACTCTTCTCATTCTAATCTAATTGTATCAAAATAAGTAGTTTCAACTAATGATTTCCTTGTACAACTTATTCTTTGGCCGTGTTTTACGTAAAGAGGCTATTTATTCTTAATTAAATTTGAAGTACTCTACGTAATTAAAATTGAGTCCAGCAGCACGCTATCGTTGGTGATATTATTAAACCAGTTCTGGTGTACTTTCGAGGATACTGCTGAAGCTAAATAATGGTCATTCTAAGGGAACTTGTAATCTTGGTGGTATATTAGGGCTTTGAGAGTAATTACAATCTGGCTGCAACTACGACGTAAAAGTTTTACTTGAATGATTCTTTAAGATTTACTTTCCTGAGTAAGTCAGAATCAGTAATAAAAGCCGAGAAATTCTTGTACGAAGGATATTCCACAAAATATCCCACAAACCAGTCGAAAGCTATTCAGGACGGCTTATTACACGGATACGTCTGCCGAAAATGTCTGATCTGTCTATCGAGGATGATGAAACTAATCTCCAACAGATGACTTCAGGCCCTCACCCAGATTATCTCTTTCCTACTAACGCATCTTCCGATTAAACGTAAAGATGGTTTCGATGCTCTTCGATCTGATTTTTATGGAGAGATAATTAAATACTTTGTCTAAAGTTTAATATTAACGATGGATGAGGAGACTTTTTACATCGTTAAATACCATAGATTTGTTTCAATAAAAGAAGGAGGTTCACTAGAAAACTGAATATTAATTTTAATTTTAAATAAACAAAAATGAGTTGTTGATTCCATGCTTGCAGGCCATTATGGGCGTTGGATATAAATTCTTCAAAACAAAAAAGGCTGTTTTTAGAGAAGTAAAAAACATGTATCCTGTTTCACAGTCCATCACGGTCGGAGGATTATTTAGCACATCAGGTTTAAGAATTCACACCAATACGTCAGTACTGCTGAGATGCCAGTATAGTTGTTTTTTATTTATTAGATAAGAAGGAACACCTGAAGAAGTTATTGGCAGCGATCTGAGTAGAAAGCAAGATAATGAGTAATCACCACGCAGCTAAGCCGGTGTCTTACAAGAAGTCACGTCCCCGGATGCACAAGGCGCTGAATCATCGTCTGCCCACGGTCACCTTATTCGTTACCGGATGCTTTCGTTACTTTCGCTTTCAAGCTCCGCTTCCGGTGTATGTAATAATCCAACAACAACTGGTACTTGTGTGAGGTAGTTGTAAAGTACGCTTGGCCAAGCGGAGACACGCATTGTCACTGTGACGAAAGTCATGCAACTTTTGGAGGTGGACCAAAACGCTTGCTTGGCAACGTCGCGTCGCCATGCGACATTGCATTGGGCTACCGGGATACGAGTACTAATATTGTGCTTCAGCAAATGCTATTTGATGTGTGTTACTTGTATAAGAAAAGATATACAGAAAAAACAATAACATAAGTTGCATTAAAATTTAGCTTCTTTATTTCTGAGTTTAGACATATAAAGCAAGTCACTAGCAAATATCTAACTTCTAGTTTTTAATGTCGGTAACATAAAAAAGACACTGTTTTTAGTACTATTCAACCTAACTGCAACTTTTAACATTCATAACTACTTGCGATATTTAGACAAAATGTATATACAAAGTAATTAGAGACGTTTTTACCATAATTTTATAATTATAAGTGATAAAGTTGTTATTCCAATCATAACCAATTCTTGACCGGGCGTTTAAAATATGTGGCATCGGTTTCGTTATAGATGCCTTAAAGTAGCGTATATAACTCTAGAGCGTGTTGTTAACCATTATTTAAAATGTTTAATTTTTAACATATATTAAAATTTGTTAATCAGACCGCCAGACGGTTGAGGCTATACTGCCCTAGGGTAGTCTGGCGGTTTGGCGTTTAAACTAGCAGGCGCCTAGTAATAAACCTGATAAATTAAATCAGTAGTGGCGCATAATAATAGTTTGAGTGGATCAGGTCTAGTCCTGACCTGAGTCATGTTCCGTCTGTCTGCTTTGAGTGAGTGAGGCTGGAACAATGTTTGCTCCCCTATAAAAGGAAAGAAAGAACATATCAATTACTAATGTCGAGATTGTCTAAAAGTTCACACAAGTCATGACAGGGAACTTCCCTACCCATCCCATTCTTACTTACAGTCAGTTCAGAAGCAATAAGAAACTTTTACTTTAAGTGCTTATAATTTCCAGCTTCTTGCTCGACAGAACATGAAACATCAACAATATTTGATTTAGTCCGGAATGAAAGAAGGCACATCTCAGTTTTGGTGCAACGTTTGCAAGCTTGTATTTTCACCAAACATATGCTGTCTACAACTAACGATTTTCTAAAAAGAAACTAAGTCAACAATGTTTGTTGATTTTATTTATAAACGTGTTAAGCTACTCTTTATCTAATAAGACAAAGAGTAGGAATGAAATCTTTATCTGTCTCTTTCCATTGCAGTCTTTGATAAATGTTGGAAGTGGCATCAAATTTCTCTGGGATATGGACACTTCTTGGGTCATTTACTAGATGGATGCATGAGATTTCTTCATGTATGAGAAGACAGTGTTCGAGGTCATGTCACATTCTTTCATTAAAGACTGTTTGTTACTTGTGACTTAACACGCGAATGTACTTACATAGCATCCTGCACTTATAACGCTCAGATCTGTCTATGATTGGGTTTTGCTCTGCACTTAAACTTTTCTCAATGAACGGTTAATGTCCGAATGTTACCACAGTTATTAAACTGCGGTGTACGATGCCTTGAAGTTGGACTGGAACACTAAGAAAACTCCTCCCAGACAATTTAGCACACCTCCATTCGAGTGTCCAGTGCATTGATGTAGAAGGTGATAACTACTACTAAGAATGCATGGGTGTAATGCAATACCGCAACACCGCGAGAAGGGAAGGGGGCACTGTCCGGTTCCTTGGTACCAGTTCTCCCGGAAGGAGAAACCCCTAGGTGGTGAAGGACTACGGGTGGGTAAAGAAAGTGAAGGATCAGAAGAACATGTCCAAGTCGCCCGGCGGCCGCGGCGTGTTTCGATGTTTCTAATTGTGTCTGTTGACAAAACATAGTTACAATATTGTTGTTTGCCATCCTGAGAAAATATGTATAATCTTTGGCTTAGTAATACCATTTATTGAGAAGTTTGGTACTACAAGATACATATTATCATACTAAAAGATAAGATTATCTAGTTGTAAATCACACATAACTGACCGGCGGCGCATTTTTTTTTTTCGGTGAATGAATATGAATACAACAAGATTAGAACGATACGATTATTTCTTATTAAGTTAAGCTTAATAACAAGACATAATTCAAACCTATCAACGCAACAAAAGTCTTAATTGAAGTGATTGTAACTTTTTTTCTGAACTATGATTAACTATCCTAGACTACAAGTTTTCTGTTCTTTGATCTTTATGACCTCAAAATCAATAGGGTTCTTCCCTAAACTGAGAGGAAGCTATGTACCTAGCTTCAATCTCTTGGTACAAGAGGTATCTTAGGTTTGCTATCTTTCTATCACGACAGCAAAGACAGCCATCGATACGATGTTAAGGATCTGCCATCTCATAAAAAGTAAGGTTTAACAAACACTGCATTAAGTAATATCATACATATTCAACGGGTCACTATATAACAAAGTATACAAACCTTATCAATACAGATCGTTATAAACTTTACACCGCCCAGGCTTACCATTACATATCATTGTCCAAGTGCCAATTTGCATTTTTATACACGTAACTTACAACATAGTTTTTCTTGAAATCGAAAGACAATTTTTACTAAGAAAGAAACTAATATTGTCAGCCGCTCAAGTCTAAATGAGAAGTAGCAACAAAGTTATATATAAATATAAAACGATAATGTGTTTCTCAGATAATATTTTCTTAGCTTGGCACACTTTAAAACCAACAAGATATATAAAAAATTGTTAAATCTGCCTCATTTAACCGCATAAAGACCCTGAAAATTGTTGGTTTCAAGCGAGTCGAGTTACTAAAAATATAATTTGAGAAAAACATTATCATTTAATATAAAGATATGACAATATATTTCCTTTTGTGGGTATAAGGCTCTATACCAAGAGATTCCAAAATTCCAATTTTAACTTTATTAGAGTAGTTTCGTTTAGTTTAAAACAGCTGATTACTAAATCACAATAATTGCTGCTTAATATGATAATCTAGGACCCGAGAGCCTATTTACCTCGTATATCACCGTCAGATAACTAGACAAAGTTACTGAAAGTCACCACTTTCAGGGTCTGTATATGGCTAGCTAACTCTGATGTAACATTTATAAACGTGTCTGACTATTGGTTTTAAGCTAGGAAAATATAATCTGTGTAAATATTACCAGTTCATATTTTAACCATGTTGACATCCTTCCATTTGGACCTCCTCTAAAACATAGCGTGGCTGATAATCGATCTATTTCACGTAGCCGTGGCAGGGCAACAAAAATGAAACCATGAAAATAAAGTCAGTACAGCTTGCGATTTTCCTTTGATAAAAGCAGCACTTCTCTCCGTGCTGTATGTGTTCCTCGCTTATCACAGTACACTATCAGTATGTCAATAGTTCGTAGCTTATGTATAATATGACTTATTTCTACAACTGAAACATGAAACCAAATAAAAAAATGGCCTTTGAAACCTAATTTATAGTAAACTACTTCGGGTTTTTAGTGTATTTTAACACCATACGTATATTATGCAAAAGGTAACGAAGATAACTTAATACTTATATTTGAAAACAAAATAGATAATCACTCATCTTAACTACTATTTTTACATTTGGCTATATAGACTAAAGAGATACATTCATATTTTTACATTAGAGCGTATTACAAAAAACACGTAAAATAACTAATAAATTTTGATATCCAGTGATTGCAGATGAATACAATAAAAATAAACTGTTATGGTTCTATAATATATTAACAAACTATTGTGATTTAAATATTCCATCTTGCGCAAACGGCAGAAAGATAGATTCCCACGCGTGGCTGTCATCTCGAATGATCTGATGAAAGATGTGTTATCAGTTAAGGGGTTTAATTTGTAACCTGAATGTTTGGTTGCTATCAGTTATTATTTCTATTATTATAAATTGTGTTTTGAACCTATCGTATACTTTGGTTCACATTTGTATTTACGCTAAGTTATTGTACACTTATTAAAATGCGTATGGCCGATAACATGATACTTTGCGAGATATAAAAAAGGTAAGTGTTACAGTTCTTAATACATTGAGAGTGATCTGAATAGAAATATTCATACTGTATTAAATGTACCTAAAATGTACGTGTTAACCTAACCTTTGTGGGATAATGGTTTGCGCGGATACCCTCAGACTCGGGTGCGGAGCAAGAGGCTGCATATTGACATGCTATAACTCAGAATCCTTATGAGTTGTTTGGAAAAGCACGATCAGGACCAGAAGTGAGTAAAAGCACTCCACCTGATTTCTTACTCCACGATCCAGTGACTAGGTATATGCCGTATGTGCACGTATGGTACATAGGTAGCTGTCCTTTTGCTAAGGTGACTCTGAACAGAATTTTAAGGTTCACAAATAATTCAGCAAGATATAACAAATTCGCGCTTGTTGAAATTTACGGCATCTGCTAATGCCAGTGATGCTATTCACTCAGGGCGTTATGGTTAACGCATGATTGTTGCGTATACTATTGGAATTCTAATTTCAACACTTTTTCAAATTCAAAGCAACAAACGATTTAATTGTATTGTATAGGCGAAGAATTATTCGGTGGAAATGTGTGAATGTAGAATTTAAAGATTGTGCAAATGCTCCAAGAATCTTCATTCAACATAGCGACTACATTAGTACATGTATCAAAGACATTAATCATTTGTCTTGTGAAGTTGTTCTGGACGAACAAAATTAAAATATACAAGAAACAGGCATTATTAATAACAATAGCTTATAAATGTTTATCATATTGGGCATATCTTTAATAAAAAGGTAGCCTAACTGCATTGTAAAGAAACTATCATTCCAAATCCTAAAAAGAAAACTGTAATATGATTCGTAGTTTATCCAAAGTAAACATGTAACCATCAACATTACAGTTCAATCATCATCGTTAGTGAAAATTTGCATACAGCAAGAAAGTACAGAACAGCCTACAAAAATAGTTAGATAAAACAGATTACTAAATTATAAATCAAATTAATAGCGCCGCTGATATTTCCAACTTGCATGCAGGCATTGTGAAAGTACTTCACTTGCGACTAGACAACTATGAAATATGCGGGCAATCTTACAAAGTGGGTTAACATGGGGAAATGAGTCAAAGTGACATGAGAGAGTTTAGCAACTTCCGTCGTGTAGCTGAAAACTATTATCTGTACTGAATTTAAAGAGAAACGCGTGTTTACTTTCTAAATATTATTAGTTTAGTAAAATATTGTTGCTTTTATTACTGTATGATATGTTTTTAATGTTACACAGTATTATGCAGACGTTTTGAACAATAAAAGTCAAATATAAAGATGTTATAAGCATTACCTCAGGAGTTGGATGGTTGGGCATCTTATTAATAATCAAGGGTTGATATTCTGAAAGAGAACTTGAGACTGGTGGAGGGGAGAGACTGCTGGGATTAGCATCATCTACTAAACATTAGGGCTGTTAATCTGGAGGAGAGTCTGATGCTGATGGAGGGGGTGAATTTGAGAGGCTCGCATCATCGTACTAAGCATTAGTGGCTGATAAATAAATGTTTTATTGCGTTAGACAATATAACATGTATGGCAATCGTCATTATATTTGTTTTAAACTAAAAAAATATTCCACTCATTCTTAACATCTCAATCCCTTTTAGACATACATTGTCAACATTTATTCATTCCCAATCATTCGAATTGTCCCACTCTTTCACCTAATCAGTCTTTCCAATTCGGTGGTCTCCCAATTGGGGTGTGCCATGAACTCGTCTGTGCGTCTGTGCTGTAGAATGCTTTTGCAATCAACGCAGTTTTCAGACGGGTTTTAAATGCTTTGAGCATTGGGGCATTTTTGATTGAATTTGGCAATTTGTTGACGAATTGAACTCCCCGCCTGTGACGGTAAACGTTCATGAAACTGCCGTTCTGTGTCTCCCAGTTCGGGTAGTTCCTCCCTGCCCCTTGTTGCGTAAGAGTGTATGTTACTACCTCTTATGGTTTCGCATTTTGACATGAAGAAAAGGCATGTCTCTAATACGTAGAGGCAGGGTAGTGTCAACAGTTTCAGATTTTTGAATGCTGGCTTACACGACTCTCTCCTTTGCAGCTTGGCAATGATTCTGACTGCTCTTTTTTGCAGTATGAAGATTCTGGAAACATTTGTTTTTGAGCAACCCCCCCCCCACAAAACCAATCCATAGGAGAGGTGTGGGTAGATTAGTCCATAGTACGCCGTCATCAGCACCTGAGTCGGGCAATACTCGGACAGTCTCCTCAAAACATAAATGCCTGAGGATACCTTGGAACAAACGCTGTCTTCATGAAAATCCCATGTCAACCCTTGATCGAGGTGTATTCCAATGAATTTTGTTGAGTAGACTTCTTCGATCTCAGTCTCATTCAACATGACAGTGGGACTAGAGCCTGAGTTCGTTTGTCTCAGGCAAAATTGAATGAATGTTGATTTCGTTGGGTTTGTTCTGAGGTTGAGTTCATTGAAATGCTGGATCGCATTGTTGAGTTCAATGAATGTAATCTCTTCGAGTTCTGTTTTTTTTGAATTCGCTTTGAAGATAGAGTCGTGTCATCGGCATACTGGACGAGTTGTCCGCGGCTTACCGATGAACCAACATCATTGACGTAGATAAAAAAAGAGTAGAGGACTCAGGATGGAGCCCTGGGGAACTCCATAATAAAGCCCTCTCTCCCTTCAGATCGAACGTCTGAAATTCCAACAAATTGTTTTCTATCACTAAGGTTACGATTCGAGCCACTTGAGTGGCACTCCTCGCACCCCGTAATGTTCCAATTTGAGAATGAGGGAATGGTGGTCAAACACAGTCAAAATGCTTTCGATAGGTCGAGAAATACACTCAACCTATGACCCCGGCCATGCATCTCAACTGGATGAAATTAACATGTAAAATTTTTTAGGGACCCCACTCATAGCACACGCTCAAAAATTTGACAGGAAAAAACAAAAAAATCAAAAAATCCAATCTGAAAAGCCAATTATCCTCAAAGAAGGTCACTCAGGTGCATCAAAACGCACAAGTGGCTACAAAATAAGGGAGACGAACTGTCACTCATGTGTGAAGAACTCAATCCCGACCTGCTGATTGTAACCGAACACGGTTTCAACAACAGCAACATTGACAGTTTCAAAATTCAAAATTACCAATTGGCAAACTCTTTCTGCCGCAACTCCTCCAAAGGAGGAGGTGTAGCAATTTTTGTTGAGAAACAACTTTTTCCTTTACCCCTCGCACGTTTGGCACATCCGTAGATAAACATTTTGAAGTTACAGGGGTAAAGATAAGAAACAAGTCAATCACAATTTGATGTGATTGGCTTGTTACAGGTCTCCCAACGGAAACGATGAATCTTTTTTTTTCAAATTTCGAACAAATTTTGTCTGACGTGACGAAGAAAAAGCGCAATTTCATTCTCATGGGGGACTTTAACATCGACATTTTAGATGATAACAGTCCAATGACTAGAAAACTCGCTGACTTGTTGGGGTCGTTTGGCCTTAACTGGTCGATCACCTCTCCCACGAGAGTTACGACCACTTCGGCGACTGCGATTGACAATGTCGTCACAAATTTGTCAGACACCGAGGCTTTAGTGGTCAACACAGCCATTTCAGATCACTATGGCGAACAGGTCACAATCAATTGTCATGAACCAGCAAGGGATCCAGTCAACAAAAAAAACAATCAGAAACACAAGGCCCGCAAATATTAAGCTCTTAAATTTTTTTCTCGCTCAAGAAAATTGGAGCTTTCTAAATTTTGGAGATCCCCTTGAAACACAATTCAGTAGTTTTGAATCGACCTTTAACTACCACTTAAACGTGAGCTGTCCCCTGATAAAAATTCAACAAAAAAAACGAGGCAACAAAAGTGCACATGGATCATCAAAGGTATTCTAATTTCGAGAGAAAAATTATTGTTTCTCTCAGAAATTAATAAGCACTCATTAGATGAAGAGTTCAAAATCTTTTTTTCAAAATTACAAAAGAATTTACAGAAAGGTTATCAGAGCTGCAAAAGCTTATGATGTAAACAAAGCATTTGCTCACGTCCAAAAATGTCTCAAAAACCGCATGGGCCATAATAAACAATAAATCCTCACTGATCGACAAGAAAATCAATCTCCAAATTGAAAATGAACATATTAGTGACCCAATGAGGATCGCTAAGGAGTTCAAACAAATTTTTTGCCTCGGTTGGGACTGACCAAGGACTTAGTCCGCATCAGAACCAAAAATCCCCATCATTGATACCAAGTCCAGCAGCCTCAATGGCTCTGACCCCGGTCACAGAGGAGGAGATCGCCAGAGTGATAAGAGAACTCTCTTCGAAAAAATCGAATGATTCAAACTATGTCTCAACGTGGCTTCTAAAACTGTGCTCCAAGCATTTGTTGAGGCCACTCGAGCATTTGATTAATCTCTCTTTTCACTCGGGAACGTTTCCACCCTCTCTCAAAATTGCGAAAGTTACCCCAATTTTTAAGAAGGGCGACCCCCTTTCAACTCAAAATTATCGCCCAATTTCAATGCTGCCGGTCTTCAGCAAAATTTTTGAAAAAGTTTTTTTCACTCGATGTGTGAATTTTTTTGAAAAACACAACCTACTATCAGCAAAACCAATTCGGGTTCCGAAGTGGAAAGTCAACAACTGACGCAATCGTTCGTCTGGTCGACATGATAGTAGAAGGAATGGAAGATCGAGATGGAAGATTGATATATCCTGAAGGAGTGCCTGAGATTGACGGAGGAGATGTGTTGGAGGGGTGCACATCACCTTACTAAGCATTAGTGGCTGATATATCCTGAAGGAGTGCCTGAGATTGACGGAGGAGATGGGTTGGAGTGGTGCAAATCACCTTACTAAGCATCAGGTGCCACTACCGTTGAGAGGAATTGTGATGCTGATGATGGGAAGAAGTTTGAGTGATTGAGGAGTTGATATCATTTTACTAGGCATCAGGGGCTGTTGCCCTGGAGTCTGGGTACTCATTGTGAAAGTGATACTGGCTCTAAAACAAAAGTAGAACGATCCCAGTCCTAAGAGCAGCTGTGCTTTGCAAGACTGATATAAATTAATTAGGTTGTCGATATCCCAAAAGACAAATCATATTTCCTCTCTGGTCAGTGGTGACCTTGGCACCTTAGTGCTCCATTGTCCAAGAGATAATCCGGACGTCAGGTGCCACGTGTAAGTAAACATCTGAATATTTGGAGCAAATAACCCAATAAATACCTAACATATCACCTTTTACATGCGGAGCTATGAACTTATGTCCGTTGTGGCAGATTATCCATATCAGTTGACATGATTACAACTAAACATCTTACAAGACCTCAGCGGAATACTCAGACCTTGTCGTACAAGAAAGGCCTCTTTTATGATGTGAATGGTTTACTGCCACGAGGATTTGTAAAGTGGTTAACACATTCGTTAACCAATGTGTGTCAACAAATAACACCACTCCAAGAAAGGTCTAAAACTACTGAAAAGTATTAGGCCAATCTGAGGTCTGCATAAAAGAGATGGATTCCATTACCTAGTTTCCTCTCCCTCTGCGGTCGTTTGTTGCTTAACCTTTACGAATCAGTTAGTTTTGTATATACTACACTTGCAATCAACTTTGGTTCAAAATCGGTCCGTTTTTTAGTCAAATTGATGTATAGCTGCGTACGAACTGTACGTGTAAACCACTTTTTTGTCTAGGAGACTCCAAATCATGGGTATATTGTATACCATAATTTTCCAGAGGGATTACTTCAATCCTTTATGGAATATCATGAACGGTGAAGACAATTTGGTCCAAATTAGGGTAAGTACGGCAAGCAGACACCGGCTGCGCCGGCCGGAGACTGGTACCGGGGCCAAGTGGGCCACGAAAGCTTCACCCGCACTTTCACTGGACTCGGCTATTGTGCGAGGCGACTGTCTGGGCTGGGATTTCACTTTCCTTGTGCAGACCGAGGTCGACTTGCAGTATCTCAAGGTCGCCAGTAGCAGTTGTAAGGCAGAGAGGCGCGATGTTACCATTGACCCTGGGGGCAACGTCTTCTATGGCACTGACACTGACAACTTGTGAGAATCGAGGTTCGTGCGAGTTCGACATTATAGTAAACCTTGCGGCCAAAATAAACAACAGACAAAACATACAGTGTATAGGCGTTTGTTATGACTCTTACATGCTATGTTCTGTGTCTTTCTATTTTATTTTCGTTATATTTGTGAGGCAGCCTAATTCTTTCCAAGAGACTGACTGGTGTATGCAAATCTTTTTCTCAATTACCTAAAATTGTCTAAGAGTACCTATATTAAATGCTTCATATATTAGACATCAGAAATTATCATTTTGAGGTAGAGGTGACTTGGCCATATGACTGTCACATTAAATTAGACATCTCTAGAAGCTGCTCCGTATCAAGTTGTAGTGAGTATCATTAACGAAAGTCATTCGGAGCGCGATTTAGAATTATCTGATAAGGCTGTTCTATATTACTAAGGCACAGAATATTACCTTGCCTTAGTTACTTGAATTTATTAGCTATAGCTCTCTCAAACATTATTCTCTTCCTACGCTCCTTTGAGAACATCTAAATTGGTATCAGAGACTGTAGAAACTTGTGTGTTCCCTTTTTATTATATGTCGTCATTAATCCATCGCTAAGGCTTACTTTGACCTAAACATCTCTCAATTTCCTTGATTTAATATCCTTGTAAGCCTCAATAAAAAATCTAATTACATATCGAATTACATAAATACATATATTTGTAACGAATATAGACACGTTTACAATGCTTATAAACACTTCAAATACTCGTATAATGCATTTCCTTTTCGCTTTGAACGGTTTCATGTAAAGTTGCTTCAAATGAAACACCATATGCAATTTGAGTCTGAAATTAACCGCTCATTAAGGACTGAGTATTTCACATATCTTTTTTTTAATTATAGAAACTCACCATAAAAGGTGCAAACGAAGTGTGTGAGGAGCAACAGCAGCGTCGTGTGGGTCAGGCCCGCCAGCATCCCTCTGCAACAAACCAAAGAGTAATTTGCATTGAGTAAATTAAAATAACAACAAATCTCTTTAATTTAACTGTCAATTTTCATGCTTCAGGGCACTGAAAGGCATCACAAGCTTTATACGGTTAAAAGAATGTATGTTTTTGAAAAAGTAGTTTGATGATAGTGTAAATGAATTCCTCTCTGACAGTGGCTTTTAAATTTTAATTTAAATAATTGTTTTTGTGTGCTTGTTTCTTTCTTTTGACTACTATTCAATTTGATTTTGTTGATAGCACTTTTATACTTAAGTTTAGATTTATACTATATTGACGATTGCGATGTACTTCTGTGTACATTATGCAATAAAAAGAATTGAATTGAATGAGATTTTATATTGTTCTATTGTTACGTCTGTTGTTGATGTTTCTGGTTTATGGTTGAGCGTTAGCGAGTGGGTGGGAAATTTCTCTTATGTCTGCCTGTCCTCATGCTATCTCGAGAACGAGTCAATATAGTCATTGAAATGTTGCATAAAGCTTCATTTCTATACAGGCAATAAGAGTTCGATGATGTTTCATGTCATCCCACTGACAACTAGGCTACATGGGATTTGGCTGATCGTTAGCAAGCATTTAGGTGCCAGTGCCAGGGTAACCATTATTGTAACGAGAAAATTTCAGAACAAACAGATTTGTAAACGAGCTGAGCTCATTTATATGATATTTTAACCTGTGACATTGTAATACGAGTTATGTCAGGGCCTTCTATACTTCGTTGAGCCGGTTTATTGAGCCTATAGAGAAGGTAGAGGTCGATGATATTACATGTTCCTCATTGAGTGTTAGCAAAACCTGTGATACCTGAAAAGAATGAAAAGAAAACTTTTCTTCGTTTTCCGCTGAAGCATAGGTGTAAATAGATGGAAGTGAACAAGTTTTTAAATGTGTGGAATATTGAGCACAAGACTGAGGTTTTCTTATTCCTGCTATGGTTCTTACACTCCTTTTAACGACAAATTAAGCCCTAGTATGAATGGTTTCTGACACCCAGATTAATATTGCATAGGGAACTTAACATAGACTAATTAGAGCGTAGTATATAAAAATAGAAAGACTACTCTTGTTAGCCAACCTCCGTATTAAAAGTACTCCTGAAAACGCCCAAATCGCAACATTATCAACATAAGAGAGAAATGTTATATTGTTGTCCCGATGAAACCATAAAAAATAACTATAGTTTCTGCAGTTATGATTTTTCACGTACAGAAAACTTTGTTTCCCTAATGTTGAGGCTGATATAAAAGTCAACATTTTTGTGTTATATCAGAATTCAAACACGAAATATAAAACTATTGAATCACTGCACAATACTATTTGTTTCGACACTGCAAAGTGATGTTCAATTCATTTTACTGTAGATTTCTGTTATTTAAGTCCAAACCGTTACAGCTTAATTAAAGTTGCGTCTATTCATTTCGTTTTCCATTAAAAAAACTAAAACTTCGTAAACTTAACCTATTACCACAAGATCAGTTGTTAATAATATAAACTTTGAATGTTTATACTCTCAATTTGTACACTTGAGTTGACATATAATGTAAGTTCACGAAACTTACGAGTATGGTAGCCACAACAGTGAAATGCCTTGCAAGCGTCAGGGAGAACACTCTGAGATGTACGATAACTTGTTGTCTTTAACGATTTCGACTACACTATTCAGGAAGGTATACCACCAACTATTTGCGTACAAATTAATGCAAAGAAGTTTTCACGATACCTCTATGATATTACATATTTTCCTATCGTGTATACTACAAAATGTATCAGGTTTCATAATCAAGGGCATTAACAATGAAAGTTAGAAATATGATACTATTTGTCGCACTATAGTGGGATACAGTATCCTCAATAGAGGTCAATAAACACCCGTTAAAAAACGCAGCTGTTAAATAAATTAAATAATTAATTGTAAAAACATTACGATGACGATATTTTTCAAGAGCTTGATGAGGAAACTGAACAGACGACACCGGCCAACTAAGAGTGTGGGCATAGCTATGTTTCAATAGAAATGTGTTAATAGCAATAATTCAATAGCAATGTTTCAATAAGAATATTTAATACAATTGTATTGAACAATTAAAAGTATTGAACAAAATTCCTAACATTGGAATTGCATCTCAGATAACAAAAACACTCATCATCATGCCAAACCCTTGACAACATTTGGTTTTTGTTTTAGAATCTTTGATATTGTTTTAAGGCATTTTAAAATAAATTATGTAATATAAATATTCATAGTACTTATTTTATGATGTAGTATTGTGGAAATTCGTGTTCAAAACTCGTGGGGAAAATGTATTATTCCAGTGTTCGGCTAGCGACTCGCACTTTAAACGTGTCTCGCACTAAGAAACTCCTATTTTTCCCACTATATACTATATATTTTTGAGAAAACTATATACTGATGTCACTAATCCTAATAACAATATAAATGCGAAAGTGTCTTTGTTTGTTTATTTTGTTTTCACACGTAAACTACTCAACCGATTGTAATGAAAATTTACAGGACATACTTATGGTTCCTGGGATTCCTATTCTCATTTCGAAAATATCTTTGGGGTATGCCCGAGTGGTCTTTACAAGTAGCGAAAAATCCCATCTTGTTCTCTTAAGTTATGTAATATTAATTGAATAATCCTGACAAATGTAATCAACTGTTCTGTGGACATGCTGTTCATTATTTTGGATTTGTTTATATTTATAGTGAGGAAATTTAGTTAAGATTGACCTTAATTTTTTACACAGTTTTAGGTTTCAGCGATAGAATATGTCCTAAACTTAAGAAGGTCAGAATTTGACTCGAAAGACTCCTTTTGAAGAAGTTCACACGAACTTTGCTAGATAAAATTTCGATGGACTGTTCTTTTGAACTAATGTACCAATTCTAGCTCTAAATATTCTAAAATATAAAAAATAATGTATTCTAAATTTAAAGACTGATGTAACACCCATCTAAGTTCTCTTTTGACAGAAGTAGGCTTCTCTGATCTGGAAACAAGATATATTTTCTTGATCAGGAAACAAAACAAAATCAACTACGGAATAAACCATACCAAGAACGAACAAAGTAAGTTACAATGGCTTTAGATATAAACTTTTTAACGTATTTTCTTTATCGTGACAACGTGGCAAGCTAAATATTGACGTCGGAAATATAATTCACTCAAACCAACAGCGGTTATAATTAATGTGTAACGCTTACTAAATTGAGAGCTAAGTAACGGGCAATGGCTAGCGGTGCAGATATGAGACAATATAATCTAAATTATATACTACATAATTAATCTATACATTTAAAGACTTTTATGAGGATTCTCAGAGCTGAGAATTTATATATGTTTTCTTGATCTGGAGAGAGGTAAAATCGGCTTTGAAAAAATCTTTTTTTACATATTTTTTGATCATGGGAAAAAGGAAAACTCAAATTCATTCACTGGTTTGGAACCAGAAATGCTCATACAGGTGCAAAACCTTCGAAATAGCGTGCGAAGCCGTGGGTAATTGACAGTAGTATTATAAATGTGAAAGTACCTTTGTTTGAAATGCTTTCACGTATAAACTATTTAATGGATTGTACTTTTTCATGGACGTTCCTAGGGATGCCAGGATGAACATATGAACAATAAGTAGGTTTGGCTTTGCTGATGGTACAATAGTCATCACGATTTCAAATGACCGAATTCTAGTGAATCGTACCATTAACGTACTAGTACTAAAATCTGACTCCTCCACGTTAAGTTGAATCGGGCCGAACAAAGAACAGACTAGAGAAGTTTGTGATATTTCAATTAAACCGTTTCACCAAATTGTATCAGCAATGTTTAGGTAAAACATCCTAGCGAAAACCTCTCGCTTGATAAAGGTTTCGCTCTACTCTAATAACTTATTGGAGGAATTCGCTCTTTTGATACAGACCAGTCTACAAGAATTAGTCTGTTAAATGAAATATGCAATGTCTACCTCCAGCGAGCTCCTGGCGTAAATGCCTTAGAACATACTCTAGGGGATGCAGTATAGAACAGCCCTTATGCTCATCTCTTGTACCCAATAAGAGTTTCATTTCACTGGGCTGGTGGTGGGTGGGTCGGCATCCTCAAAACCAAGGATAAGAGCAGCTATCCTTAACGGAAGCCTCATTCCTTCTCGTGAAAATTATTTGGGCCCGAAAACGAAAGTGAGACCGAACGAAGAACACGCTAGAGAAGTTTGTGATATTTCAACTAAGCTTCCAAGGCTCCTTATGCCAAATAATAATAGTGTCACGAGTACTTCTTCGTTTATGAATGCTGTAATATATTTTATATATTTAAGATTTTCATAAATTACAAAGAAGTTTTATTATTACTTTACTCTATCCTATTTCTTGTTTCAAGATGATTGCACAATCAACCTTACAACTTGTAGCCCTTAGAGATCTACTAAACTTACGTTAAGTTAATAGAGATTTAGATAATATCAGGGGCAAGAAAACCTCGAGAAAGTGGTTGATTTAACATTCCACATGTAACCACAGCGAAGCCTATTAAGTAACACAGCCTCTATATACAGCTTGTGGAAACACCAGTTGCTAGTACTGAATTTCGTTAGATGATTTTCTTTAAACTATAGCCAACAACACTTACACGGCTCATAGATATTGTTATTAAGTTCTTTAGACTTTATTTTCCAATAATATTTTATAACAAGGATAAGAACAATGGTGAGGAATCTGAGACATACGCTAAAATTTGGACCATAGGTTTGTTGAGTCAATCGAGACTACAACACGCGCCTTAAGTTGACCTCGCCATTGATATGTCCCTTCTAAAAGACACGTGTTTTTTTCCAATCGCCACTCCTAATTTACACAATTTTCCTCATAAGATCGTTCCTGATCAAGATCTCGCACTTGAAGATGTCATCCAAGATTGAGAAACGCCCTTGCGTGATGCTTCCAACAAAGGTGTTTGTTACTCAATCCTGTTAGGACACAGGACACACGTCTCTTTGTTGTCGCTGTTAGGTCATCTCTCCTTTTGTTGTTATTGTTTTGGTACCGCCGGTATACAGCATTGCTAAATTCGTTCGGCTACTTATAAAAGAAATGCCGTTATATAATTACATCTGCCGATGCAAGTAGAATATTACTACTCAAAATAACATACAAAATTGTTGTAACTTGGCTTTTAAACACGGCAATTTTTCAACAAAAGAATTATTTCAAGCTGTATCTAAATAGCTATGATAGATTTATTCTATAATGAGAATTTCTGATTAAGACATAGACAACTGGAGTAAATAATTTGGGTAAACTTACACACCTTTCTCATGTAACAATTCATACAATTCTAAGAGACGGCTGGACTGAAAGTTAACCCTCAAGGATCTTGAACGCTCTCGAAGTTGTATAACTGTGGAAAGTGTCTTATTTTAAATATACGATTAATACCCATCCAAACATCTTTTTCGATATTGTATTTGGTACGAACATTTGTTCAGCTCACACAAGAAAACCCTAAAAAGCATTTTATGTATATATTATTAATTATTCGTATTGGTTTTGCTTTATATACATTTTCAAAAGAGTTTTTGTGAATTTTATCATGAATGACTGATCATAAAGGTGTTGTTTCATCATTACACTTTACATACCGTGCATCTTGATTTATTACATGGATGTGCTCCGTTTAATTTAGTTTTCACGTCAGAATCATCAGATAATTTCGGTTTTGATATAATGTACTTTAAGATAGTAGGTCTTTTAAAAACAAACCATGGAATACTTTTCAGAAAATAACTCTTTATTTGGCAGTGTATAGTGAGTATGTCACACTACTGAAATAAAACATAGCCAAGACGATGTATCTACATTGATACATGCCAGGTAAAGAGTTAACTCTTTATTTGGCAGTACATAGTTAGTATGTCACACTACTGAGATAAGACATAGCCAAGACGATGTATCTACATTGATACATGCTAGGTACAAGAGTATGTCACACTCATAGCCAAGACGATGTATCTACATTGATACATGCCAGGTAAAGAGTTAACTCTTTATTTGACAGTACATAGTGAGTATGTCACACTACTGAGATAAGACATAGCCAAGACGATGTATCTACATTGATACATGCTAGGTAAAGAGTTAACTCTTTATTTGGCAGTACATAGTGAGTATGTCACACTACTGAGATAAGACATAGCCAGGACGATGTATCTACATTGATACATGCTGGTAAAGAGTTAACTCTTTATTTGGCAGTATATAGTGGGTATGTCACACTACTGAGATAAGACATAACCAGGACGATGTATCTACATTGATACATGCTGGTAAAGAGTTAACTCTTTATTTGGCAGTATATAGTGAGTATGTCACACTACTGAGATAAGACATAACCAGGACGATGTATCTACATTGATACATGCTGGTAAAGAGTTAACTCTTTATTTTGGCAGTATTATACGTGAGTATGTCAACACTACTGAGATAAGACATAACCAGGACGATTGTATCAACATTGATACATGCCTGGGTTAAAGAGATAACCTCTTTATTTGGCTAGTACCCCCCCCCCCCCCCCCCCCCCCCCCCCTCCCCCCCCCCTCCCCTCGTGAGTTATGTCACAGGTACTGAGATTAAAGTACATAGACCAGGGACGACTGTATCTACATGATACATGGCTAGGATAAAGAGGATGAACTCTTTTATTGTGGCAGGTAAATATAGTGAGTATGTCACCACTACTGAGAGTAAGACATAACACCAGGGACCACCACACGGCACCCCACCGATGTATCAACATTGATTACATGCTGGTTAAAAGAGATATAACTCTTTACTTTGGCAGTATATAGTGAGTATGTCAACACTACTGTAGATAAGGAAATTAACCAGGACGATGAATCATTTCTTTAAAACTATTGATACAGGCTGGCTAAAGATGATAACTCTGTATTTAGGCGAGTTTTATAGTGAGTATGTCACACTACTGAGATAAGACAGAACACAGGACGATGTAGTCTACATTGAATATCTTGCTGGGTAAGAGTGATAACTCTTTATTTGGGCCGAGTATATAGTGAGTAGGTCACCACTACTGAGATAAAGGACATAACCAGGACGAATGTTCTATCAACATTGATACATTGCTGGTAAAGCAGATAACTCTTTATTTGGCAGTATATAGTGAGTTATGTCACATACTGAAATAAGACATAGCCAAGACGATTGTATCAACACTTGGATACTCATGCTGGTTAAAGAGGTTAACTCTTTATATTGACAGTACATAGCTGAGTATGTCACACTACTGAAATAAAAACATTAGCCAAGGACGATGTATCCTACATTGATACATGCCAAGGGGGTAAAAGAGTTAACTCTTTATTTGACAAGTATCATAGTAGTGAGTATGTCCACACTTACTAGAGATAAGGACATAGCCCAAAGGGACGATGTAATCTACATTGATACATGCGCTAGGTAAAGAGTTTAACTCTTTATTTGGCTAGTAACATAGTTAGTATGTCACACTAACTGAGAATAATGACATAGCCAACGACGATGCGTGTATTACCATTGATACATGTAGCGTAAAGACGGTTAACTCTTTATTGTTTGGCAGTACTTAGTTATGTATGGTCCACACTACTGAGATCTAAGACATATAGCCAAGGACGACTGTATCTACATTGATACGTGCCAGGTAAAGAGTTAACTCTTTATTTGACAGTTACATAGTTAGTATGTCACCACTACTGAGATTAAGACATAGCTCCAAGACGATGTATCTACATTGATACATGCTAGGTAAAGAGTTAACTCTTTATTTGAAGTCCTAGATAGTACAAGTGGTATGTCACACTACTGAGATAAAGGACATAGCCAGGGACGATGTATCTACATTGTTACATGCTGGTAAAGGAGTATAACTCTTTATTTGGCCAGGATATAGTGAGTATGTCACACTACTGAGATAAGACCATAGCCTGACGATGTATCTACATTGATACATGCTGGTTAAAGAGGTTAACTCTTTATTTGGCTAGTATATAGTGAGTATGTCACACTACTGAGATAAGACATAACCAGGACGTTATGTATCTACATTTGATACATCGCTGGTACAGAGAGTTAAACTCTTTATTTGGCAGTTTATCTAGTGAGTATGTCACACTTCTGAGATAAGACATAACCAGGGACGAATGTAATCACATTGATACATGCTGGTAAAGAGATAACTCTTTATTTGGCAGCTATATAGTGAGTCTGTCACACTACTGAGGATAAGAACGATAACCAGGGACGATGTAGTCTACATTGGATACTTGCTGGTAAAGAGATAACTCTTTATTTGGGCTCAGTATATAGTGATGGCGTATGTCACACTACTGAGATAAGACATAACCAGGACGATGTATCTACATTGATACATTGCTGGTAAAGAGATAACATCTTTATTTGGCAAGTATATAGTGAGTATGTCGACACTACTGAGAGCTAAGACATAACAGACGATGTATTCAACATTTGATACATGCTGGTTAAGAGTGAGGTATACTCTTTATTTGGCAGTACATAGTGAGTATGTCACAATACTGAGAAATAAGACATAACCAGGACGATGGTATCAAAAATTGATACATGTCTGGTAAAGACGGTTAACTCTTTATTTGGCCAGTTACATAGTGAGTATGTCACAATACTGAAATATAAAGACTTAGCCAAACGATGTATCTACATTGATACATGCCTCATGGTAAAGAGTTAACCTCTTTATTTGGCAGTACATAGTTTGTATGTTCACACTACTGAGATAAGACATAGCCAAGACGATGTATATACATTGATTACATTGCAGGTAAAGAGTTAACTCTTTATTTGGCAGGAGTACATAGTTAGTATGTTCTACACTACTGAGATTAAGACATAGCCAAGCTCGATGTATCTACATTGATACATGCTAGGTAAAGAGTTAACTCTTTATTTGGCAGTACATAGTGAGTATGGTTCACACCTACTGCAGATAAGAATAGCCAAGTCGATGGTATCTACATTGATACATGCTGGTAAAGAGTTAACTCTTTATTTTGACGAGTACATAGTGAGTATGTCACACTACTGAGATAAAGACATAGCAAGGACGATGTACTCTACATTTGATAACCTGCTGGTAAAGAGTTAACTAACTCTACATTTGTGAGTATGGCAGTACTGAGATAAAGACCTAGGCCAGGACGATGTATCTTACATTGATACATGCTGGTAAAGATGGTTAACTCTTTATTTGGCAGTATTTAGTGGGTATGTCACACTATGAGATAAGGCCATAACCAGTGATTATGTATCTACATTGATTACATGCTGGTAAAGAGGATAAACTCTTTATTTGGCAGTATATAGTGAGTATGTCACACTACTGAGATAAGACATAACCAGGACGATGTATCAACATTGATACATGCTGGTAAAGAGATAACTCTTTATTTGGCAGTATATAGTGAGTATGTCACACTACTGAGATAAGTCATAACCAGGACGATGTATCTACATTGATACATGCTGGTAAAGAGATAACTCTTTATTTGGCAGTATATAGTGAGTTGTCACACTACTGAGATAAGACATAACCAGGATGATGTATCAACATTGGTAAAGAGATAACCATTTTAATCCATCTAGCCAGTTTAATTTTGTAATTAATAATTACAATTTGATACAAATATAAATTTTATAAGGTTTGTAATTATCGACTAAGAAAAAAGATACTGCAGTAATGTAGGTCTTCTATTATTTAATTGTTTACGAATATTGTTTAGGAACTTTCAAAGCAAAAGGGTTTAATTTCAATACTGGAAAACTTTCCTTTTTTGTGCTATATGATAAATAACTTCGGGTTAACGATATAACTTGAAAACAACACTGGTTTACCTTTTATGACGTGATGATGGCAAGGAAGTAGACGGATTCTTGGAAATGAGATGGGAGTATAGACAATTATATAGATAAACCCATACCTTAATCTGAAAGTTAACTTTCACCGTCATCCAGCCCAGAAAATCGGGACATTAAATGCTTTCATTAATCGTGCAATGAACGTAGCTGAATACAAAGAAGAGGACATTTTAAACGCCATCGAGAGACATGGTTACTCAAGAACCTGCAGTCTCTGAAAACAAATCACGAAAGTTAGAAGTCAGTGTAGCAGCAATAAGTTCTAAATAAAAATAATAAACGTCTAAAACTTGCGTTAGTATATTATAACAATATTCATTTTAAACTTACCTAATTTTTGCATAATTTCAGTTAGGGACACGTGCCGATTTCCGTTGGATGGATTGCGCATGCGGACACTCCACACATTTGTAACTCACGCCGAGATCCGTCACTGGTTCAAAACTTACACCCCACAATATTTTGAAATCAATTTGCAGTATCCAGAGAACAATATAAATAATGTTAACAAAAGTAAACATATCAAAAGTAATGCTGATCAAACATTCTTAAGGAAAAAGGCCACTGTCAATGTCACTTTCATTGGCTCAAAATTATAAACATTAAACACCAAAACTTCAGTAATATTTTTTATGGAAGCAATTTATTACTTGCTTATGTCATCACATTTACGGCAAAACAGTGATCGTACTTTAATAAGAATTTAAAAGTTTAGACGAAATAAAATAAAAATAAAAGAGTATAAACTAGTTTAAAAAAACAATTAGAGGACGATAGTTTACCAATAGCTCGATGTTCGTTTGAGTAAAGAAACAACACCGCAGGTTGTAAAGAATCTGTGCCAGTGCCATGAAGTACTAACAATGGTTCGTGGTCACCGGGTTGTGTGTTTAACCCTGACCTGCCCGTAACGACCACGTGGGCTTGGTCTGGGTTGTGTCTACTCGTATGTTCTCGTTGGGAATCTTCTACACATTCCATTCACTTGGGGTTGTAAAAATGTGCAATATTACTTACAAGGACCAGAAGTCACTAAAATAAGACTGCAAAGAAATGAGCTAAGATGTATTATTCTTAAAACCATTTTGTCGTCTGTCTGTTTATCTGATAATAAATATTGATAGAGTGTTCCAGAGACTTGAAATCTGGCACATATTCAACTTATAGTCTAAGGAAGAACTCTATTGATTTTGTGGCCAAAAGGTCAAACGGCAGCAAAGTTGCAAGTAACTCAGTAAAGAATTGCCGTGATCACTTGAACTACACACTCAACTTATGATCATAACGTAGTTACTTATGGTGGGAAGGGTTGAATTAATGCGAATGTCGAGTTTAACTTCGGTTCGTCTTCCTCTAGAGCAGCGTCTGAAATCTGACGCTTGACTCTTGAAATCTGGAGTCATGTTCATCTGAAGAAATAAAAAAAAGAATCAGCGACGAAAAAGTTGAAAACGAACTCTTTACAACGTCTCGACATCAGAGACACCTATACTACAAAATATAAAACTATGGTGTGATCTTGAAGGCACATTATCATTGTCTCATCAGGTGCACAACTGAATGCACTACGATGTTTTAGAAAGAACTATTCGCGACCGAGTTTTCTACACATAACGACGTTGTTTTCTGGAATTTAATAATATTCTGGAGCCACTAAATATTACACAGTTGTCTACAAAATGGTCATCTGACAAACTGGAATACTGAACACATATCAGTGCCTACCTTTTCGTGATATCTTCATTATCAGGAATTTGAATTTGTATTACATAAATTAAATGCACTATGCATAGTGTAGTGTATAGGCACTACACAACGAAAGAGATAAAATTTCAAATCTATATAGATAATTTCATTCCCTAGTTATTCTGCGGACTGATGGATAGACATATAGAAAATAAATGTTAACATCCCCCCACAGACAAAAGAGAAATTGTGTTATCCTACTGAGCACTAAAGCATAGTTCCAATGTTGGACATGCACCATCATAGACTTCATTCCTGTCTATGTAGTAATGAAGTTTCATGCAAAATACAAAGTGTAAAGATAAAATGTTTCTCGAGACATCTTGCCACATGATATATTCACATTCCTGTACAGTAGGTTAGGTTTTATAGCAGTGTTCAAATAAAAGTTCGGATAATTTTGCAAGGACACTACAACGTTCTTACGCGCTGGAGTAAAATATCATTACCTGTTTTTAACATTGACTCCTATTATATTTTCTTTTTCTCTATGAATACAACTGTTACTTATTAAAATCTCAAAGGACTGTACACGAGCCTGTTTACAAATGTATTTATTTTAAGCTATTTTCTCCTTTTCGTCACGGTTACCCATTAGGCCTATGTACAAATATTCGTTAACGCTCGGCAAAGTCCCACAGAGTGACATGTACCATAATCGAATTCGGTGTTGCTCATATATAAAAGAAGCTTCATGTAAAATTTAGTGCAGTTTTTTTTATATCAGCTCGTTTTAGAAATATCATGCGGACAGACAGTAACAAAATTTGTCCAGCCCCACGAGTGATAGGCTTCTCTAAAGCTCTGTAATTGGCACGCATTAATAACGTTAATTTCATTTCAAATTGTGATTGAATATTAACTGAGTGAAAACACTAAAGTTAACTTACAATTTAAAATAGATTTTTGGCACTCCCAGACGTATACACACGTGTTTTTGATGTAGGCTCTTTGAATGCAGGCGATTTACTGAACCAACTCAAAAGTCGAGAAAATGCATTGTATACGTCACTTCTTGTTAACATAAACAAACACTGCTGGCCTTGGCGTCGCAAGACAAACAAGAAACACTGCAAGTCAGAAAGTAATGGTGTTTGAAGTCTTATTTACATATAAATGTACTACCTTCCATCATATTTGTATCAATGTTGACATTTATACAATTACAATGTAGAATCGGATGTGTTTAGAAGCTCTGAAAGACGTTGCAACGAAAAACAGATCCTCACAAAAAATAGAGTAGTTACATACTATAAAGTAGTTTTAAACCAATATAGTTACAAGTTTTAAAATATGGGTCAAAATGCGTATTTAACTTCAAAAATTCACTAAAACCTCTTCAAAATATTTAATAGAAAAATAATAGCACGCCAAATTCATACTTACAAAATTTTATTGTATACCAAATCAAATTTATTTCAAAATTTACAAACAAGCATGGTACAAGTAATATGCATGAAATTAGTCCCACATGGGCCACAGAGGCTTGTGCGTGGTGACGAGTCTGTTTCTAGTTGCTTCTAGTTCATATCATTTAATAGGTTTTTATAATGATAGTACCATACCAAATTACTAGCTATTGAGGTTTCCAGTTCAATCCTTCGCAATTGCTTTGTTAATATTTATAATCTCAATGAATATAAAGAATTTGTATTGTAGGTATATGTCATTGTACTGTATAAAAGAATAAATTACATGTTTAGTTGAAATCAATATTAATACACTTAATGATAAAGTACGATAGTAATGGGAAGATTATCACTAATCACTTATTGAAACTGATTTATCAAACAAACCGTACAAGAGTGTTTTACTGAACAACTAAGTGCAAGAATGTAACCAAACAAGGAAAGATTCTACTGGAACATGAAACATGAAACTCTGAAAGTGGCTGACATTTACAGATTGATATTGACAGCTCCTGTCCTTCACACAGATACATTCCCATTCGTCATACACATAGTACAGTGCTCTTCAAGGTGACAGAACTAAACACTTTCATTAATATACATACACATAAATAAATACACACCCAACTTTGTTACTTCAACCAACAAACAGAGAGGAAATGACTAAACTCATTCAATCATTGAAGGTAAAAACCTCTACCGGTTACGACAATGTCTCTACAAAACTCCTGAAAATCTGCAAAGAGGAGCTTGTCGATCCCTTAACAGAAATTATCAATAGTTCATTTAGCCGAGGAATATTCCCATCTGCATTAAAAATAGCTAAAGCCTACCCCAAATACAAACAAGGACCCACCACACAACCTGCAAACTACCGCCCTATATCATCGATACCAACCTTCTCTAAAGTAATTGAAAAGCTTGTTCTTAGTAGGATTTTAGAACATTTATCAATGAATCAACTTTTGACTCCACATCAACACGGTTTCTTACCAGGTAGATCAACTACAACTGCTTTGATAAGTCTGGTAGAGTTTTTAGCTGATGAACTCGAAGATAGAAACACTTCCACAGCCATATTCCTTGACTACAGCAAAGCCTTCGACTGCCTTAGCCACGACCATCTGCTATCAAAACTAGCTACGCTTTGAATACGAGGACAATCTCTGGAATGGTTCCGAAGCTATCTCACAGGACGAAGCCAGATGACAGAAGTGAAATACACCGCCAAAGGAGTTACACGCCAAATATGCTCAGGACTACAAGCCATCACTCGAGGAGTGTCGCAAGGCTCTGTTCTTGGATCAGTCCTCTTTATCCTCTACACAAACGATTTTCCTCAGTACATGGAGGATTTCAGCAGTACACTGATGTATGCTGATGATACTGTGCTTCTGCTCGGGAAAACGAATCAAGACGAGCTAGAGATAGCTGCTTACACGGCTGTTAATATGGCAGTGCAATATTGCCATGGCAATGACCTTGTTGTAAACGAGACAAAAACAAAACAGCTATTCTTTGGAAGACACAAAGATACTGTAGGACGACTGCCTGAACTGGAGGAAATCAGCACTTCAAAGTATCTCGGAGTGACAATAGATGACTCTCTGACGTGGACACACCACATTGACAACCTCTGTAAAAGGCTTAGCGCAGGACTGTACGTGATCCGCAGGATGAAACATATCAGCGTCCTAGGAACAGCTAAAACTGCATACTATGCTCTCTACGAATCACATATTCGATACGGTATAGCAGTCTGGGGAGGTACCACACTAGGCAACCTGCAACGAGTCCTAATACACCAAAAGAGAGCAATTCGGATCCTTGCAAACCTACGCACAAGAGAATCATGCAGGCAAGCCTTTCAAGAACTGAAGATTCTCACTGTGGTTAACCTATACATCCTAGAAGCTGTGACCTACGTACACCTGAAATCACCCGATGAAGTGATGACTGGAGCACATCAACATGACTACAACACTCGGCATGCTGCAAACTACCATCTTCCAGCTCACCGCCTAGCGTCCACGGAGAAGAAGCCAACGTATGTCGGAGCAAAGCTGTGGAACGCCCTCCCACTAGAACTGAAGAGGAGAAACCGACTGCAATTTGGACACAAACTAAAACTCTGGCTTCAAGACCATCCATTTTACACAATAAATGAATTTTTAAACTGAACTTTCTAACCTGCTGTAACAAAATAAAATCTGACGATTGTACTGTTCTCTAAGAATATGTTCAATAAAGATTAATAATATATACTGGTTCGAGCATTCGTGCCGTTCATAAAACGTTTACTACAATGCTTCCATCGTAAGAAGAAAACGAATCTAGTATACAAAAAGCCCGTGTATGTGATTTACTCACAAGGAAAGCCCAAGCTAAGTATAGTAATAATATAGACTATTACTATACTTACATTCAAGGAACGACTGATAAGATACGAAAGATATTTAAGGAGACACTGAAACTAGTAATAATATTATTTCGTGACTGTGTTACGCCTAAAGCTAATTAAATTACTTGTAGTTGTGGGTCCATTTACGTTGGAGAAACATAACGTTAGGCATATGGAACACCGATATGGTAAAATTAGCCATACCAGAACAGAATTACAACACTAAGACATGTAATACAATTCTACAAAACAAAATTACTTATAATAATTCCATACTTCCGCGCTATGATATAATTACAGAAACCTTAAAAATAATTAAGTAAGAAAATAACTGTAACAAATAATATAATTTAAAAAATAAGTAAGCCATATTAGATCGCTGATTGGTCAGAATGAAGTGTGATTGGATAATCTTCAGCCAATCACGATAAAACTCTGTCCCCTTCACTTGCCTGCGGAAGTGCATGAACAGGTCATTCCAGTTTTGGTTCAACATTTGTTGTTTGAAGACCTTTTTCTACACCGAGGCCGAAATATTTTAATTGTGTTAGAAAATCTTCGACACGGTTTGAACCGGTGGTAGTCCTAGATGAGAGTCATGACACCGATCGTGTAGAAGAAAATTTAAATTATATACACCAATTCCTTCAGGTTACTGTAGGATAGCAATATACTTGTATTTTTTTAACAATAGGAATTAGTAATGTGGTTAGCTAGCACACAAGGTATTATAGACGTTTTCAACTAAAGGTGAACATTTTAATGCAAATTACGTTAACTGCCTTAATTTTTCAGCTGGAAGGTTAATATAATGTAGGTTTTTATATTGTAGATTAAAATACTAAACATTCAATAGTCTATTAAAAAAATAACTCAAAGGTTCCTAAATAAATAACTAAAGTTTCAACATTGACAATTAAAAAATCTCACAATTGAGGCCATGGCTGTGGACGAAACCGGAAACGGAATGAGGAGTTCATTCTCATTACCGACAATAACCACAGGCAATTAAACAGCAAGGGTATAATTGGGAAGAGGATTTTAATGAAACGCTTCTGAAAGAGCAACCAGAAATTATTGTTGAATTGACTGAGAGGATTGATGGCGCCGGCTCGGACCAGACCTGACCCCCTGACCCTACACCGGTATCTGCCAGTCGGTTACCCGGTCATGAGACGGTAGGACACTGTCCGTTATCAGTGCGTGCCTAGGTCATAGTCATCGGTATCATCTTGTCTGAATAGCGAGACTTGAATAAACGCTAATCATAATTAGGATTATGAATTTCTAGAAAGGTTCCTTAAGATTTGATGCCTTCGTAGGCATGATAATGCGAACAATCTCAAAACAAATTGAAGAAACATTGCTTCTTTTAGTATTTGGGACTAAACAGAACTATTAATAGTTTTCTTTAAATCTATGTATTAAATATTTAGTAGCATATCCTCTACTCCCAAATTTCGATTATTTGTCAGTCATGTTTTAACACAAATGAAGAGATTACGACAAATCTCTATTTAGTAACCGATTATCATAAAGTAGGTTGTTATTGTACCATTACTGGAACTGTAAACTTTTGTAAACACGTTATTCTTTTCGGCAGCTAAAACAAACAAATTAAAGTACCTTTGAGTATACTGAGAAGGATTCTTCATTGATATACAAACCAAATTTGTTTGCACTTTTTTGTCCGTATTGGTTTAAAATCCCATTTTATATAAAAAATAATCATAAAATAAAGTGTCCCATTACAAGAATAAATAAATGTATAAACAAAGTCAGCATACTCGTAAGAGATGTGACACATAAACACATGTAGTCTAAGTATCCCAATAAATATAATATCATCTTACTGTGACTGAGTGTAGCCTTTTATTATTTAAACACTGATATGATATCCAGTTTAAGGAAAACAAAAATTTAAATGTACCATGTGGCGAAGTATTTATAGAAATGTGTCATCTGCCGGTGGATGTAAAAATGTATGTTTCGTCTTACTGTCTGTCGTTATATCTGGCAATAATGAATTGAGCATAATCTAAATTAATTCTAAAGATCATAGCATTTTGCATTGAACGTCAGGGAACCCTGTTACGCGACACGCATCCATTTCCTTTTAACTTTTGCTACTGGGTACTAAAACATGTACAAGATAATTTTTTACCTAACAGAATGTAAGTTAGACAGATCTATGTACGCAAGAACATGTAACTTCCAGTCTCAAGAGTGAGAGATCTGTAACAACCATAAGAAAATCGTTAGCGAGGGTACGGAAATGTTGTAGAATATTGTCCTATCATCTTCTTCTAATTTCTCAAACATGGTATGGCAGAACTGTTTCACTAATTATACAAAAAGGATAACGTCCAGCTGAAGGCATTAATTAGTCGTGATAACGGAAGGGAGTGTCTCGTCGTCACCGCAGAGAAGTACCGTTGATCCTGAGGAGTGCAGACCTCCGGGAACGTCGTGTTCCTACCTTCCTGTCACATTTCCTTCCTTAAGTCGTGGTTTCACCGGCACTTTCTTCGAAGTTATTTTCTGTTTTTGGATATAAATTGTAGTTTTAAATGTATGTGAGCAATTAATTAATTTACTATTTTAAAGAAAATTAAAATCTTCTGTGTTCGTATATAAAACGGCCCCAGATAACAAAAATACAGTATGGCATCTTCGCTTTGGGTAAAAATGTCCAGTTCCTTAAAATATATTATTTAAAATCTTCATACATTTATATATGATGTTGAATGGATGTTCAAATTTAAGTAACTATTGACGAAATTGCCCAGTATTGGAAATTAAAAGATGATACATTTTCAAACCGTAACACACATGAATACGTTGTTTCGTCACACAAACAACCATATTTTACATGAAAAGAAGCCGGTACACCTTAACCTTTGAAGACAGACAACTTAGATGGTAGATATGTCAGAAACTAGACCACAAAATGGCATAAGGTACCATCAAAGAATTCGACCAATGCTCTGTGTTCATATATCTTAGTACACTTCATAAATACTTTTATACAATGAAAACTGTGAGTTCCAACAGACCAAACACCGCTACAACATCATGCCGTGTCACACGTGCTGGTGATAGTGTAAAGCAAATTTTATACCATCGACGGCAGGAATGATAGTGCTCCGAGACAATATTATTAAAAACACTCATTCTGTACTGAGTTTAAAGTTCTGTACTCATTCACCACTAAAGTTTAATAAAGCTAATTATTGTTATTTTTAATTGTTTTTGAATGTCGTAACCATACAACTAGACAAAAAATATCTCAAGACTGAGAGAAATTCACTACAATATCTTGAGTATTAGTATGGTAATTTTAAGTTGCCCCGCCCCTATTCATTCTCTATAAATCAAAAGTATTTGGAAGTGAATCTGTTATATATCTTACTTCTCGCCTATATATACCACTAGCTGTTACCCGCGGTTTTGCACGCAATGTTTAGTACCGAAATCCTTATATTACTTAGTAAAAGCAATTATGATGTAATATGATGGGAGTCCTATAACAATTTTAAAACGTAAGTAGGCATACATCAGATAGATATTATTTAAGTTCATGGTAAATAGTATCAGAGTTTAACTTAACTATTATACAGTATCGTGTTTGCCACGTGTATGAGCATTTCTAGTTCTAATTAATTATATACATAACGCCACAGCTAAATCTGCCCTGTCATCCCGATCAAGAAAACACAAACCTCGGATCACACAGGTCTCGGAAACTTACTTCGGTCAAAAGCGTATATTTCCAGTCTTTGTCATATATTTCAGGTCTAAGATATTTCCAGTACCATAGTAGAGTTTGCCTTGTTGTTCTAACGAAGTATATATACTTACGTAGGACCGACATGCCTACTTCGGTTAAAAAGTGCCTACTAAAGACCGTTTAAATTCATTTACCTACTATGTCACAGGTTAGCTTGCCATATTGCCTCGATTAAAATACTATATACGTTCGATTATACAGGGTGATTCATGAAGTTCTCCCCCCACTTCTACAGCACATTGTACTAGTAAAAATAATGAAAAAATGTTATATAGACATAGGTCCGAAAACGCTTCGTTAGCGAGTTACAGCTAGCGAAAGATTTCGCCTGAATTCCTGGATAAAGAGTAAAATAAAGCCATACTGAACTTTTGGAAAGGTTAATTAAGTAAGAAATATCGTGGATTCTTATGTATTTTTACCTGATAAAGCTAATAAAATAGGTTTCAGAACTGTACCTGTAGTAGTTTTTGAGGGATTCAGGGTTAAATGCAAAAAATTGGGGCACGAAACAATGTTTTTTTAAGTTTGATGTACAATAACTTTGTTAAATTGGTAATAAATACATAAAATCAACAAACATTAATTGTAGAGAATTTAATTCTGAGAAAATTGATATAATCAAAGTCTAAAATAAAACAGAAATAAGTACCATAAAATCGATTTTATTCAGTATAATACATTACTAGTTTTAAGCAAAATTAATCAGGTTGGGCCAACCGTACGCACCTTTTTATAATAGATGTTCGAAAATGAGGCCATCATTATCAATACATTTTGCAGCACGTTTGTGTATTGCTTTTTTGCGTTTCTTAATTTTTCAGGACTTCCCTGTATCTGCACAGCCGAATCCATAATACGGGCAATTAATTCATCACGAGAATTCACTTTTGTCTTGTATACAATGTCTTTCATCCATCCCCAGATGCAATAATCCAATGGAGATAGATCTGGTGATCTTGGTGGCCAAGGGTGGCCCTCCACGACCAATCCAGTGTCCAGGAAATTGATGATTTAAGTAAGCAGAAACGGCACTTGAAAAGTGGGGAGGTGCTCCGTCATGCTGGAAGTACAAATTTTGTCTGAGATGTAAAGGAACATTCTCTAACAGCTGCGGCAACTCTTCTTGAAGGAAATGCAAATAGAACTCAGCATTTAGGCGTCCAGGTAATATGAAAAGTCCAATCAGCCGATTGTGCAAAAGGCCACACCAGACATTGACGCTAAACCGGTGTTGAAAGTTCTGTTCCACTAGCTCATGTGGATTTTCTTCTGCCCATGAGTGTTCATTGTGCAAGTTATTGACACCATCCCGAGTGAATTGTGCCTCATCCGTAAACAAAATACGCTTGTAGAGTTGATTATTAATATTCAAAAAGTTGCAAAACTCCAAGCGAAGCGGACCATCCCCTAGCTGTAGATGTTGAACCTTTTGTTTATGAATCGGATAAAATTTGTTTTGATTAAGTGACCTCCACACCGTTGACTGCGAAACTCCTATCCGCCTAGAAATACTTCGTGTACTTACACCTGGACTGCGATGAACAGCATTAATAACAATATCATCATCAAGTTGGACAGCTCGTTCATAATTGGTTCTAGTACTTGGTAGTGATCCTGTTTCCCGAAGAGTACGAAAAGTTCCTGAAATTGTTTTGGTATCTGGAATCCTCCTATTAGGGTAACGTAGTTCATATTCTTCTACAGCAGCTCTAGCATTACCATTACAGTAACCCAAAATAAAAACCGTATCAGCGTATTCCTCTGATGTAAATAAGTAAGGCATTTTTTTCGCTGAATAAACAATCGAATATTATAACTCACAGAAAAATTGCATTTAATAACACGATTCACAGAACCCGATCTCCTGCTGTAGCTTGCAAAACACCACTAATACACAGTTCTAACGTAACAGTACAGAATACCATTGTTGATCAGCTGTTATTCGTGCGTTACCAACTTAGAAATTAATAAAACAAAAAACTTCATTTCGATGATTAGTGAACAATAATGGGAAAATGTTTGCTTCATTTATTTTCGAACATTTGATCGAAAAAAATACAACGTAATAAAACATGATATTTTTATTTACAAACAAATTTATTTAACAGTTAATCTTGTTTTCTCAATTTATCTCATCATTAAGGAACAAACATTTTGTTTTTGTTTTATTTTAACTAAATACCGTACGGTATTTCTTTACAGCTAGTAATGTATTATACTGAATAAAATCGATTTTTTGGTACTTATTTCTGTTTTATTTTAGACTTTGATTATATCAATTTTCTCAGAATTAAATTCTCTACAATTAATATTTGTTGATTTTATGTATTTATTACCAATTTAACAAAGTTATTGTACATCAAACTTAAAAAAACATTGTTTCGTGCCCCAATTTTTTGCATTTAACCGTGAATCCTCCAAAAACTACTACAGGTACAGTTCTGAAACCTATTTTATTAGCTTTATCAGGTAAAAATACATAAGAATCCACGATATTTCTTACTTAATTAACCTTTCCAAAAGTTCAGTATGGCTTTATTTTACTCTTTACCCAGGAATTCAGGCGAAATCTTTCGCTAGCTGTAACTCGCTAACGAAGCGTTTTCGGACCTATGTTTATATAACATTTTTTCATTATTTTTACTAGTACAGTGTGCTGTAGAAGTGGGGGGAGAACTTCATGAATCACCCTGTATAGTTCTCGGAATTCTATTTTGGTCAAAATCGTGTTGGCATAGTTGAGTTTGCTATGACTGAAAAGCCTATTAAGACCTAGGGGGAAGTCCTAACTACTTACTATGTACTTTCGGTATAAGAGGGAAATCCTTATTAAGGTTTTGAAACATTCCAAAATAATTGTTATTAAAGTTTTGCGTTACACTTGTTTTTTGGACTATAGCCAGGGAAAGAATGAATCGTTGAGGCATGTTAGTATTCATTTATCTGTTTTTTCATAGGCCATCGTTAAAATGTAATATCATAATGTCAAGGAAGTTCACTGGTTTAAAGTAACTTATGTAAAAATATTCATACCTTTGTTCATTAACCCTTTCAGGGCCAGGACCAAATATGAGATGTTGCAAAATTTTCTCACATATCATATCCCCTTGTGACTAGTCAAAAGTGCCAGGCTAAAATTGGCGATTTTGCAGTCTCTTAGATTAAAATTTATAACTTTTCATAAAAATTAGAGAATGACCTAAAAGTTGCACCAAATTACTCGTATAGATATATACTACCAAGAAAAAAATATATAGATGTAGTTTTAAGTAATTTAAAATTTAAAAAAAAATAATGTTTTAATGGATTACATAAAAAAAATTTATTTTTTTTATTTTTTTTGTAAATAACTAAAAAAGGAAAAATAATTTTACTGTAGGAAGCTATGTTATTATATTGTACATTTATAAAGGAACAACCATACAAAATTTTGTGTTATTTCTCTCATAAATAAATTTTTTTATGACACATTTTGTATAAATACGCATAATTGTACTTCGCAACAAGTGATAAAGCAACTGACTCTTACACTGCAAGAAACTTAAAATAACTATTCACATTATGGATGTACCGGTAAACAGTTGATTGTAGGATCCATAAGCAGTTTCAATACAGTTAAAAACACAATTTACCAAGAAATATTTACACAATTTTATTTGAAATTTATTTACACTTTTTCTATTTACAAATATGCTACTTACAATTTCACTCCCGTGAGATCGCAAATTGTCAGTCATTGTAACTACTACACACAATAGCTAAGCAGGTAACACTACTAATATTTTACAACCACAAAATAAAATAATGAAGAAGAATCCAGCATACAATGGTACGATTACACTAAAGCATAAAGAATTAACAACAATAGATCGAGTCACCTGATAATGTCACGTGACAATTACGAAATAAAAATGCATAGACCTCCAAAATAAAAATTATATTCATATTAACTATCTACAAATATACCAGGGAATAAAAAAACATAAAACTTTAATCATTTGACGTCGTATTTATTTAAGAAAACGACGAATATCAATATATTGCCGCCTGGCGCTTTTCGCGTATGTCACCGACGGCAATATATTGCCGCCTGGCACTTTTCTGACACGATCTATGGCGGCAATATATTGCCGCCTGGCCCGGAAAGGGTTAAGGCTACTTTTATAACATTATTTAATGCATTAGATGATTTTAATTCGTCACTGGCGCAATCTGGAGTAAAATTGATATATTAATGTCTTATTTACTATCTGCATTACACTACCGATCAAGCACGGTAACGTTTCTTAACTTTTTGACGTGACAACGTCTTAAATTAGGTTGCGGCTCGGAGTCACTCATGAAAAAGTGTAACGCCCGGTAACGTTACGATGCCCGTCCAGTGGGTCCGCCGCACGGGATAAAGCAGATAACTGTGGGTCCGCCGCACGGGATAAAGCAGATAACTATGTTTATTCGTGAAAATGTGGAGTGCTTAGATTCGTCATTTACAACAACTACAACAATAAAGGTAAATAATTGTACACTGATATTTCATTATCGTAAACTATGATTGATTGATTAATTGTTAGATTGACACAAAAGTTGAGAAACTGAGTTTATAGGTTATGTCATACTATTGACAAATGTTGATAGTGTTAAGTAAATTATTAGTTTAAATCACTCTGCAATCAATCGTAATTCAGTCGATTGAGAAGAAACAGCGCGTATTGCTAGTCAAACATTTAAAATAACAAATTATAACCTCTAACCTGTCATAACAGTGCGACCAAACAAACGAACTAAACCGACCAATCACCACGCGCGGAGTTAGAATTTAACTGTGTTTAGCAAGAATTTCAAATTCCAATTTTAGTAAATGTTTTATTCAACTTTACCATTTACAATAACAAATTTTAATTAATTTCAAATTATGTACAATGTTTTAGTAAACAAAATATATTTCTACAGTTAAAATTTGTGCAATTCTTATTTTCATTCAATTCCTTGTTCCTATTGTGCAATTTAATAATATTCATATCAATAAATATTCTACCGAGAAAAAGACGTTGTCACGTAAAATCTTCGCCCGTAAAACCGACTTTACAGGCAACCATAATTTTTTTATTTATAAGATTTTCTAAAATTTAAATGTAAACATATGTTTCTGCCACTAATGAACTTCAGCTGAAAGTGCCAATAGCTGTGTAGGGTCAGTTAACTTTGGATTATGTGTCATAAATATTATAATTTTCTTATCATAACATTCGAATGTAAACAAACTAATTTTTCAATTTGAATTCGACTTTATTCGGTGAAATGAATGTGTTATGGGTGGAAAAAGCACTCTAAATGTTAATTCAGACCAAAAGCTATACCTGTTCCAAATTTCAGCACAATCCGTATAGCAGTTTCAGCGTGATTCGAGGACAAACCTCGAAACATCCAAACATCCAAATATTCAAACATACAAACTTTCGCATTTATAACATTAGTAGGATTTCAATAGTTTTTATTTACAAGTAAATATGATTAGGACCCCTGTAACAAGTAAAACCCTTCTTACCAAGTGAAACTTAGCTTTGAAGGATTTAACGTGTTTGGAGTGATTTAAACATGATACAATGGTATCAATCCTGGTAATATTATAAATGCGTCAGTGCCTTTATTTGCTTGTTTTGCTTTCACGCGTAAACTATTCAACCGATTGTACTGAAATTTTACAGGAATATTCTTGCGATTCCTGAGATGAATATAGGCCTATTATTATTTCAAAGATTCCTCAGCACTAAGCCTCTACTGGTCTTTAAAGTAACGAAAAATCCCATCTTGGTCTCTAAAGTTATGTAATATTAATTGAATGAGTCTGTCAGATGTAGGCTAACGAACTGTTTTGTTGTAAACATGACTTATTATTTTCAATTTGTTTACATTTATTTGTAGTGAGTACATTCTTTAAGGAATAACAAATATTTTTAACTTCGTTTTAGATTTCAGCGATTAGTTAAATACTCATATACCTTAAAAAATACCCTAAAACATGATCAGAATTTGACTTCCGTAGAACAGTCGGTAAGAACTATGTTAAGTGGAAGAAAGTTCGCAGGATTATGCTTTTGAACTAACGTACCAATTCCAGCTCTAAATATTCTAATAATATTAACAATGTTTTTCAAACGCGTAGACTCATTGTTAATATAGCTTTAACTGTATATTTTTTTATCAAATATTACGCATTAGATTTAAAGACAATGTTACTATCTAACTTTTACTATAAACTTAAAGAGTGATATAAAACCCATCTTAGTTCACTTTTGACAGAAGTAGGCTTCTCTGATCAGATCTGACATATAAATGTGTGTGTGTGTGTGTGTGTGTGTGTGTGTGTGTGTGTGTGTGTGTTGTGTGTGTGTGTGTGTGTGTGTGTGTGTGTGTGTGTGTGTGTGTGTGTGTGTGTGTGTGTGTGTGTGTGTGTGTGTGTGTGTGTGTGTGTGTGTGTGTGTGTGTGTGTGTGTGTGTGTGTGTGTGTGTGTGTGTGTGTGTGTGTGTGTGTGTGTGTGTGTGTGTGTGTGTGTGTGTGTGTGTGTGTGTGTGTGTGTGTGTGTGTGTGTGTGTGTGTGTGTGTGTGTGTGTGTGGTGTGTGTGTGTGTGTGTGTGTGTGTGTGTGTGTGTGTGTGTGTGTGTGTGTGTGTGTGTGTGTGTGTGTGTGTGTGTGTGTGTGTGTGTGTGTGTGTGTGTGGTGTGTGTGTGTGTGTGTGTGTGTGTGTGTGTGTGTGTGTGTGTGTGTGTGTGTGTGTGTGTGTGTGTGTGTGTGTGTGTGTGTGTGTGTGTGTGTGTGTGTGTGTGTGTGTGTGTGTGTGTGTGTGTGTGTGTGTGTGTGTGTGTGTGTGTGTGTGTGTGTGTGTGTGTGTGTGTGTGTGTGTGTGTGTGTGTGTGTGTGTGTGTGTGTGTGTGTGTGTGTGTGTGTGTGTGTGTGTGTGTGTGTGTGTGTGTGTGTGTGTGTGTGTGTGTGTGTGTGTGTGTGTGTGTGTGTGTGTGTGTGTGTGTGTGTGTGTGTGTGTGTGTGTGTGTGGTGTGTGTGTGTGTGTGTGTGTGTGTGTGTGTGTGTGTGTGTGTGTGTGTGTGTGTTGTGTGTGTGTGTGTGGTGTGTGTGTGTGTGTGTGTGTGTGTGTGTGTGTGTGTGTGTGTGTGTGTGTGTGTGTGTGTGTGTGTGTGTGTGTGTGTGTGTGTGTGTGTGTGTGTGTGTGTGTGTGTGTGTGTGTGTGTGTGTGTGTGTGTGTGTGTGTGTGTGTGTGTGAGTGTGTGTGTGTGTGTGTGTGTGTGTGTGTGTGTGTGTGTGTGTGTGTGTGTGTGTGTGTGTGTGTTGTGTGTGTGTGTGTGTGTGTGTGTGTGTGTGTGTGTGTGTGTGTGTGTGTGTGTGTGTGTGTGTGTGTGTGTGGTGTGTGTGTGTGTGTGTGTGTGTGTGTGTGTGTGTGTGTGTGTGTGTGTGTGTGTGTGTGTGTGTGTGTGTGTGTGTGTGTGTGTGTGTGTGTGTGTGTGTGTGTGTGTGTGTGTGTGTGTGTGTGTGTGTGTGTGGTGTGTGTGTGTGTGTGTGTGTGTGTGTGTGTGTGTGTGTGTGTGTGTGTGTGTGTGTGTGTGTGTGTGTGTGTGTGTGTGTGTGTGTGTGTGTGTGTGTGTGTGTGTGTGTGTGTGTGTGTGTGTGTGTGTGTGTGTGTGTGTGTGTGTGTGTGTGTGTGTGTGTGTGTGTGTGTGTGTGTGTGTGTGTGTGTGTGTGTGTGTGTGTGTGTGTGTGTGTGTGTGTGTGTGTGTGTGTGTGTGTGTGTGTGTGTGTGTGTGTGTGTGTGTGTGTGTGTGTGTGTGTGTGTGTGTGTGTGTGTGTGTGTGTGTGTGTGTGTGTGTGTGTGTGTGTGTGTGTGTGTGTGTGTGTGTGTGTGTGTGTGTGTGTGTGTGTGTGTGTGTGTGTGTGTGTGTGTGTGTGTGTGTGTGTGTGTGTGTGTGTGTGTGTGTGTGTGTGTGTGTGTGTGTGTGTGTGTGTGTGTGTGTGTGTGTGTGTGTGTGTGTGTGTGTGTGTGTGTGTGTGTGTGTGTGTGTGTGTGTGTGTGTGTGTGTGTGTGTGTGTGTGTGTGTGTGTGTGTGTGTGTGTGTGTGTGTGTGTGTGTGTGTGTGTGTGTGTGTGTGTGTGTGTGTGTGTGTGTGTGTGTGTGTGTGATCTTCCACGCTCAGTAAAGAACCTAATAATAATGACTTGAAAATTTTGTATTAATCGACACAGAATTCAGCAACTAATGATACAAGTATAATATATTGATTCCTTCTCTGCAAAACGTCCGCACGAAGAAGCAGTATCAACGAAGATTGAATAAAACCTATTCTCCGTGAAATCGGAAGTTCAAAGTACCCTTTTAAAGACAAAAACAAGCCAACGCGGGCGCGCGAGGAATGAGGAAACTAAATCGAACGTACGCGCGTCTAAAAGGAACACGACAGAACACTTGTGATTACCAGAGATACCTGGGACTGTTTAATGGACTGTAGTGATTAGTAGGTAAACAGTAACCGACCAGTTCGTGAGAGGACACAGATGACCTCTCACGTACAGGGAAGGAGAAAAATGATAGTTCATTGCCACTATCTTTCGACTACTACTTAAGGCCAAACCCCAAATGCAGTAGGATTATCTGAGTACAGATAATCGCAGATTGGTAGTAGAGCTACGATCAACTGCTTCTTTTGACCTCTCTAAATCCATAAGTCCTTGATCGTAAAATATCAGACTATTCATATGATTTCTCTTATATTTAAAACAATTTTACGATTTGCTTGTGGTTAAAACAACTCGTTAATACAAAATGTGTTAATATATCTCGCGCTTCTTTCTCTACTAAAATTCAAATTTAGATACCAAGACGACATCACGAACTTTATGAGTCGTCAATTTTGTTTTTAAGTAATTTACAGACCTCATCGTAATTATTTGTTGCTTTGGTATGTTAAATCGGAATAATTACTCAAAGCGTTTAGTTCCAAAACGGAAAATACACTGATCGGGATTACTTCTGATCGAGATTGGCCATTCTGATGATATAATTAATACTATAGAAACAAAATACTCGTATACGAATATATTTCATTAAACCAGTGATTACAAATCATTGTACATACACCCCAACCCACCTTGCGGTACAACCCTCGCTTGATTATATCCCCACCTTCAAAATAACAGGCCGTTGTACTATAATATACTTACAGGCTAATAAACAACAGTCTATTTATGTTGAAGTGACATTAACATAAGAGTTGAATAGATTAGTTTTACATTTTTAGGTAAACCACATGAGTCTGAAATTTATGGGTTAGCAGTAATTTTAGGTATAAACATATAATATATTGTTTGAAGAACAAATATATTTTAAACAGAAAACTTTCATGACATCTCATTTTAAAGGCCATGATAAAAGAAGAAGAATGGTGAGTCCCCACACGTCGCTAATTCAACAACTCCATATAACTTTAACGTCAAGTTGAATAATTATGAATTTATCTTTACTCAAACTATCTGTTTTTGGTCAGAAATTCTTTTCTTTGGTGTCATTATATTTGCTTCTTTCTCTGATATTAGCCTAGGTTTTAACGTCAAGACCTTTACCCCTCTATGTTTTATCACTTTAAAAACTTACTGAAGGCTTATTTACCCTTCAGCCCTCATTTTGGTGCAAAGGGGAGGGGGAGGAGTAATTTTTAAATCCACCAAATACATCTCGAAAGTCCCATAACGAGATTCTCAGTCTTTCTAAAGTTACTGTGAAGGTGGGTGATGTGGGTACCCCCGGTATAGCGTATCTATGCATATTTAACTGATGTATCTATTTGACAGATGTTAACACTTCAAATGGTGTTTACATCTGTAAAATCTGTCAACTCCTGTGAGTATGTCAACTTGTGTCATAGAATAAACTTATCTTTTTTAAGGAAATGTCTGATGCATTTCTATAAATGCCTTATTTATAAATCTGAACAAAACTGTCACTCTCGGAGAGTTCCAGAGAGTGCAAAGGCAGATGAGGTGACAGCGCGACAGGAAATGCTGCAGGCCGGGCCAGACCTGGTGTAGAAAGCCGAGAGAGTGCGTGAGACTCCCCGCTAGTAGCTGCTCCTGCAGTGGCATAGCTGGCTACTCGCTGTCAATGCCTATCTAACCACTCGTGTCGCCAAGTCGGTTCGGCTTTCTAGCATCAAGGATTTGCGCCTATCTTGTTAGATGGAAAAACGCTGCCCTCGCCAGAAACAGAAGTATCCAATTATTAATTGGACTTTCCACTTATTTTGGACCACTTATTAATTGTATGTTTAAATACAATACGGACATATACGAGTGATAATCTCATTATTAAAACAAAACCTTTGTTGTACTAAAGGATCTTTATTTTCTGTCGTTGCATTGTATCTCTTAATATATCCGTAATAGTAAATTACCAAAACTCGATGAATAATAATGCAAACTTAAATAAAAAATACTTGGATTGTAGTTTGTGTACTTCTCTAAAATCGATATATTTGTATGGTACCATGAATATTATGTTGTTCGGATATTCATCCCCCTCTTGGGCAAGTGGATGCAAAGGTCAGGACCAAGTCGTTCTGACGGTTTCTATAGAAACAAATTACCCGCAAAAGCTACCGGTTGGTAAGATGGTTCATTAAAGCCATCCCAACCAACCTTGAGGTGAGATCATGGTGAAGATTCTATCTAAAGCCCTTACCGTTACTTACGACTCTACCAATGCAGAGGAACTTGAACATTTTGTTAATTCCTATGGGGAGGCCAGTTCAGAGGGTCAGATAGAGGGGAGAGTGGCATTATCTGATACTAGTTACCAATGATTCTCAAGAAGACAAAGCAACCGAATTGTGTAAAGATTCTAGGTTGCGGAAACAAAAATGATCGACCCTACACCAAAATATTAAGACAACTCCCAGATATTCTAATTCAATTATCCGGTGACGCAATTCAACATTTGCAGTAGGTTTCTTCAGTTTGATAATAAAAGTATGACAATCCAAATATCCCCGATACCAAAATAGGATCACAAAACATGTTTTCACAGGGAAAATCGTCAGTAAATGGATTCAGGACTAAACCTTGCGATTGGGTGAGTACTCCACGTCAATAGAGCCCATTAACACGGTAGCTCAATGCGATTGAACCGTTAAATTGCCTATAAGTAGGCATTTCACTGCCAGGCTAATATTCTCGGAATACAAATTGATAGCGTACACAGTCATCGTCTTAAAAATGATTGCAATGGAATCTTTTACGGCAGCTTGAGTTACTTGCTCCTGGATTCATTGCTTGCTCCCATGTAATCACTGCGCCTTAAAGACTTGTAATGACAAAGTAAGTTGAATTTTTCCCCTTTTAACTATACTCAGTTTAACTATATTCAGCTTCAATCACCAACATACCGGAGTGGGTTCATCAGAAACAGAATATTTAAATCATTTCTTGGCACATACACTCCCGTTCAGCGAAATCTAGATGATTTCTGAAAACCACCTTTCGTTTTATTTTTAATGAATTAAATGTATCTAAAATGAAATTTTTTAAGATCTATGTTTACTAAACAAAAACTTTTGGGGATACACGTACAGCGTTGTAATACTTAGTACCTGCTCTTACAATACTATGGCAATAAATGTTTTCCTTTCCTTCTAAAATGTGTTACCTTTTAGTATAAGAATCTATCTATGTTAATTTTTCAGACTGCATCCAACGTAAGTGGTAGCGAAAATAGTTTTAAACACTTTGATGTGTCTGTCTAGTTTAGTTTATAGTTAGTCTAAAACATGTTAATAAATTTTGTTTAAACTTCGATAGATTTTGCTTACTATTCCCGGATCACGAAGAATACTTGGAGTTACACTTATCTCCTCAAGGTCATCAAGAAATCCACTCCAAAGGAAAGTGCAGAACTCAGGAAGAAAGTGAGAGGCTAACTACTCCAACTAGGGAAGTATGGTGAAGGTTTTTGCAGGGTATTGTGACAACAGTTTGTCTCTGCTTTCACAGTGCATTCGCTGCTACATGCTCCCTTTGCAGTCTGACTAGATATGATATTGTAAACGTTGTTAATTATTCCACGTGGGCGTAATTAATTCATAGTTTCAACCAATCTGTTTTAAGCCCAAAAATGTATGATTAGTTCTATTTTATAGTTTTTGCAACACTCACACCTACCTTTTCTTACATAATCAGCCTTTATTCTTAAAGATACATTATCAAATTTAAATGTTTAGGCACCTAACAAAAGAGGAAAGTGTAAGTGGGATCATAGAATTGTATGAATAACTGGCAGGAGAAAGTTTGGTCTTACAACGGAGCTAAGAGAAACTCTACTTCTGTTTAATCCAGTCAACGAATCACTCTTGAAGGAAATTCAATAAGCGGAAAATTAACTATGGGACATTTTCTGGGGACCTGGTTATATAACATACTAGATCCTTAACCCTAGAGGTGGCAGAAGTGGGTGGAGGGGGTTCCAAGGTTGAGTCAAAAGCTCGGCTAAGGCATTCTGCTCGCCCACGCTTTCACAGGATGTGACACCACATCAGCAACATTTCGATGTCACGAAGAAAGAAAAATCTCTTAACAAATACTGCACCGATATATTCGTCGAGTCTGTGGCAAAAATCTGATACCCGATGTTTCATCCCTCATCCCATCCGAGAGACGAGCCAAACATTATAATTATCGCTAGGCAATGTCAGCTTACACCCACAGGAATTGAGGTGGAAGAACAACAGTAGATTGTAGACTGTAGATATATATATATATAGGTGTAGACCCAAAATAGGGACCTTTGGACTCCTCTTCTACCACTCCTATGGTTGAGGACTTTTGGTATGTTGTACTGTCATGTACCCCAAATAATGTCCCACAGTTGGGTCTTCCGCTTTTGACTTTCATTCTAGACACCTCATTTGGCCAGAGGGTTAAGTGACATTTTAATGTCACAGTTTTTCTGCGTAATAGTCATTCAGACTTTTTAATTTCATAATTTCCAAATTCATACTCATATGTATTTCGTCACTCAAATCAATTTAACCAACTATCCCCATAGCAGTAACATTCATACAGTTTTCTTCACGACCGTATCCGTTTCAGGAAAGGATCCGTTATAAGGTCACCTTTCACGGATGCGGTGTTACCGTTACCCAGTCATTTGAAACTTTAGAAGACCGTGTTACGTGGTTGCTACAATGTCAGTCAGCTGTTCCGTGCGTCTGGTGCGGGACGACAGCAGGAATAAATTAGTTCAAAATAATGAGACCACAGCCACACATTTGATATCACTGGTCCATATCAAGTTGGCCGTGGATCTTCTACAAATGCAACGCCCAACTTCGTGCTGAGCTCCTAGTGTCCTGCCCGTATGTAAGAGCTCCATTCTTCTCTGCACGTTTTCTCCTCTACGAGTACTCTGATACACATTTGCTCTCTGTATAATACATTTGCACTCCATTGCAAACGAGTTTAAAAGTATAGACTTAACCAAAGACTTACAAATAGAAAAGAACCTTTGCAAAAACTGTAAAGAAGCAGAAGACAAATGTTTTTTATGTATAAACTTCTTAATATTCTTCGAGGTTAAAGGAATCTTCCTTTTTATCGGGAAAATAAACTCATTGAAGATGAAGAACTCCAATAGAGTTGTAAGGATATTTTCTATATTTTGGAAAATCAATAAAGATAAAATATTGTTTAAATACATGCATTCTTGTACTTGTAAGTCAATAAGCTAACACATAAGATCAAAATGAGATACAGTTAAAATGTATTAAGTAGTTAGCCAATGATGCATGCGTGTAACTACTTGCCTAGTGGTACTCGTATATGTTGTGTTTTATTATTGTATCTTTAATGTATTTTTCAGTTAATGATACCAGTGAATTCGTTCACAATTTATCCATAGGTATATAATATTTGTTTATTTTAGATTGTTTATTTAGAGTTAGTCGTATGTGTTGGATCATTTTGATCACCCAAGGAAGAGGTTGAATGGCAGTTCAATTTATGTAATATTTCTAATATATAAGCAACTTTTATTGATGTCACTAAATAATAAATGCCAATAATACTCATTTCATCGATCAAGACCTCCAGAGTAAAAACAAACTTTCAACGTAAAGTACAAAGTGGACTTACAAAACCACAAGTTGTAAAAACAAAAATGTAACCAATAACCAAAAATGACAAGTACATATTATAAATTATTATTACGAGTGGACTTTAATACTATTTTAAAGGTTAAAGAAATAATATCACATATAAACTTAAATTGTGCTTAAAACTATGCTGTTATCGGTTATCAGTGTGAAATATATACTAAGTATGATCCCCATAGCTCCGTTTTCAATGTTATGTGAACTCCCCGACGTAGCTACATAGTATAAGAAGTGTAAAGGTTTAAAATATTGCAGTACAGTGTCTTGCTTTAAATATACAGAAAGGTATGTAACTCACTCGTATTGTAACTCAGTTAACCAATAACTTATAAAGGTTACTTAAGGCCACTTAAATAACGAATCCATATCTTATGGTTACATTTTTTTATAGTTTGGACTGAAATAATAATTAGAAAAAACAGGTTAATGTAATCAATACATAACCTGTTTGGTTGTTTATGAGTTTAAAAAATAGGTTAAATTCTAAAAACTTAAAATAATATTGACTATTTCCAAGTTTCTACCTAATTATATACGTATTATGGCCATGAGATCGGCATTTCTCCTTGGCAGCGGGTATATCTGCACTTTACTTCCGCAAGCCTTTGCCGAGCTGCTCCGCCCCGCCAGGCGGTTTCTGGCCTCTAGCTACAGAGATACGTATATTACTATAATTATGCTCTTTGTGCTTACTGTGTCAGACTGGTATCTTACAGATCGACAGGTGCAGTAATTGACCACAACTACCGCAAGTATTATTAGTTGGTTATTTATAGCGATTGTTTAAAAATCTTAAATATTTCTATAGGCAGATTTAATGACATCTCATGATCAGGTATTTCTCTTGGTACCACTTTATTATCATGATATTATTAGGCATTTTTGGTCAATTATACAGGGTGTCCCTAGAGTAGCCCGTCAAACTTATCAGGTGGTTTCCTCTCATCAAAATAATTCATAAAAACTTATGTCTGGAACTTTATTAACTTCATTAAATGGGTAAACAAGCAAAATTAACCAAAACTTTTAGATAGTTAAAATCTGAAAATAAAATAGGCCAATAATAAACACAATTGTTTTTTTTTTTAAATCAACACGTACGAATAATAAGATGAACATGCAATATCTGTATATTAAAAATTTGAAGATGTTTTTTCGGTCAAGTAAATAATTACAAAGTATTTAAAGTATAAAACGTTATAGGTTGAGAAACAAGATTTTAAAAAAACAGCGTCAATAGAAATGCTTTTAGTTTATTGAACATCGAGATTGGCAACACTACCTGAATCTAAGTTATTATTGTACAGCAGTCCAACAATTCAGCTGTTGCAGTAACTAGTCTATCATCTTTTGTTTGTGCAGTGCCTGTGTACTTTGTTCGTGTTTTTTTTTATCTATAACATGCCATTTATATTTTCAAATCAAGAGTGCGCAGATATTTTTCGTCTATGATTTTGCCGATGGAGATAGGCCAGCTAAACAAAAATATGAAAGACGATTTCCGAATTGAAGAACACCTACTCACGAAATATTTGCATCGATTTTCAATACCTCACAAACAAAATATAGATCTTTTCTAACAGTTAATTGTTTGACAGAACATCCTGTAATACACCCTGTACGCGAACAAGTTAATATTCGCCGACTTTCAAATAGATTAAAAATATCTCGTAGTACAGTCTGGAGAACATTGAAAAACCACTTTTATCCATATGATTTAAAAAAGAGTTCAAAATCTTCATCCATGTGACAGTGCATTAAGATTACAATTTTGTCTATAGGTGTTAGAAAATCCGAAATAATCCAAGTTGTCTTTTATTCACGGACGAATCGATATTTACAAGATACGGAATTCTAAATTTGAAAAATAGTCATCGGTGGTCAACTGAAAATCCAAAAGCAGTTGTAGAGTCAAAATTTCAAATTTGATTTTCGATAAATGTATGTATGTATGTATGTGGTATAATTGGGGACCAGTTAATTCGCCCATTTGTTTTTGACACACGCATTACGGGTCTTGTGTACAAAGACGTTTTTGTAGCAACTTGTATACGCAGAACCAATTAATTCCAAAGAGGAATTACTGAACTGAATTTTAAATGCTTGTGAACTACTTAAGAACGATCGAGATGCTATCAGAAAAGCTAGACGTGGATTCGTTGTTTTGTTAAACGCACTAGTTTGTGCATAAATTATCAAGGAAATAATATTAACGCTATTTATAAGGTATGGAAATTCATTCAGCAAAGATTCAGCAATTAAAATGAATTTTTTACAATGAACGTTTGCATTTTCTGTCTAATTTTTCGTATGTGTTGGTTTAATTAAAAATTCATATTTTAAAATTAGTTTCTCTTTATTTCCGCCCGTTCCCGGAAAAAATCGAGCAAAATCTTTGATAGCTAAGAAAGCGTTCCAGAATATGAATTTTTTCATTATTTTGATGAGAGGAAAACACCTGATAAGTTTGTCGGTTACTCCTGGGAAACCTCTGGATAGGAATAAGTCAAGAAATATTTGTGAATATGAACTGAATAGCAAAACATTTTTGTGAATGTCAGATTAGAACTCTGAAGAGACTGTAACGCTGGTTTGACAGAATGCGTTCTCTTCACTCGCTGTCATTTTTTACACACGTTATTCTACTTTTGAATCTTGATTTTATTTATATTGTATTTTTTATACTGAAACAGACTGTACATATTTTCATATTGAGTAATATTGCACCAACTTTCAAACCACGAGACTTAAACTTTAGTTTCTCCGGTCCTAACGTAACCTTACTGTCGTGTTGAAGTGAAAGTGTGACGTGACGGTGGTTTATTAGGAAACTCATTAATTATTTCAATTTCACGAAGTTGTTGATCGTGACTTTGTGGATTTTCGTCACGAACATTTCAGCCTTGACGGTTCCACGGCCTTGAGGGTTTGGCCTTGGTCCTTGGTAGTAAAGTGGATGCAGTAAAAACAATAAAGTTCGATTCCGATCGTACAAGTCCGACAGTGGTGTAGCAAAGACCAATAGCAAAAAAGCTAGAAACCTAAAGAGACTTTCCAAGTAGTGCTTAACATTTTTAAATTGTTTAACTTATAACAAGGAACATATAGCACTAAAACTTTAAAAGTTCTACTACAAAAAATGTATAAATTATACTATTACAATTTTATTTTTTGCCATCAATGTCTTTCTACTTCATGAGGAGGATGTCACTTTCTAATAAGGAGGACCAATGGAAAAATGTCTGAACGTGTTGGCTGGTCCTGTTTTCCACGTGATAGAGATTCCCGCTTTGGTCAGCAGCGGTCCTTAGTTCACCGAGGTCTGCAGAACCACTTTAGAAAGCCAGTTACATAAAACAGCACCTGGGCAATCACTACGGTCTCCCAGTTTAATGCTTACCCGTGAATACGAGTATGCATAGTCGCAGATGGTTCTCAGAAGTAATGCTCTAATAATGGAGTATAATCTACCTAATTTCTAAATATGTATAGTCTATACAACTTCCTATATTAATTAATATTTCCTACGCCTGCCATTTTGTCCTAATCTAATTGAGCTAAGGAGAAAATTTATTAGTACTTTAACCCGAAAAATAATAGAAATCGGTCCCCAAATAAAATACTTGTATAGTATGCTTAGTCTAAATCTCACAGATATTCGTGTAAGTAATCATTTCCTAAAGTATTGAATTTAGATTGCAATGGATACGGTTTAGACGAGGTCTTTGAAACATCGCGACTTGTTAATTTTAACGGCCTGCTATTTTAGATAAAGGCTTTTCAATGGTGTTCAATGTCGTTTTCTGTGTTGAGAACAAAACATATGTATAAAATATAGTATGAAAATAACTATATTTATACTATACCATGTAAGCATTGTATTATAATAAAGATATTTTCCGGCTCCAAAAATACACGTTATGTGGGCCACTGCGCACCGTGAAGCGTGTATATCATGGGAATCCTCCGTAACTAATAATGAGCAGTCATAACAACAGAGAAATGACCAATTAATTATGGAAATATATACGCAGTAGAATCCGTAAGGAATATAGAACACAACTATAGCAGAGGATAGGAAAGGTAACTTGTGAAGCTTAGAAATGTTTTATATTTCTTAGTGGTGGTGTTGGTAGGGGGGGGGGGGGGAGAGAGTGGTGAAAGATTTGAACATATGGATCTAAGGTTAGCTATTCTTTCAATTCAATTTAAAACCCTCCATCCTCATATATGGCAGATCTCAATTAATTTATGTACCTTTAATGCCTGGAAATTCGTAACATAAGGAATGTTTAAGTTATAATAGTACACATTTGCATGGCTAATTGCCTATTGGTATGATAATATGTGCACTAAATTGTCCTCAAGAATCTAATTTTAAAAACAAACTGTGAACACTTTCAAACGCTAAACTAATATATTAAGTTTTTAAATAAAATTGCACAAATACGAGTGCCCTCGTATGTAGGGCACAGTTTAAGGAATCTGGAGTGCCTTCCCGAAGAGAACATCGAATTGAGTCTGCCTCTATCTGTTATATATATAACAAGAACTGATGAGCAGTTAATTTCTCTCATAGTATAGAAAGAAAATTATTCATTTTTAGTTTGTGGAAAACACCTTACAATTGTTTGCTGGATGTGTATGGTTCATCGATGATGAGTGGGACACCCCTTAATTAAAAACTAAACAACCGTAAATGTACATCATTAAGAGTAATGCAAACATTGAGTTGCCGTTGTTATAATAACTTTATGTCTATTTACTAGAGACCACATTGCTTTCTGTGAAGAAATGTATTACCACTCGAAATAAAGATAGATTTACCTACAATACGAGAGGCATCGAATGGGCCAACACCAAACAATAGAATAAGAACGCCTCACAAAAGTATGTTATTTGTCAACACCTTTTATAATTTGATAAAAAACTCCATTATCTTCAGTAACCATTTACCCAGTGAGGTAGATTCTGTCTCACAACTCACAAGGGAGAACGAGCCAACCTAGGATGGAACTGGGAAGCCTGCTCAAACCGTATGAGTGTTAATGTTGAGTTTAACTCCAGTTCACCTTCCTCTTGGTGCAACGTCTCGTATCTGACACTGTCACAGACGGAGACGATCCTGGAACCTGGAGTATGTTCGTCTGAAGAAATCCAAAAACATTTGGCGACGAAGAAGCTCAAAATGAACATTTTACATAGTTTCGACATCAGAGACACCACAGACTATGATGGAAAGAGTTCATTTTGAGGTTCTTAAAAAACTCTCAAATTCTGACTCCACGTAGACTATGGTTAGTTTAAATTTCACCTTTAGTTTAGTTATAACCCACATGTAAAATACACACACACACACACACACACACACACACACACACACACGCACAGATGTTTCTTAACTAGTTTAATTATATTTTATATTAAGTTATATTACAATTATGTACACCTACATTCAAATATTTTAAACTTATCAGCATTTAAAAGACGGTATACGACAATTTTGAATTTGTGTCACACGTTTTAACCAATTTATATATGGCTAATACCAGTTAATGATGTTAACGCGATCCAATATTTTTTTAAACATCCTAATGTTTTTTTTATTCATACATCTAACAGAAAATATTATGAATTGCCGCATTTGAATTAAATAATAATTTGTCATCCGAATTGATGACATAGTTGATAGACTAACTTGTTTAGAATTTTCTTCACTGATATTTACATCAGTCTAATGTTACAGGACAGTGTAAAGTTCTATATTTGTGTCACTTGAAATGAAATACACAAAGTAATAATGGAGAAATATAACAAAGACTAGAGTGCATATGGGAACTTAAAGTTATACAGGACCTCACTTAATACTGTTTCAATTATATTTTTATTGTGCCTGTGTGTTTTGTGGTAAGTATAATTTGTAGTTAGAGTTCTTTTACAGTTTGGCATATTTAACGTGTGTGCAATTTACAAGCTATGGACACGTTTCACAGAATCTCGTGCCCCTATTATAAATTATCAGAGCAAAAACAGTTTTAACGCGGAATTAAGAATGTTTTTAAATATTGTAAACCAAATTACTTAACTTAATTATAATAATGTGTCTCTGTCTCTTTAATACCAGGATAGCCTTCACTTAAAATACATTAGCTAGCGAAACTTTCCAATCTGATCAAAAACTCAGTAGTTACATGATAAGGTTATATTAGCTATGGGTGAACGAGTGAACAAAAACGACCCCCCAGTTCCACTATGACCCCACAAGAAAGTGAGCTCATTAACCCAGTCAGATCCCCTTATGTTAATGATGTTTTTGTTTAAGTTTCACCAAGAATTGTTCACGGTCTAGTTGGAAGCCCGGTGATATAGCAATAAGGTCAGGTGATCGCGATGGCAGTGGCAGTATCGACGCGTACTTTATCGGCCAGCTGATTATCAGCTGTCAGTGGAGTGAATTACCACCCGTGTTCAGCGGTACCATCACTGGAATTTTTTTATGTACCGGAGTTGTATTACCGGAATAATTAACGAATATAATATTGACACTATAATCCTAAAAGGCGTTTATTGAAACAGTATAACTAATAGATATACTTAATATGTGCAAAGTCATGTGCCAGTGGAGAAAGCATGATTATAGACAATCTTTAATTATTAAACAGAGATTTTGATTATATGAAAAGACAGTTTAATAATGATTGAATGATTTTCATGATAAAACTTACATTCTGCATATACATATAGAACACAAAATATATGATTGTTACCATCGGTGATTTTTTCCTCCTGACTTTTTCAGAGAGGAAATAAAAGGTATCGATGGAGACCTAAATGGAAGGATAGATTAAGTTTCATATCATTTAAAATATAAAAAATACAGCATTGTAAAAAGTGAAATTAGAAATGTTTGAAAACGGCAGTGATTTATAGCATTTTAACTAGGAGACGCTGTTGTTGTACGTTTGATAGAAAAATCAATAATAGATTTCGTCCTTTAACAATGAGGAACCTATGTGTCAATTTTCAGGTTTTTAGGATATTTATATCATACAGAGAAACAAAAGACGGACGGATGACCTTCCCCTTTCATCTTTTGGTCCTAAAATTAATGAAGCTTCTCCTTGGCCCAAAAGAAACCTATGCATTAATTTTTAAGTTTCTTGGACCATTTTATTAAGAGATATTGGGTAGGCGGAGATATAGAGAGACGGAATGTCCTATGACTTTTTGACCCCAAAATCCATAAGGCTCCTCCTCGTACGAAGAGAAATCCATGTATTAAGTTTCAGGTTTATGGGACCTGCCTATCAAAAGTAATAACATAGACTATGTACCAAGTTTAAGTCTCAAGGACCTTTATATCAATAATTATTGCATAGCCCGACGGACAAAGACATGATTTTAAGGAACCCTGCCGGGCCCTTATTAATGGAAGCGGAATTTAATTTAGGCAAAATTAGTTTAAAAAAAATAACATGCAACAAATGGAAATTCCATAACACTAATTTTACACACAATTGGAGATTGAAAATCTGGAATAAATAAAAGTAATGACGTATTTAGTACCAATAACCGCTTAATTTTAATAAACGCCGTACTTTTAAAGCTTTTTTAATTTTGTTTTTAATGGATAACGGTATTGATAGCAGCTATTGTTAAGTTAATAAAATTAATATATCATTGTATGTAAATAATATACAATGGTTTCAATAATTTATCATCACAATAAAAACTTTAAAGTGCTACGTGACGACTTATGCCTCAATAAATGATATTCCATGCATTACATAATTTTGTTTTCCTTTGTGAATTTCATACCCAAGAATGTGAAGACCAAAGGACAGTGCAAAAGTAGAATTTCAACTATACCGATGGCTAAAGTTTCATCTTTAACAAAGTTATGACGTGAGCCCGGTAATTCCGGCTTGACGTGTACGAGTATAATGACTCTTGTACTGTGATTGACTTAAACTTGTAGAACGAATTAATCAGAAACTCTCCACATTAGGAAACCCTCCAAGTTATATACCTATACAGCGTGGTTGTAATGAACCTTCCTCCTCCTGAGCCTTGGACATCTTATATTGCACCTACAGGACTACGTAACGATTAATCTATTCTTGATATATTTTCGATTTCTTTCAGTATCACTTTCATGAGGGAACACTTCTTGACCAAATTAATATTAAAATACAGACTAACCCATCGTAACCATACAAATTTCAAGATCACAGATTAAGTATTATATCTTATTATTATATACGTTATTTTTTAAGTTTAGGTATTTTTAATACACTACTCATGTTTAATTAATTTTACCTAAACAAAAAAATATTGGTTTGAGCCATCAGTAAAATTTGTAACTTGTACGTCCCTTTTCTATGATAAAGAATTATGAGATTATTACAGTACTTGCAGAAACTTAAGGTGTAATAAATTATTCCTAACATCAAAACAAATGTAATTTATTATTATAACAATAATAGTAACACTTTATACAACATTGTTGATGCCATGATTAGCAGGAAAAATAGAAAAAGAATTTAAATTAGTTTTAAAAAAGGCTATTCATTACTTATTTGATTTCGTTTTGTTAAAGTTTAAGTTTTACAACTTGTAGGGCTCTTGAGGGGTGGTTACCCCTCCCTCCTATTCACCCTTAGCTATGCCACCGATAGTAATAATATCACGATATAGTACGTTCCTCCATATGCGAGAACTAACGCAATGGCAACAAATAGAAAAAAACTTGGTTGCACTGAAAAAACCAACTCAACGACATCTTGAAATTTGACCGTGGTTATAAGAATCATGTTTCAAACAGGAAGTAAATAATTACCGGAAGCACGTGACGAATTTATTAACACCTGTGGTGATGGGTGGTTAATCTGTGAGGCCATTGCGGTATAAGGCCACGAGAATGTTGGCAATGTTTCAACAAATCTCTTCCTTCCTTATTAATGAGACATGTTATCGTGTTTAACAAAAAATATTTTCATCAATATTTATATAAATGGCAGTATAATAATTAATGCAACTAGTTACGAATTCGGTTACAATAGTTATTGTGAGAAAATATAAATGTTAAGATAATATGAGATATAGAATACTTAATTAATTGTCATAATATTATAAAAGCTATCAAATTCTTGTCAAGTTGTAGTGTTTACCTCATCGCTGATGTCGATAGCGGCACAGTTACTCGTACAACCCACCCCCGACCCCCCAGATTTCATACGTGCGTTTTGTATGTTATTAAGCAATGTATGGCAAAAATACGTGCATGCAATAGCAGCCTAATACATGCCATATTATCAGTTAAGTCTTGTTTCCCATATATTGCACTCTTGTTAATAAATCAATAAAAGTATCAAAATATTTTATGTTCATAAATAATTCGTTGAGTTACAACACGTTTTGTTGCGATACTACATTTACGTAGGAATGCAATTTTATCACAAAATACTCATTACGAAATTTAAAACAGTTTCACCATAGTACCATTGTAACCAATGATATTCTAAATGACTGCAAGATGACAACATTGGCTCATAACAGGACATGCGTAGCAGAATGGTGTTTACTTTCACGTCAAACGGCACCCTTTCTCGCTATGTCACCCCTTGCGTTAATACCACTGCCGGGGAAGCTGAGGCTAAAATATAATTTTTAGAACCGATCGTATTCTCATACTGAGAAGTTTGATTTTCAACGTTAAATAATATCAATGCCATCATATTAATCGTTATACATTAGAAGAAAAATCACAGGAGTAATGACGGCTGTTAATATGTAGTAAAGTCAAATAAAAACACTGACAATAATAAGTGTCGTAAATTGCATGATATTTAACAAAATCTATTTTAACCACTCAGTTATTTTAACTCCAATTTCATTTTAATAATTAACTGTAGTGGAGATATACAATGTCTTAAAGGTACTAAAATAAAATTGTTATCTGTATTTTATGAAAGAAAACATTTCGACGCTTGAAACCAAAGTTCGAAGCTGTTGTGAAATTTTAGCGTAGTAATACGTATTTATAATAATCTCATATAATTAGTGATAAAAATGGATCAATAATTAACTTAACATGTACCGTTGCAATAGATCCAACTCTACCTCTTGAAGTTACTATCATACCGTTATGCCTGGTTATTGTACTAAATTAGTGTACGTTGTCACACGATTGTATGGTATTAGCTTTTAAATTTTATGAACACCGGTTTTTCTTTAAATACTAGTCTCAACATCAGTTTCTGAGATATATCTTTGAAAACCTTTCAATTGATCATTCGTTGTTCTGTCTCAACGTTACCAGTCTCCCAGCAACACCTTATAACACAATTACTTATTATCAAAAAACTACTGAACTTATTTCATTTGATTCAATATTAAATTAGGAAGAAAAAATAAAGAATTCCATTTTTTTAAATTGATGTTTTAAACCATTGGTTGTTGGATAGTTTCACGTTGCCGATTATTGTTTAAAGGACGTTCTTTAATACGCCAGGGGCAGTTTAATCAGTTACACCAAACGTTTTAAGGGGAAAATAGCTACAACCTATGTGAGAATTGTTATTGATCTCCCGGGAATTGAACCTCCCGGGAGGTTCTCACCTAACAGTGAAGGTCAAAATAAACCTCTCTGTACTCGAAGGTGTGAAGACAGTCATTGAGATAATCACTTAGTGCTGAACCACAGACATCAGCAATCCTAGATTATGTGATGAAAGTGGCTCATGAACGTTGAAATCGGGGTTGTGTTTACACAATGTGCCTTGAAGGACGATTATTTAGAATAATAACAACTGTTTCGTTATAATAAAACATTTTGCAGACTTAAACATGCTAACATGCAACATTATGCCAATTATTTTTTGCCTAATCGTATCATTGGTTTGCGTTCAAGAAAACCAAGAAAGTTTTTCAATATTTATGATAACTCAAAAATGTATATATATTTTGTTTAAATTTTTCCCATTACAACACATTGAATAATTTTAAAAAGTCACAATTTACTTATAGTACTAATTATTTAATGTACCCATGATATAATTAAATAGCAGCAACTGAGATGAGTTGATAAATGTGATACAAGTACACAGTTATATAATTTGATTAACTTACATTTTAAATTTAATGCATAACATAAACTTTTGACAGCCAATCAAATACAAAAGATTCGTCTTTCCTCGATGAGATTTATACTGTGCCTGTCCAAGGAACTCCGAGTATCCACACAATTCGCCTATCCAGGTCACCACTACACTTGGTGCCGAGCCACAGACATCAGCAATCCTAGGTTATGTGATGAAAGTGGCTCGTCAATGTTGAAATAGGCGTTGTGTTTACACAATGTGTCTTGAAGGATGATCATTTAGAATAACAATACCTGTTGTGGTATAATAAGAAATCTTGCAGATTTAAAGAAGTTGACATACAACATTGTAAAAAGTCAATTTTTTCCTAGTCATATAACTCAATTATTGTTTTAAAACCCCGTAAATGTTTAACTAATCAGTCTCTTCAGGCGTAGATATACCCGGAGGATGTGTTTCACGATATTAGGCGCTACGCGACAATATGGTAATTGGTAAAGAACGGTAATTGGCATACCTTACTTATTTCTCTCCATTACGTGGAATAAAAGAAGTATTGCCCCTAAGATTCCTAATTTTGGTTTGCAGTGGAAATGTCTGTTTTAGGATCAAACAATACAATAGTCTTCGAGAAAATGTTCATATGCGAATAAACGTGTCTTCACTCAATGGACGGGCTGATATAGCTAGTCTAGACCTGGTGAGGTACACGCGGGATGAGTTTCATTCATTTTCGAATAGATCAAAATATTTTGGGATTTTTGTTAATATAACGAAAAATTTCCTTAAGTTAATTGTTCCCTATTTACAATCCATTACATTCTTAACAACCTTTATTCCTCTGAAAAATCTTCAAAATTATAAAAAATTACATTTTAAAAATTGAGAAAAATGTAATGAAAATGTCAATCCTGATCACACAAAAAGTTTTATTTAGATGAAACATTATGCATAGGTTTAATATAAATCCATTTTAAAGCTGATATAATCTTCTTTTTAATGTGTTTTGCTAAAAAGTAATTTTTACTAGAGTAGTTTTGATAGAATTCCTACATTCAAACTGTTAAAACCGCTAAAAACCATAAACTATTAAAACCTCTCTTGGACGTCAAAGACTTTGGGTTACGCGTAAAAATTTTAATCTAAGTTTGAAGTCTAAAGGTCGACCACTCGGCGGTTAAAAAATTCGAGATTGTTAAATCCATGTGACACAATTTGTATAGTTGTTTAAACAGAAAATAAATATTCTGTAACAACATACTTAGACTAAATATCACCATACTTTTATCACGGATGGCATGGTTTGAAATAAAAATTCTTAAATGTACAATAAATATTATTTAAAAGATATAAATAAATGCTAACATTTTTCAAGTAAAATTTCCCTGTAAGCACATTGTATAATGTATAAATTAAAGGTAAAATGTAAAGGATATAATAAGTAGTTGTTAAGACATACCCGTTTCTCGAGCCTCTATAAATCTTTATAAAGACGCGTGTTTTTATTAATTCTTTTGTGTTATCGGGCGATCTTCAAAAGGTTAAATTTTCGCTTAAATTATAGCCGATTTTGTAGAGTGTAAAATATGAAAAATATATTCTCGAAGGCTGTCAAACTTGCAATATTTCATATTCAAACGTATTCCGGGGGAGTGCACCCTGAACCCATCCAGCTTAACTGAGAAATACAGAAAATGCCCAGATTATTCGGTGGTGGTAACCTTCCCGCATTTATTCATCCTGATAATATAATAATATATAATTTAATATACCTGATTTAGTAGTTGATATCGTCATTCCAAGGGCATTGAAATGGATCACTAAGATGAGATAGAAAACAGATGTTTGTTGGGAATTAATAACTTAACATTTTATGGTATTCAGTTCGATAAATTGTGTGTGTATTTAGTGATCGTCAACTTACTGTAACAATTCTTTTGTTGCAAGCACTGGATTATTTAGTCCCTCTTTTACCTATCGCAATACTTTAGCTCGATAAATACTACTCCACTTTACTAAATAAAAATGTATCGGTCCCATGCTTGCTGCACGAACATCGTATACAATTTGTCCAGAAGAATAAACAACAACTCGTTTATTGTAAGCTATGACAGAACTCAACTTAAAGCTTCTGAATTGTGTTGTATTTGATGTAGATTCATGTATCTGCTACTTTGCCATTACCACTACGAAATATTACAATTAAGTACACAAATGTTACTTATTGGAACGGGAAACTGACAAATCATCTACACACGATTCCGAAAGACAATGAGGTTCAGACAAAAGGCTAATAAGTTCCCATGGCAAGAAAGAGGCCACGCCACGCGGGTCTGAGAGACCGCTATCTAGGTCTGTGTGTAACGGCACCACCACACCTGCAGTCAGCTGTCTGGCGTACGACATAAACCCACCAATCAGCTGACGAGATGACGAGATCACTCTGAATCAGCTGATTCAGATCTCAATAATAGAGAACAAGTACATAAGGGAGAGTTTGGATTGCTGTTGCCGTTTGATGGTCTTTTTGAAATCTTATGGTACGGTTTTTGGTCAGATGGAAGAACAAAAGCCAGCTTTGTTAGAATGTTCAGGATGAAACACAACAGTTTACCTTGCTCTTATTTATGAAAATTTTTATATAAAACCTAAGCTTGTATCTAGGTCAACTATCTTCGTTGTAACAACTACTTATTTGTGGTATTTCCCGATGTTAAAAATCATAAAGCCCAGGATCTTGGTTAGAATTTAAGAAAACCACTCCCTGTTTAAGTATCGCGTTTACTGTCACAATAAAACAGAATATTGAAATCCGAGCGTTGAAATCAATCTTAAATTAAAACTTAAATAGCAAAATTTTAAACACGCCAAAAATGACACTTGTCACTTCCCCTCTCTCCATACAGAATGTAAACACGATATCGTCATCATCCTTTAAATATTTGTTTTAAAAAGAGTGGACAAACTCACCAGAAGTGAAACATAAATTTATATAGTGCCTATAATGAGTCTTACATTTTCCCAACAGCATTCATTTTGCTGCCACAATCCATGCAAGGAATACTAAATTGAACAGTTCAAAAATAAAATAAAACGAATGCTAATTAAAAAAGAATATTATACTGTAAATGACTTTTTTAAAGACAATCTCTAAGTTAAGTTTAATATTAAGTCAATTATTATTATGTTTACTGTATAACTTTCTTGCTTTAGACCTTGTTGTATTAATTGACTCTTGTCATGCATGTACATATCTTTACGACAATAAAGCATTTTGATTGATTTTGTTGGTCGTTATGATTGTTTTTATCAATAAACTACAAAGGCGGACTTGGAAGTGTGTCAACCTTCTTCGTGGACCTAATACATAATAAGGAAACAAGTAGATTACCCTTAATAATAACCGAAGTTAATATAGTTTTTCGGAAGTCTTTTCAACTTTCATTATGATTGCTCTGTATAATACATGTGAATTAATAAATGCTGGTCAGTATCAGTCGGCGTACATGGGGCCTCGTTCTCTGCTAACAAGACTCCTCGTGTGCCTATTCTGGTCTAACGGGCTCCATAGTTTTGCAATTCCTTGATTCGACGGGGCAACTAAATTATTTTCCTCTGGAATCTGGAGAAAGTTAAAAGAGTTCAGTTCTTCTCATCAGAAAAGCGTCAAGAAATAAAGTTTTGCGAAGCGTAAGGACGCAGTGACAACGCTTGCGGCAGGACAGTTTGGCATTTCTGCAGACACAACGTTTTCAGCTTCCATAAAATACAAAATTATACGGCAACTTAACAATATGTCATTATATTGTCGCTTCTCTTACTGCTCAAGTAGTTCTTATTAAATTTCTCTGGCCTCGGAGATATATTACTAAACGTATGCTAACCTCTTGGTCGTTACAATCATGTAATTTTAGTCCTTAAGCTTCGAACAGTCTACTACTTTAACATTTAGTAAATTATGTACACGCCCCCATGTACGCTAAATTCTTGGTCGCTATTAAAAGGTAATTTTAGTCCTTAAGCTTCGAACAGTCTACTACTTTAACATTTAGTAAATTTCGTACATGCCCCCATGTGTACCTCTTGGACGCTACAATATGTAATTTAAGTCTGAATTTAGCTTCGAAAAGTATTACCTCGGTCGATGTTCTTGACATTAACGACTTATTCGAGGCAGACTTAAAACTTAAAATATGAGTCTCCCTTACTGTTAAAAAATACATGAGTTCAAAATGTTATGTGTTATAGTATGTCACCATCTAAAGCAACATACACAAGCACCAATCGTTATTAAGTTAATTTAATTTTGTAAATCTTTTAAACATTTTTCCAATGTTCATGAATTAATTTGTAACCCCCATTCATGAACTTCCTCGCTCGAGCAGAAAACGAAATTGTATGCATGCCGAATGAGGGTTTCTGTATTTCTTCAAGGAAAATGCTGCAACCGATCATAATAATTTGTTTTCGAGATCAAACTTGTGTGTTATATTTTTCGAACTATTAATTTTGTGAATTAGCCTGGTATATTTTAAATTTACATATAGTAATTTTCACAAAATATATGTTTAAAGTAAAAGCCCTCAAATTATGTGAATATGTATGCTAAGAAGTTATAGAATTTTCACTATATATGGAGGGAGTATTAGATTCTTAGTAAAATGGCACATTTACTGTAATTTAAAAGTTCAACAGTTATAAATAGTATTAAAATGAAAACACGCAGTTGTCAAATATGCAATAATCGTACTGAATTATATGAAATTTGGCATGTAATTAGGCTATAGTTTACTATATATCATCTCTGGAGAACGTCTTATTGTCTAAATACATTTTTAATTGTTTAATTTAATTAATCATTATTTTACGTAAAATATAATGATTACAGTAAAGCTTTCTTAAAATCTCCAGAAACAAACTAACACAAACACTAACTGTGAATTGCTATAGCCCATTAAATGTTTACAAATAGCACAAACCACAGGAACATAAAATATTTACTGCACGAAATTAATTTTTATTTCAAGTGAAAATAAAATTGCAATCATTAATTAAGAACTTACGAATGAAGTGTCAGTCTCGACTTTCTATAACTCGTTCTTAATGTGAAAATCAGCCTCTAGTACGTAACGGAAAAATATTTGTGTTATATTGAAACTTGCTATATGATTAGACATATTTCTTTAAGAAACTCTGGTTTAAGGAAATAACAATATTTTCATCTGGGTTTTGCCTTTTGCTTCAAACTTCTGTCTACGTTTATAATTTACTCATTCAGGATGTGCATTATTACATTCTTTTCAGCCATAATGCTTTACAAATATGTACCTGCCTAAATTAAAAACTGCAAAAAAGGCGGTGTTAAAATAATTTAATTGGATTATCAAATTAGACTTTTCGAAATAGTTTAAAAATACTATCAGAATATTAAAAGTCCGCAAGGTCCCGCAGTTTTGAAATGTTTTGTCGTTAGAGCGTTAGAGCAAATCGTTGAAGCTTTTTGACGACTGTCATTCAAAACAGGTATATTAGGACTATTATGTTTATAGAAGTATGAGATACTAAAACTACAAACTTCTTATATCACAACTGCTCACTAGGGGCATTGTACCTCAATGTTTAACAAGTACAATATTGTATCTCCATGTTTAACAAGCACAGGCGTTGAAGGGGATTCTATCACTTCGTGTTTTCCTCGAGTGGTATCGCTCTACTCAAATAAAGTTGTATTTACTGCGCTATAAAACAACATATATTCCCGCTTCTTCTTTGATCATTTATTTATATTTTTTAACTTCATTGTGTCATATTGTCTCTCCAGATGACTATTTTTAATAGCTAAGAGAATAATTATATTTAATTATTATTTTTTTCACTTACGATTGCACTGTTAACTATCCATGCCTGACTATCTGCGAGAAAACTTGGCGTGATGTTCTATAAAAAATACACTGACACGAGCTCTGGTGCCACTGCTACCTACACCATTGGGTTCGCGCGTCTCACTGACTGTAGTGGCCGATATAGGAGGCATTGTTGCCCAGCTGCTTTCCCTCTCCCCTCTCCTACAGCCTGGTGAAGTTAAAACGGTCATTTATTATTACGCAATAACGTAATGCCATCAAGTGGTCCTACCTACACCCAGTGGTTACAAGATTAACTTCTCATTTTTGTCATTACGATCTAGTGTTTCTCCAAAAAGGAGCCCAAATGGGATGATTTTTATTTGATTATTCAGATTAGTCGTTATTGTACTTTAGAGTTGCATTGAGTTAACATTTATTTCTTTAATTATGTAAGGTATATATTTATGAACTATAATAGGTATTCCACTCTAGTCATCATCTCTGTCTAATCTTACTGCATTTTAATTTATATTACAAAAAGAGTTGTGGTTAGTTAACCCTACTTTTTTTGTAAATCACACACATAAATGATCTCTTTTGAGAAAATTTAGGGTGCATTCCACTACAATTATTTTTAGCTCACAATAATATGTCATTTTATAAACCCGTTCCGCAGGGATCACTTCTCAGCCTTTATCTCTTTAATATATTAACATAGTGTACTCTCGGTGTGTGAGAGTACTGATGTTCGCGGATGACTGAACAATGAGGTCAACTTCAGAGGATTTCACGCCACTTCAGTCAAGCCCATATGCACTGCATCGGCGATGTGAAATCAACACCGTGCCCTAAACAAATATATAAGTGTCACTTCATGGTTTTTCGCTGAACCAGATTTTAGTCCAACTTAGGATACTTCAAAGATGGGTAATTATGGGAGAGGATTTGGACGATGAGTGACATGGGAATTTGATTTTCAAGCAATCTTCCTTTAGATTGCCATATCGATAACCTTTGTAATGGGTTTCTGAACTTCGTTTTCAGATTCATTCAAGGTTTGCACAACCTCTTGGCACGGAGGTATCTTTATTGCTGTTCCGTGCTAGTATTATCTGGTCATCTTACTTGCTTGGTATACAGATAAGACTTTAATCTTTGCAATAGAGGTTTCTTAGACTTATTGGTGTCTGACAGGGCTTACCCAACAAGGTATTTCGTGTTTTATTACGCTCAATATTTAGGATTTACACAAAAGGAAACGCGTATTCGGGGGGGGGGATTGTAACCCCCTCCACCATTGATACAAATATCCAAGTATGGATTTAAAATAATTGCGTTCAATCGAAAGACTACTCGTGGTCATACAATGTATTGTAGTTAAGTTTTGTATATATTTGTTTTGATATTTTAACTGTAACAGCTGACATATAGTAAAATACGAGATTCGTGCTAAGTAATTTGTTGGAATTACGATTCCGTCTATGACCCGCAGGGATTGACGAATATAATACAGACACTGTTTCTTCCATACTTCCTGCACTTCGGGCGAGAAAGAACATAAAAAGCCATGAACTCCTACTGGTCATCTCTTTTAACGGCTAATTTGTAACATCGTTCTCATCGCTTTGGTGTTTGTTAGTCTTGTATATTGAGTTTTGTTACGAGTATTAACAAATGGTAGTAGTAACAGATATAAAATAACAGTACAACATCTCTTATTTGCTGATTTTACTAATTTACAATATTTTATTTCTTAAAAGTGATTACGTTTTATTCGTTACTTTTACACTTTTCCGGTATTGTTTCAACCAAAATTGTGTAAAATTAGATGCTTATCAAAAAGTGTTTTATAGTTGATCTACCTATGAAAATAAAAAAACAGTAGCAGTCGTGGGACTGCCGATAGAAGTGAAAACGGAACTATTAAGTTGAGAGTAATTAACAATACGTTATAGTAGCAGTACATCTGTAATTGTAAATGTGACGCGTTTTTAATTTTCCAATTTTAAAATCCACGAAAAAATATTATCAAATAACTAGAAATCTATTTTACCACGCTAGTAAGATAAATCTTATACCGTAATAATACTCATTTCATGATGAAGAGGTTAAATATTAAAAACATAATTAAAACGAATAATGCTAAATTTTAAATACAAATATTCGTACAAATATTAAAAATGTTTAAAAATATATTCGTTGTTTTCATTATTTATTTATCTGTATAAAAATAGTAATATGTTTCATACTCACTTTTGAACTTCCCGCGTGGTCAATTTAACTTTACTTACGGATAAAGTATATAATTGCAATAACAATTAAACCCACAATATTTTTAAAACTAATAAATGAGTTAAATTAACTTGGTTCTTTCGTAGAGATATTTTTATTGCACAATAAACTAATTTATTGAGTTAATACGGTATCAGTGAGCCAATGCGCCAACTACAGTTCCGGCAGAAACGTTCACTCATCACTTCATACGCTACTACAGGCTAAACTAAACTTCCAATAAAAAAATGATAAATTACAAAAAAATATTCATCTATTTTCACACAACTTTCTCGCTGACAAATTTTGTCTGACCAAAAAATAAAAAAATCCTCGCTTACTACTTTTTTCTTGTCATTGTAAACGCTATGTAAAATGTAAACAATAATCAAAATTATTTCGAAATTTTTTTAATATTTAAAAATGTAACCAATAGATTGCCAATATTAAGAGCTTTAATTTGACGCATCTTACAGAATTGTACGACATTGGCTTCACTTTTAAATCGCGAGAGGAAGCCGTAAAGGTCACTGATTTTCGCAGTCTGTTTTCATACTCCGCCGGGACAGTTTTTACACAGCGAGACTGACTTTTTCATGCAGGTTAGTAGTCCGCGGCCAAGTCTACGGTTAAAAAACACAGCGAGACTGACTTTTTCATGCAGGTTAGTATCATTAGCATGTCGGTGACGCGAACCGAGGATTTTACCCTCTACCAAAACGCTCAACGCGCCTAAAGAAGTTTTCACTTCAAAAAAATTACGAACTTCCAACACTTTGAATGGAATAACCAATTTAATTTATTTTTATAACATATTTTAATAAAATGTTCACAAAAGCTACAAGTCCGCAACCAAAATAAAGAAATATCGTGGTCATTTAAATAATATCTGATTTGAAGAAAGTATTTTTTTTTTATTCTAAACATTTAAAAAATGTGTTTTAACATCAATTCCAAGAATAAAATATAAATAAATAATAATATCAAAATATTATTAGAAAGTAATTTAAAGTTAGTATTAAAATGAACTTGAGAACTTCACGCAAACTGTAAAATGCCTTTCTGGCCAGATAAAGTTGAGGAGTTACAAATTTAGGAGCAAAGTGAATAATTGATGTGTATAAGTGTGCAACTTCAATTTCTCTATTTTTAAACTAATTTTAGTTTCTATCGCTGGAATTATGTTCTGGAATTTTAAACAAATTGTTGTTATAAAAAATCAATGTAATGGTAAATTAATAAAGAGGGGAGTGGTAAGATAGATCCGAGAACCCAGACGACCAGCTAGTCCAGGCGGAACTAAAATTCTGAAGAAAATATATCATTGATGTGTAAAATATAAGATTCTTGAAATTCTTATCTCTTAATTTCTACTGTTAATTAAATAACTTTACCTTCTTATAAACTGATATTGTTTAGGGAATTAAAGGAAACACTTTGTTTGAATAATCTCTAATAGCATCTATAAAACTGATGGGCTTGTCAATATTTCTTTCATTGAATAATCTATTCCAATTTTCATGTTGCAATTTTTTTCGATAGTGTTCTTACTAAAATTTGTCAGTTTTATTTTTTTTATCAGATTCGGCGTACTCGCTGCCAAGAAAAAGTTTGTTAAATAAAAGGCTAATTTATTACGTGATATATTAACAAACATGTTGCCTATACCGTGTCTCCCCGTCAGATCTCAAGTTGATCCTTGTAATTGTTTGTCTAAAACTGTAACCAAAATATTCTAATATGGGATTAGAGCCTTATGACTAGTAAGATGACATTAAAATCGCCAAGAAACTAAATAAATAAATTTTTCCTCGATTTATAATAGTTATTTACTGATAGCTATAACGTGTTTCTGTCACAGTTTGTGTATGAAACCCCAAAATTAGACAACCAAGTAACGAATAATACTATAGTAATAGTATAATACTTTGCTTTGTAAATAATATTTAATTTGAAATTCATAATTTATACGCCTACATTTTTACATCGCCGCGCATCTGTTGCATCTATGCGCAATGCAGACAATGGACATCAATAGATCAGCGGCGCGGCGGTAAACACACACAATTACTAATTGCATCTCACAAAATTGAGTAGTTGTATGCAGTAAATATATCCTCTATCCCAAATAGATGTTGATTTTTTATCCCAATATTTCTTATCATCAATTATGAGTGGTAACTCGACAAACATAATGGTTTGAAATTTCAAAACATTTAAATGTAACATACATATTAACGAAGTAATACAAATACACGTCCATATTTTCAATTAAAAGGTATATGGGCTTGGAAGCCCATTTTAGAATGTATAAAATCTAGGTAATAGGTTGAGGATATGTCTTGTAGTTCTTAAGGTGTAGCCATTTTCCTGATCTTCTGTTATTCCATTTAATACAGTGTCGTTTTCTTAAAATTCTTTTGTATAACCGGGCGTTTTAGAAACGGTTAATTTTTAAAATGTCTTAGCTGTTTATGTCGAGCATAAAATAATAATAATGCTCTCAGAGGCTCAAATGTGTAGTGGTAACCTCCCCCCCCAGGTGATGCAGTTAGGTTCCACCATCTTTTGAACTAAAATTACTTTCCACAGTAAGAAAATTAAGTCCCAACAGTATAATTGTGTTAATAGCCCCCGGCGTTAAAATTTTGAAGATGGTCAACACCAATGTTTGGTACAGAAAGTAACACATAACAAATAGATAATCTTACATATACATTTACTGGTAAAGAAACTATGATATTAATCCAGACAATACAGGGTTTTCATAAAACGTCATATTTTCACGTCTGATTTTTCTCCTTCTAGCTAAATAGTGACATTTAAAAAGAATAAACTATTTTTTGACATGCTCCCAGAGAAAAATATCATGTAGTCAAGTCTGAACTCTCTCCGTGGTAGATTAGCATGCTTATCGGCATCAACCACTTTCCCAGGGTGATGTATCTTCCTGGTCTTGTGCTGCAACTTCTAAGGGAGAGGCAGGGCAAGATAAGGAAGCCTCCCCTTGTCACTATTCCAGTGCCTAGGGTAGAACACCTTCCCCCTTCTTGGTTTGGTCCTGATATCGAGAGTATTCCCCTATCCTTCCCTTTCCTGATGTTTCCCTCCCATTCTATTTCCAACTCCAGACTAAGGAGTTATGCGACCCGTGCGGAGAGCCTTGTGGCACTGGGGGTATATTTAGTGTCTTCAACGGAGCCTTCTGGGAATCAGGGGACACCCAGTCGTAAATACTCTTATCTTCCTATTCGGGTCACTGGTGAGAAGTACTGCAAACACCCAGTTTACGTGGGAACAAAATGGAAGATGAGTGAAACAACAAAATTAAATCCAAAACTCAAGAGGTAGTATGTGGAACTCTACCTATTAAGAAACTAAGAGTGTCTGAAATATTTCAAATGAATGAAGACAGACTTCTATTGTCAGAAGACGAAGTTCGGCTAGAAGAGCCAAAAATGAGACTCTCTAGTGGCCCCTACGAAAGCGGAGGGTAGAAGATGAGCCGATAATCACCCGGAAATAAAGTCAGAAAAGGCCGGAAGAGAAACTCTGGTAAAACCACAAAACGAAGTCGGTTCCTTAAAAGGGAACTTGTATGTTGTCGTAGTCCCAGAGCAAGGGAAAACTTCCTCCGTATCAGCCCGAAACCGGCAAACCATTTGCTATGCAGGTGTGAAGAGGCCGCGAGCGCAGCTGTCACCTGACGAACAAGCAAAGGGTGTAGGGAAAAAATAAGGGTCATGATGGAGGTGTCACCAAGAAGATACCCGAAAAATATGCCGAAAAGATCTCCGTGGATAAGCTCGAACACCCGGAAGTTAAGCTATCGATGGAGGAAGCCAAAAAACTGAAGAAAGTTCTGGGCAAACTCACCTTCAAGGGGAAAAGCGTTAGGATGTCCAGCTGTCATGTTGAAGGTAGATCGATAGTGGTTGGATGTGTCAACACAGAAACCAAGGAGTGGCTGGAGAAGCAGGTCCAGGAGCTTAGCCCTTTTGAATGAATTCAGCTGAAAATGGACTCAGCCAAAAGCCTGGTCAAGATTTTCAAGGTGTCAATCTTTATTCCAAAGGACATTGAGGTGAACAGTAAGTAAGAGCTGTTCGAAGCCTTAAAAAACTATAATGACCTTTAAATGGACCAATTGCTGTTAATTTTGAGTTCTTCTGTACTGTATTTAGAAAATATTAAGGCAATATCATCAGCATACATAACAGTATTTTCGTGGTTTTTATAATGAGCACCAAATTATTTATGTAAAGATTAAAAACATTTTTGTCCAAGTATTGACCCTTGGGGAACTCCAAATTTAATCTCAATTCCGAGCAGCAGTTACTGAGTTTGACAAATTGCTTTCGATCCCTATAAAGTACGACTCTAGCCACCTCAGTATCTCATTTGCAAAAGCTAGGTGTTGCAAACCCTCCATCAGTCTGTCAAACTGACACAGTCGAACGCATTAGTCAGATCCATCATTACACCAAGTGTCCGCTGTTTTCCTTCCAGTCCCGTGACCATATGGGATACAAATGTCGCCAATGCCTCACCAGTGGAGCGGCCCTAGACAAATCCGAACTATTTGTCTGTTAGAATATTATTTTTTGAGTAAGTACGGTGATAATCTATTTTTTTAAATCACTTGAAATACTTTACTTAGACTTGGAATTTGTACTGTGTTTGTATTTCCACGGTGGATATACCAGCGGAAAGGAGTCGAGGAGAATCTGGGAAGAGCTCTTACAGTGGAGAGAGTATGGTGGCACTGATGGTGGAGAGCGAAGACAACTGGCGCACAGTAGCTGACTACCTGGAAGTGGTAATGAGAAGAAAAGAAGAAGATGAAAGGCATGTAAATGTAAATTTAAGAGCTGAAATAAGAAGAGGCCTAAGACAAAGAAGGTAAGCAGATGACTGTCCTCTCACCTTGAAGAAATATTGAAATATAGTACCACCTTGAAGAAATATAGTATCACCTTGAAGAAATATGGTACCAAGATGAAGAGGAGTAGAATTATAGAGGGAGGTTTTTTAGTGAAATCACTGAAATCACCACAGACCCCCATTGTGCGGACCCAAGGGAAATCCGAAGGGATTTTTTCCCCCTCTCGGAAAAAAAGACTTGGAATTTGTGTAATGGGTAGATAAGAGACGTACTATCCTCTCCCTTGAATACAGGTATCACCAAGCTAGTTTTTAGCAAAGATGGAAAAATCGCTTACTGGAATCAAGGACTTACTGTAACAGATAGGGGTTTAAATATTGAATATGCACAGGCCTTCAATAATCTATTAGACATTGCATCACATCCACTTGAATACTTGATTTTTTAAACTTTGATGGCACAACCTCAGCAGGACCCACCTGATGCAACAAAAAAGGATATTTCAATTTCGCCAAGAAATTATTATTATTAAATGGTGGTTTGGTTGATTTTTCATTTAAATTACCTCCAATTGATAGAAAATTATTATTCAAAATTGCATACTTCCTGTTTTAGATTATATGCTCTTATACCTTTTATAATGAGCTTTTTTACTTCACTATTATCCAGTTCTCATTGTTTGACTTGAAACTTTAATACCTTGTTACCCATCGTTTACCCTGATTTCTTTGGTATTTGTGCATTTGTTTTTTAGGACAAGCAAAATCAAGAGCATAATTGATCTATACACCTTTTTTGTGGAGATCGGTTTATTTATTTCTTTGCTTATTTATTGGTATCCCTACAAAATTTGCTTTCTCTATGAAAAGTATTTTTTTAGTTACAGCTGATTTACTGAACTGGGCTACGCGCCCTTTTTCAGACAGCTGCTGGTAGACCACAAGTAACTCACTAACCTTATAACAGTGTTGTGTTTTATATTGTTAAAAATATACATAAAAATATAAAAAGTTCCAGCCAAAATATTCATGCCTGTAAGTAAATGTTGTTTGCAGAACTGCTTTAAAAATGTACCATCAAAATATCAAAGATGTAATTTTGACATATTTTATGGTGCTACGAGTAAGGCTACTCAAGATACAATCTTAGGCAATTGCACTAGCATAACCAAAATGTTAAGTCCAGGTCGTAAACAAGTTCTTGAGCCCAAGAAAAATAGAGTTACTCTTGGAGTTACTTTCTTAAGGCTGACGGAATTGTTACTAATGTTTACCGGAGTTTTTTAATACAAGTATTTCAAATCTGTGAAAAAAGACTCAGAGTGATCCAAAACAAAATACTTAGTGGCTCAAACTTTGAAGAAAAAAGAGGCCACCATTTGAATAGGCCTAACAAACTCGAAGACAATGTTTGGAAGTTGGCCTTGGACCACTTGATGAGCATTCCTCATAAAAAAGCCATTAGTCTCACCATAAAAGTAATCAGTTATACTTCGAAAATCTAGAGTTAAACATTAAAGGCATATTTAATGCTTTTAATGAGTATTTTCTAGAAAAGACTGGACACCCTCTTACTATGGCTAACAAAACTTACTTTAAGTTCTTTAGAAGCACAAACTTTACTGCGGCTCAAATTAAAACAGATGTTTGTGATTTTTACACGGAGTGTAATAAAATATTGGCCGTTAATCCTCAAGATTAATACATTTTGCGGTACAATGTCCATAAAAAGAAAGTTGAAAAATCATAATACTTTAAAAATAGAATACATCAAGAAATGTAAAGAAAGTGATAAACAACTATTCCTTGAGTTTGATTATTGCCAAAATCTTCCTTTACCCAAATTAAATGTAATAAAACAATTTTACAAGCGTTTTCTTTCGTTGTATGTTTTCCACATGCATGTGCATAATGATTATTCTTCATATTACTACACATTTTTGGAAGGCCAGGCAAAGAAAGGGTCTGACTCTGTAGTGTCTTTCTTATACAATTGTTTGTCAAAAATCAAAAATAAATTCCTCGACGTTACAGAAATAGGTGCTCATATCTGATGCGGCTGGAGGCCAATATAAAAATGATAACATGCTAAGATTTCATGGTATGCCTATACGTTCAATATTCAAGTTATTCAAACGTTTTCCGTGCGAGGGCATTCCTTCGGCCAGTACGAACGAAACTTCGGTTTGATGAAAACAGGAATAAAGAAGAAAGCAAGAAAGCCTTGGAAACCCCTCAGGCATATTTGGACAAAATTCCTTCATGCCGTTAAATCCCCTCACCTTTCATATTGGTTGATGGTAGTGATGACCTATATGATTGGAAAAGTGCTTTAGAGCCGTATTTCCTTAAGCATCCTTCAAGTAAAAACTCCAAATTTGGTAGTTAACCGTTTGTTATTATTAAATACAAAAGTTTTAGTACTTTGTTGTGATCTCATTCCTACCATGAGGTAATGCAACCTTTCAAATACATGATGACTCACCCTAAAGACATTGAGGTATCTCATACACCACGTGTTGCAATCAAAACAAATAAAGTAGCAGACGTTTTGTATTTAATGCCTTATTTAAGTTTTCAAAACCGTCAGTTATACAACGATTACTTCAAGACTGTAGATGGAGAACTAGAGCAGTCATCTCCTGGAGCCCAACTTCCAACAACTTCGGAACAGACCCATGATGCCAACAATGATGACCAAGAATCACATTATTCTGATGATGGCATAGACAATGACTAAGTAAACCTCATAATTTTAAGAATTATATTGCGTTAAGTGGCTTTGAATACTCATTTGATTTATGTTGCCATTATGTACTTGATATGTAATCAATAAACATTTCATTTTATTCACTACAACGCATTTTATTTTCTAGCCTAGTATTATTTACTAATAGTAATGAGGTAATCGTAATAAAAGTGGAAATGTTAATAGGTAATGGCTAATGTAGCTGACTTGGTACATTTGTATTTAACATATTATTTTGTACTAACTTATCTTTGTATAAAGGGCATATAAAAAAGTTGGTCTATGCAAGAAGGGCGTATGCACGAAGTTACACAAATCTATATTGTATATAATGTTAGTTATTAATGTTTGTAAATCCTACATGTATTTATTCCTTATTAAATTTGCAACAAGAACAGTTTAAATATAAGTTAAATTTGTTTCAAACATCAAATGTGCAACTAAAGACATATTTCAAATTCATTTTTCTCAAAACACTGTTTTTGCTTATATGCCCTTTTTGCAGCTACCGCCTCAATTAATAACACTCATAAAAGAATTAAACTGCTCGTTTAACTAATCTATCTCGCGCAGTTGAACCAGTCAACCAGTAAATATTTATATCGCCAGTGATAATGGCGATTGAAGAGGACAAATCTCTGAAAGAAATCAACAATTAGGCGTGTAAAATCTCCACAATTGCCACTTAGAAAGCGGTACACACAAAAAAGTCAATTTGTTGCTGGTATCGTCATGAACAATTGCACTTACATTATTATTACTATGGTTAACAAAAAAACTAATTCTAGATATCAGGAGTTACGGTTACAATATACAATATACGGAACAATTGCACTTACATTATTATTACTATGGTTAACAAAAAAACTAATTCTAGATATCAGGAGTTACGGTTACAATATAATTACTAGGCATATTTAGATTACCAGATTCATTTTTTACAACTCTTTTTTTTATTTATTCTTTGCATTTGTAACCATAGTGTTATAAGCGTACTTTGCTTTATTAATTACTTTATTTTTTAAGTATTGAAAATAATCGTGTCCCTAACATCTAATCTAAGTTTCCATCCGTCATATAATACCAAAAGATAAGCTCACATGTTCTTCTTAAGTTGAAGAGTATATCAAGTTTTAAGTTTACCTTTAGATTTTAGAGGTACAGTGATAAAAGGACAACAAATATTAAAATAATAACTTAACACATCAACAAACAATGAAAAATAAAATCGATACCCATATTGTTACATATACCTAAATTAAACCAGTCAACATTACTAAGGAAGTTTTTTAGTTCCATAATGATTTTTAGTTTACTTTGGTTAAGATTTCGCTTGTGACGTACTTCATGTAGGCTTACAACATTTAGCTTACCGATATCTTGTTTTGTCACTAATAAACTAATCCACACACCAGCATGATCAGAAATTACATTTTAATCTAACAACGTAATGGTAAAAAGACGTTTTATCAAGATTATAATACATGTTGTTTAGACAGGTCCTATCTCTGTCAGGTTTTCATTAGTTCAATACAAGTTTAAATGTATAAGTAAATTTAAAAAATTTGTTTCCATTGGTCTTATGTGACTCTAAAATTTTTACATTGTGGTCTCCAATTAAGTTAAAGTATCTGTGAGGCTTGGCCATTAAATTATGTAAAATATTTTCAATGCAATTTATGAAGTTAGAACATTTATAATCAGGAGTTCTATAAACACATAATACAATAAAACTAAAGTCTACACCAAAATCAAGTACATCAACAGTTTCATATTGGATGATATCCATCCCAAGAATTAATGAGCCTTCTAGTTGACCAAGTTTACTTTGCAACGATCGACTGTTCAAACGGGAAATATAAAGCTTAGTTTACCTTGAGTCTCTAGCGTTTAGGTCGTATTTAGTCGCCACTGTAAACCTAGCTAGGGATTCGCAGTTTGCAGTTGGCTATGGGGTAAAAATGGGTTCTTCGCTCTTTGGGCCAATAATTCGGTTTAGGAGAAGATATTTCCCAATTAAACAGTCTTCTGGCCATAGTTCGGGATCCAGAATATATTCACTGAGTTCCATTGGAACTCCAATTTCAAATTAATTATAATTACTATATCGTGTTTGCACCTTTTCACAGCAAAAGTCACTCTCTTTACTTGCTTTTATGAGTTCAAGAATACTGCCATTGTCCAAAGACATATCTAATCCCGATAAAAATAACCAAAAACACTTCTTGGCAGGCTTTTTAGAGGTATTAATTACCTCAGTGGTACTGTGTACAACTTGTTGCTTTCTACTTTTTGTAAGGTACGGTATGTGAAGACTGTTCTTTGGTTCTGGCCTGGAATAATGTCTAGCACCAAAAATATGTCCCTTGCGCTTTACCGTAGTCCATTAATTTAGCTTATTACTAGAATCCCGAGATTCACCAGTAGGCCTAGTTAGCCTATCACAATCACGTTTCAACAGTTACTGTTTCTACCAACTGGGTTCCAACTGGTTTCACTTTTAAAGCATCTGCATAAGATTTGACATCATTGCTAGACTTGTTTAGATAACCTTAGTCTGACAGTTAAGTAAAGATTTTTGACTGAACATTAATTGTGTTGATTAATTGCTCACTTGGGTTTTTTTATCATTTTCAGTGATTTCAAAGATTTGATTAGTTAACAGTTTTAAAATGTTCTGAACCTTGATGACTTCTGTTGAACTTGATCTTTTGACGTTAGGAAATGCCGGTAGCCGACAGACCTCACAGATATATTATAAAGCTTTCCTTTAAAAGCTACAAATAACTGATATTCGTCATCAATTATGTCAATGCAACTAATATTGAACCAAAACTTGCAGTTCCCGGCGCGGCGTTTCTATTATACGAACCGCACTTTCATATTTTGCTGCTCGGCGCAATATTTTTCCTTCAGCTGAAGTTTGAGAACTGGCCATGTCTTTCTGTACCAAATATTTGTATACAAACATTTTCGAAATGTTTAAAATTTGTAATTTTAATAATATAGTACAAAATTAAACCTGTATTAAACCCAAAAGCACAATCTTTATAACTACGACTGATTGATTAAAACTTCATGGTTCGAATACTAAGCTTGTTGGTCGTAACTACATGTTGCTAGATGAGTAGATAAGAACATAAACGGCTGGTAAATTGCACTTATCTCCCAATAACCCTAGTAAAACTTTAAAACATACCTTATAATTCACTCTTGATTTTTAAAAGGTATTTTAAATGTTAAATATTGAGTCAATACAGGTTCTAAATTAAACTAATTACAAAATTAGTTGAGGAGTAATAATACCAACACTGGCAAAATTACTAAAAAAGTACCAAGTGATGTTAACTTTACAATAAAAAAATTTTAATTGTTTTTAAAATCTCTGCAAAAACTAGCAGCTTGACATAAGTGTTATACAGTTACAAGGCACTAGCAAGTACATTTAACTATTAACAAACAACCTATAATTTTAGTTTACCTTATAGACAGCCATTTCTAAACAATAACTTTTTAGGCTATGAACACTTTGGAAACCCCCTTTAAAAGTACACATTTTGGGTGAAATTATATGCATCCAATGTTTACAAAAAAGTAGAAGGTCTGAATAAAAAATGTTAAATGGTTTTAGCCAACAGTTAATAATAGGTTACAGCTACAGTTTAGAAGCAGTTTGGGAGATACAAGAAGCTAATTTTAGTAAAAAAAAGAACAACTTAGCTTAACGTAAACAACACAGTTGTAACACAACTTTGACTCTTCATCACATCTGTTGTAGGCTAATACAACTGTATATATCACAAAAACATTTAACTTAGAAACTGTGGATTTTTAACAAATTAGCCTACATACAGCAAGTATGTTTTAATTACAAAAAGAAACTAAAACTTACTCTTACTAGTCTTAAAAAAAAAAAAATACATCAACAACTAATTAGGGAGACCCAGGTTGTCTCCAAGCTAGTTGATTGTCCTCTTTAGTCTTCGTTATCTAAACCACTACCATCACCTGTTGTAGTTGGGAGAGAGAACGTGTTTTCTGGGACAATGCTATTTATTCCAGTCACAAGCTTCTCCAAAATGCCGTCCTTTTTGGAAATTACTCGACAGCTTTGAACTGCACTAGGAAAGGGAGTTTCCTTGAGATTTGCTTTTTTTGTTCAGAAATCCATGCACTTCCATTCTGCAGCTTCCTTCATGTCTACTTTGCATACAAGGGTGTTCTCCCAATGACTTTTACTCGAACTAGATCTTTTATGCAAGGCCTGGTATCTTATTTTTTTCTAGTGTAAGAGAAGTCCTTCCGTTCAAAGAAATCTTCAAGCATCATTTCAAGGACATATACGTTTGATGTACTTTTCTCAACGGCAGCTTTGAAATCGTTAAAGTCATAAAATTTCATTTTGTGCAATGACTTTTTAACCCTGTAGTGGAAAGAATCGACTGACATAAATGTGTGGCCTGGCTCAAAGTATTTTATTTCAGTAGACTGGGCAGAAGCTTGTGAGCTGTTTACACAAAAACAGGCTGGTGCAGTTATCCATCCAAAGTGTTAATGTTTTGGCATCTCTGGCTTCTTCTGTCAGAAACTTGTAGACTGTACAGATGACTTCTTTTTTCTGCCCCTAAAGGCTTCATGTCTTAAACAAGCACTTATTTTTACCTTTTTCCAACAGGTACGAAACTCTTGTTGTACATTGATAGTCTTGGTGTTAATACTACCGATTTAAACATGTCGCAACTTGGCAACATGAACACATTTTGAAGATTGGCAAAATACATAATTTCACCATTTCCCCAGACCTTTTCTGTCTTTTTGTAGGGTTTCCTTAGAGATGTTGCCCTCTCAATGTAAGATTAACAAAACTGACATTATACACAAACTTGCTGAAAGTTGTCTTTTTTATGAACATGAAAAGAAAAATGTTTACAATCTTCACATTCTTCGTTTCCAAACTTTACAAAAACAATATTCATTTTAGGAACTTCAGACCGATAGAGTTCGTAGGAACACAACATCCCGATGTTTTTTTTTTAATTCTCATAAATCTGGATGACTAGCATCTGCGGTTAACTGCGTGTTCTCGTCAATAGTGGGCAATTGCAGATTCAAAGGATTCAATGTGATTCATTATTACTGAATGATCAGTTTTGTTGTAGGCTGTACGCCCTTTTCGTTTTTCACATGTTGGTGAAAGGAGTTTACCTGTTCTTTACATAATGTTTTAGAACTTAGTTATCTGACTTTGATAGATCCAAAAACAAACGCGCTTTGTTCTTCCCGACCAAAATCCTAGTATTCATTATTGATATTCACACGCTGATCTCTCTTGACACATTTCCCCAACACATTAGTAGATTACATTTTGTGTTGCAATTGTTTTTAACAGCATGCTCTTCTTTCAAAACAGTCATTTATGTTTTTTCCGTTCATCAGGTTTAAACGCGCATTTTTTTTCTTTTTCAGAGATACTCTTCTTTGGTGTTAACAACCTTTTGCAAATATATTTTTTCCCATTAATATTTTACATTTCCTTCAATAACGTGGTAAGAAACTTTGACAGCCTCTTCTTCTACATTAGGCATGTCTAGTACAACTGCAGTCTCAAGTACCAGAATATCTTCTATTAGGCCTAGTCCAATCTGCAGCTGCTTTGATCCAATATCCGTGTCTATCACTTCAAAATCAACCTGTTCAGATAGGCTAGTGTTCATTATTGATTTTAGCTCTGAAAGATGTTCTATATAATTAAAAACATTCATCCCCTTGTAAGTTTTCGGTGCAAGTTAGACGTTGTAGATCCGCATCATCAATTATTTGTTGCAGAATACCATCTCCTTCAATATTGTAATGATCATTGTCTTTAATTATAACTTGAACACCGTTATTATCAGTAACACCACAAGCAAATTCAAATTGAGCCTAATTGTGTGTTACACTAAACTTACGTTTGCTGCAGGTTAAATCATCATTTCAGGAAAAACGTTAGGATTAAACTGACGATATTCTTGTCTGTTTATTAAAGATGTTTCATTGTTTAAAAGTTATTATCAAATCACTTCTTGAATGCATTTTGTACACTCAAACATCAGTAAATTAACATTTTCTTACATTGAACTGACAGATACAACTAAATATAAACACTGAACAAAATTAACCTCGTAGGTACTGTTTTGTAAACTAATAAACAACTACCATAAACAGTTAAATTTTATATGAGTTAAGCGTTATCAGCCGTAAGTAATCCTCCACTATACTAAGTCAAAACAATTGAAACTGTGCTACATATAACCAAAATAGTGTAGCATTTGTCACTTTGTAAAAGAACAACTAACTTATGCAAACCTGTAGAATTTGCCATTTCCCAAGCTTTATCGGTTGTAAATGGGTTTTACTATGCCTAATAGCTGTAACTGAGTTAGATTCAACTAAATTAACTAAGTATCTGTATTACTAATTTACTACTACTAAGCTAAGTAAAGTAGTTGAAAACTGCACTTATAACTAACAAAATAACAGCTTTTAAATAATACTTACGGTCATTTCACCCTAGCAATAGACTCCATGAATTGCATAGAAAACCAAGGTATCTCAATATAGACAAAAATGTCAGTTACCACCTCTGTTCGTAGCAGGCCAGTGCTTGACGCATTGGTGCCAATATGAATTACTTTATTTGTGTTATAACAATGTTATAAACAGTTGAAACTACACCATTACTATATTAAACGCCTGTATATTTATTTGTATAGTTTGTTTATTAAATACAGGAATATTGAGAATATACCTAGCAATAAACTGCAAAGAATATACAGTAAAGAATTATAAGATTATCCCGTGACAATCTTATTACCTATTTCCTTAACAGTTCTGATAAAACTGACACATTTATTATTTCTTCTTGTAATAGTGTGGGGACAATCTGTAAAACTATATGTTACTTAAAATATTATTAAATATTAATAAAAACACTACTTTTCCAAATTGTTTATTATTTCGGGCGAGGCCTTTCAAAACCAAAGGTTTCATCTTCAGGCCACTCCACAAATAAATATTTACATATTGTTTGTTAAAATTAATATTAAATTAACATTATGGTGTAAAATGTAAATACAAAAATTTTGGAAATATTTCAGCCAGTATGAAAAAATTATATTTGACTAGAGTTTAATTTTTGAATAAATTCAGAAGAAAGAAGATTGGAATTTTCAATAGGGCCCTCTTCATTGTTCATGAGTTTTTCTTTACTTCTGTTTATGTATAGTGTTTCCCAAGCATTCAAGTTCATTGGTTTTGTTATTTCTTTTATTAATTTTAGATTTGTAATTGATGTTCTGTGTCCTGATTCAATGCAGTGCTTGGCTACAGCAGATTTGTCAACTCTTCCATATTTTGTGTGTGATAAATGCTCTTTAAATCGTGTTTTTATTGTTCTTTTTGTTTGTCCAATATAAATTTTGTCACAGTCATTGCATCCAATTTCATAAATTCCTGATTTACTATCATTTGAAATTTTGTCCTTAGGGTTTCCTAAAATTTTTCGATAATTTGTTGCTTGTTCTGTGAGTGACAGTTTTATTTGTATGCTTTTTAAAAGTTTTGCATATTTGGTTTGAAAAAGTGCTGTATGTTGTGCAAATAAATTCATGTTTTGTGTCTTCAGGTGGTCTTAATGTTGTCTTATCTTTTCTACTTTTTCTTTTTAAAGCTTGTTTTAGTATATGTTACTTACTTATTATATGATGCTATTGACAGATTTACAAGGAATTCACTGCTAATGAATGAAGTCAATTTAGAAGCGCGACCATTTAAAGATTACACCACCCCCGCCTGTTTATATATTTTTTTTAATTACCTCCTGATGCACAGACGTTCCGTTGCCTTTGGCAGTGGTGAAATCCAAGTCTGCTTTTCGTCGACCAGTTTTGATGGGTAGTTGACAGTGGTTATAAAGTCAATTACCTATTAATTATTTGTTATTTATTGGACTTTAAAATTAATCACTTAATAATTTAGGAACATAAAAAGTTATAATTTGGCCCAGTAGATTTACTTAATGTATTAGTTGTACATAATATTTCAAATATCACAATCTTTTAATTGTTGTTTATTTTTGTTTGTTCATTTTCTTTAGGTCCTATTGTGATCAATAGTGAGTAAATTTTGGTAAACTAATCTTTACAATATGATCAAGCTCTTTTCTTTGAAGCAGCAAAAGAAAGACGGTGAAGCTACCCCTAAAGCTGGGAACCAGAAGAAGGCATCAGCAGCACAACTGAGAATTACAAAAGGTGGGCCTAAGCAATGTAGTGGTCCCAAATTATGTTTTTTTTCGTTTACTTCAATTTGTTTAAAAGAATAATAATGTTATTTCAAAGGTGAAAAAGCTCTAGAACCTGCCAAGTATTTTATAGTCTATAACATTAGAATATAAATAGGCATGTGCATTGATTATGAATGTCATAGGCCTTGGACATAGCCCTACTAGGCTAGTTCTTGGATCATTTGATAAATGGAATTATTTTAACTGATACTATAAGAATTAGGTGGAATAAAGCAACTAAAGAACATAACACATTCAGGAAGTAGGTAGATATATGATATTTTTAGAGAACTAGTTTACAAGCACCACTTCACATTTCTTGTTGACTTTTCAAATGGAAGTGAATAAGATGGAAATATTAAGCAATATTAATTAAATTTAAAGTAGAAATATTAAGCAATATAAATTAAATTAAAAGTGAGGAAAGTCCTAGTTTCTCATATTTATTGAATATAATGTCTATAACAATATCTGAGGGTATTAGTCAGTGACCCCCAGGAAATGTCGCAGATATGTTCCTATGGCCAGCAGTAAATATACGTACATTTAAATCTGTGACTCTAAAACACTTTTATAAAAGTGGTCTGAATTTTACAAATTTTTTTTTTAAATATGTTTTTAATGTACATGTTCTTGAAAGTCTGAAAATTTATAACCACCAACTTACTTTGGGGTGGTTAAAAGACTCAGTGAAACGTCACAACAATGGGTTTAGGGGTACAGATACCTGAACTATTTCCACAAAAAACTATTTGTATAGGCAGAGTACAATAACAGCACCCCGTTTTTATAGCGCACAGTATGATCGATACTTTATACGGAATATCTTAACTATCATTTGATATCAACAGATTAAAAATACTACATAAAAGTCACATGTTTGAAATTAAAAGAGCTAATCTATATGAGTCATCTATTTTCCAAAGCAGAAAATTGTTTTTATATTTTAAGGTTTTGATGATGTTTTTTCTTTTTTGCATTAAGATTAAAAGACTAAAACATCTAAAATCTGATTTATTTTCTTCATTTAAATGGTAGAAAAAGTATGGGTTGGTTATAAACCTAGATAGGTATAGGCTAGATATCAATTTCAAAAGCAGATGGGCTAGATTGTGAAATTTAACATTTCTGCCACAAGGCTTTTGATTGGGCAGTAACATCATAAGTGCCCGTAATTTACATTGAACCATAGGCTAAGTTAATTCCATTGTCTCCATAAGTCATATTATTTATATTTTTTAAATCTTATTGTGTAACCTATTGTAAGTAAAAATTACTTATTAATTTTAATTGATGGTATAATTTGTTTTAATTCATTACAATAAGAAATAATTTCATGTGTAATTGTAAAACCTACATGCATTGCTAGTTCTATTTTGTCTAACATAGGTTAAAATACATATAAAAAACAAGAAATTTGAAAGTGAGATGCATTTGGCTTTGAAGAAAATACAATTCTAGATAACAAGACTTTGTCAAAAAACCAAATAGATTGTCAAAAAATAAATCACAAGGTTCTTTTGAAAAACCAGATTGATCACTACAGTAAGTTTTGTTCAAAAAACGCATTTCGTTTCTAGAAGTGTTACACATAAAAAGTTCAAACATACTTATCCTGTATCTATCCTATATGAGCTTACAGAAAAATACATATTTTTGTGCTGCAACAAAATAATGAATTTTATAAAATTAAATTTATAAAAATTGGTCTGATTTTGAAAATAGATGAGTCATATAACCTATATAAGTAGATGTCCTGAGTGACATGAAAAACCATGAAAGATAAAGGCATAGGTTTATTATAATTATACAATGATATAACCCTATACAATAAGGGAACCTTGATCATTGAACAAACAATTAAGATAAGTGATAGGAAATATATCATTTAATAATAAAGAAACCATAGCAGCAAAACAAACATATTGAAACCAAGAAAATCGCATTCAACCATATTTAAATACTATTTAGTTAGAATTTAACCATATTTAAATACTATTTAGTTAGATTTCTAAAGTTAACTATAATTTTTATTTAGATTAAGTAATTTATCAATATTATGTTTACAATCTGATAATAATTTTATGTTGGTACTGATGATTAAAGGTATATGTTCCAATTAATTAATCAGTATGGGTTGGTTGTATCGATGGGTGTAACTATACAATATTGAAATAGAAATCAGGTCCGCTTATATCGTACTCTTCCAAGAGTATATTAAACGTCAATGTTGACTACGTCTTAAAAGCCATCCTTTGGGGTGTATAAAGACCTTTATTTTTTTTAATTTGTCTGACCAAATATTTTCTAATATACATTATGTTTTAATGACTACTACTATCAAGAAAACCCACCAAGAATCTTTCATTGCCACAAATTACTTTAGCACACTCAGAAAACCCTACCAAACTTGTTGAAGCCTTTACTACTTTGCTTGAAGTACCTATAGTTTCTACAACAAGAAAGTAAGTTATATAATAGAGTTAAGTGTGTTTTTCTTCTTGAATGGATTATTATGGGGCTATATTACTAGGAGTTTGAATCTTACCTTACTTATAAATTTGGTGAAAACCAAACTAATTGGCATATGAAAGTCATGCCCATGGCAGTTTGCTGCAATTTTCAAAATTTTGTATGGTACTTTGGGATTATACCGACCACACCCAGACATGAATCGTTATTTCACATTTTCGTTTCTACTGATTACTAGATTAGCGTAGAACAATATTTCGTCAATATAAAACAGGAATTGTCTTATCGCAAACCCCTCCCCATCCTCAGACAGAGGTCAAAGTCGAGCGTCTAGTAGATAACGTGATTGCAGAGTCTCGCCGCCCGTTCAGCTGGTGCATCGCTTTGTTTGTACTTCCGTGTTTTACCTCTACATTTCTCCAAACACAAAAATTCAACAAAAACAAACATTTACCAAACTAAACTCTTTATTTAAAAAACACTCAAAACTTGTTTTTATTCTTGATCACATTCCGCCACCCAAAATGCGAGTGCCTCCGGCCATCAGCGCGGGCTTCGGCAGCACCTTTGGTGCTGCCCCGCGCTGATGTCGACGAAAGAAAAACATCCCTCGAGATAGTACCTATCAGTAAAATATCAAATTCTAGAGGGGCTAATCAGAAATATAAATTGAATTGTAATGGAAAGGTAATTATGTACCGTGCAAATCACGTGATGCCGCGCGGCCTGCCGTAATCAGGATTCTCGAGAAAGATAAGATAACAGCGACAACAATACCGATCACAATACCTGGAAATGCTTGTAAGTTTGTAATTTTGTAATTGAAGAGTTGTTTTTTTTCGTTCTATCATGTTTGTTTCTATAAATTTCTATTTTTGTGTTCTTCATACTGGTGTGGTCGGTATAATCCCAAAGTACCTTTTGTATTATTGTGAATGTTGAATTTAGCTCCAATTCACTTTCCTCTTGCAGCATCTGAAATCAGACGCTGTCACTGACGTGACTCCTGGAATCTGTAATTATGTTTGTCTGAAAGGAAAAATTGTGTACTACTGTGTATAATCTCTGTTAGTTTTTACTCACTTTGTTTACAAAATAATTAAAATTTTTATGAACTCTGTACCCAATTAGCAACTGTTCCTTGTTACAAACATTTAAATTTATGAATACAATTACTCATTTATTATGAATTCAAGTTTTATTTTGCATGTTGTTCTTTTATTAGACACATTTTCTTTTGAAGTACAAACATATTTTTTATTTATAATCTTAAAAGTATATGCAACAATTTGCATATGCATAATCTCGTAGTCTAAATTTGATAGCAAATTGTAATTTGTTTTTGAAATTGAATTTTTCGTTGGTATTGTTAACTAGTACTTTTAATAACCTCTTTTATGCTTATTTATTTGTATATTTTTTAACTATTACAATAACTTGTACCCCCACACATCTTATCATGGTTTTGTGGAGTTTCTAAGCCCCCTAACGTAAATTGAGAAAATGAAAAATTGTATGTGGGTTTACTATAAAGTAAACATTGAAACACATGTTTTAGAAAAGAGTTATTAAAACCAGAGTATTTTATAAAAGAAAGGTCATAGTACCCATCCCAAAGGGGAGCTTTTTGGGTGTATTCACATATGTACGTCATATATTTACTACTGGCCATAAGAATACACATATCAAATCTTTTTTCAATTGAATAACAGGAAATGGGCTAACCCCGAGAGCCAAATAGCCTATTTTGAAAAGTGCAAAATATTGACTGTTTATCAATAAAAAGAAATAAATATGTTGACTGTGGGAAATCCATATTAAGGATTAGCCTATCCTAGATGTTAAAAATATTTCCAAAATCTTGTGGAATCAATTAGGGCCTAAACCTGAGGATGGTGAGAATTTATCTAGCTCCTGAACAATAGATTCTCTACTGATAAGAATGTTGCTAAAAATAAGACAGGGAAAGAGGGGATGAAGTTATGAGAAATACTATTTACTGTGTGTACAAGTAAAATATGTGAACATTCACTTAGATTCATTTATGTATAATTTTTATTGTATTGAGGGAAGTATTTAGGAATATAATTAAAACATGAAACTATCTCTAAATAATGTATTTATTGTTGGGTTATTCCATGTAAAATCAACCAATGAAAAAATAATTTTGGACCTTGACCTCTCAGATTTTGTTGAATTTTTGTATGGAAGTTGTACTTACCAGGACTTGTTAAAATGCAGTTTTACAATTCTCTGCCTTATGGTTTTGAGTGATAAGCTTTTAAAACTCCACAAAAAGGCAGTTTTGGTCATGTCCTAATATTTTATAAAAGCTTAAAGACTATTGAAGCTAAAATGCTCAAATGTTTTGTATTAGTTTCTATTTAAATAGCCTTTTAATCTGATATATTACATGACTATGTTTCATATACATTTTGAAATATTTTAATCCTAAAAGTGTTTTTGAAAACCCCAAAAAACCTTCCCTTAGATTTTTTGAAAAATATATGTTATTTACACTATAACTGACTACATATATACAAAATTTTAGAATGGGACGAAATGGGTTCTTTAAAAAAATTGTAAAACTTTAATGTATAAAAAATTAAACTATTTTATTCAGATAAATTTTATGCCACATTATCTAGGATGCTGGTCTGTGAAGAGAAAACAGGTAGAGCATAAATGAGCCTCTAGGTCTATATTTTTTGGAAAATATAATGGTATGCAGTGTGTTGAAAAATATGTGCCCAGTTGGCCTTTGTTTCATGTTTAAGTCTGTGATTATAAAATTTGAACAATGGTATTGCTCCAAAACTTGAACAATTTCTTAGTTTTAAACTCTAATAGTTTGAGAATAATAGTAAATTACAATTCTTTATTGGTTTTAAATTCTTAAGTCATCAAGATCTTCTATAGCACCATCCCACATGAAAACATAAAAAAACTCAGGTATTTTAAACTCAACAAGTAGACGTTATACTTGTGATAGTTATTTAACTCTTGTAGGGTATAGGCATTATTAATTTTCCTCACATATTTGGAATCCTCTGATTTTCATAATATTTGTTTCAGATATTAATGAGTTGAATCTTCCAAAAACCTGCAATACAGAATTTCCAGACTCAGATGATCTGCTCAACTTTAAGCTTGTCATTTCTCCAGATGAGGTAGCCTAATAGTGTATTCATAACCCAACAAGGAAGCAAATATAAAAACAGAGAAACCTTTTCTTATTAATATATGGGAACAAAAATTTGAATATATTATCAATAATCATGATAGAATTAATATATTTTCATTAATATGTTTTATTAACTCTGTTTAACTGGTTCTATAACCATGTTGGTTCTTTTATCCTATTGTCAAAACTTCACTTCCTATCACTGAACTCCTCTTAACTATAAAAAGGTAATTAAGAAAACATTAATGATAAAACAGCCAGTGACACACCCTCACAAAAAAGTGTTTGTGACCAAAATAAACGGGGGCAGCTCTTTTACTCTACGAATCGTTGTCTCAACGACCCTGTTTTTGTATTTGCAATATTAGTGTTGGGTCTTTTACACTACTAATCGTTGACTCAACGACCCTTTCTGAAAAAATAACAAATAACAGAGGGTCTTTTACTCTACGGAGCGTTGTGACAACGACCCGATTTACTAAGAGAACTAAAAGTTCAATCCAATGGTTCTTTGTCACAACGACCCATATACCGAATATAAGAATAGAACTACAAGTGGGTTCGTTGACACAACGACCCTTTTTCCATATTTTTTATCTAATTCATTAAATTGGGCCGTTTACACTACGGATCTTTGTGTCAACGGCCCAAATATAAATTAAAAGTAGAAAAAGGTTCGTAGAATCAACAACCTAGTTTCAGAATAAGTTGAAATATATGTATTAAGGGGTCGTTGACTCAAAGACCCTATAATGCATCTAACCTCAAATAAGACATTCTAGGGCGTTTACTCAAATGATCGTTGTCTCAACGCCCCTCCGTCCCAAACAAGCGCTTTCAAACGAAACAGGGTCAATCAGTCAACTCCTAGCCCGGTAGGCATAAAGGCGCTGCGTCTGTGCCGAGTTTAGTCCTAACATCTGATATAAGGGTAAATACTTTGTTTAAGTATTATATGTAAATATTTTGTTTATTATACGTGTATATTATTGAACTAGATTTAAAGTCTGGTAATAGTTGTATTTATAAAATATAAGAAATATTTTAAAGACATACATTTCTTGTTATGATTCCCATTTCTTGTTTATGTATTCAAAATATATTTCACTCATGTACATAAACTGAAATAATGTAACTGTCATTCATATTTCTACTTCTGTCGGAAACAGGTTGAGGTTTCTAATTATTATTAAATGGTTAGTCAAACAGTACCCAACGTTAAAATTAAAGTTAAAATGAAAACGTTGCAAACAAATGAAAACACTAATACTAGATTTTGACAACTACAACTCCAAACATGCACTATGAGGAATTCGATTGACAGTGCCGAAGCCACTCATCTGAGAAAGACGAAAGATTTAATTTCTGTATGTCTGTATGACCGCACAATATATCGAAAACGAATTGACTTATATATGGTTATTGATTTATAGCGATCACTTTCAAATTGCTATTGCGGTTAACCGTACAGTGACGGGAAAATCGCAGAAGAAATAAATTTGTAAGCAAACTGTGTACAGTCATATGACATTTTTAGATGTGGCATGGTAACACAAGTACCCTATCCATCCGCAAGATATTACTAAAAATGTCTTTTTTTGTATGCTTTAAATTTTATATGAATCTTTATTTATACATAGACAAGAAGGAGCTCCATTTTGGCGCATGTATACTCATGCTTTTCGGCTAAGCGTAATATATTAGGTATATTGTAACATATACGTACTTGAATTCTATGCGCTTCACTACCCGTGTATTATTCTTATTATATCTGATTGAGTTCATTTATAAGTCTAGGTGAGTTACTGTAGTCGACACTATATACATCATCTGATATCAAACCTTTCTTACCACTCAGTATCTAATCCCATCGTGTAACTGTAGAATATTTAGCGTATCAACTATACCATGTAATCGATTTGTTAATTACGTGTATAAGTTGTTAAAAGAGGTTTGTTAGCATTGGATAGTTTTAACAGTTTAAATTAATCTATGGTCAAATATCAATGGAATGAAACTTAAATATTCTAACTACAACTACAGAAACAACAGTGAGGTAGTCTCAGGTAAAGGCTCGGGTGAGGTGGTTCCTTCCTCAAAATGTTGTCGTTAGCAGACAATGCAATAGTTTTATTGCTACCGGTCTCGAGTTTACGTGTCCCTTCTGAATGGGTCTAATGAAATTACGTGGAAGGGGTTATAAAACTATTCTCAGAAATTCCGTGAGGATAAAGAGATAAGTCTGCATAATAGCCTTTCTTCCATATTATAACATCTGCTCCTACCTACCAGGTGTCAGCAATAAGATAAATTTCTCAAGCCTCAACCACATCTGACACTGAAAAATTAGCAGAAATTAGGGAACCCCTAATATCCTATATCACACGACATTTAAATACAATACAACCCTGCGATAAAATAACTCTAAATAAGATTCAGTGATTACAAAAAACCCTCAACAATAGTTAAAAACTTTACAATAGTAAAAAAATTGATGACACATTTGAAAATAAATTGTTGCAGATAAAAACAGAAATAAACTGAATGCAAAATAATGAATGAAATTTAAAATAATTTGTTTTTTAAAATATATGTGAGGTTAGAAAAAATATATTGTTAATTAGCCTACAAATTTTACTTACTATTTTCATGAATATAAGAGGCAACGTCATTTAAAGATGCAGCGAGCACAATCCGACGTAAGACCATCGAGGTATATAAATTACAGGCTCGTGCCGACCATCAATGACACTACTGAATTTATGACATCTCATGAAATCGAGCGGCAGATTAGCGAAATAAAAATGGGCCTCGCTTTAAACGACGAAGGGGCTTCAGAACCAGGAAGTGGAGACACGCGTTGCAACGTGTGTCTTACGATGAAGGCAACCAGGATGGCCACACCTTGTGGACACAATGTAGTGTGCAGGCTGTGCGCCGTCTCTATGACCGAGTATGAAATATTTCATCAGGTCACAAATGGCGATGGAACTATTTACAACACATATACGCCTGCCACTAACATGTCCTATTTGTAGAGCAGTTGTTGGTGCTTTTGTAAAACCATTTTAATCATATCTTTACCGTTTTAAAACAATGTAACTGTAAAATATATTGTTCTATTAAAAGTGTCTAAAAGAATGTTTTTTTTCTTTGCACAACTAGTTCGTAGTTACCAGTATTACAAGTTTGTATATCTTATATTTATTGCAGCGTTTTATATATTTTGGGCTAGCTAATCCTATAATGTATATATCTATTATATATAATATAATGTCAGTTTGTTCTCAAGATGTCCTGTGAACAGAAATAAATTATATCTTTCCAGCCCTCATAGGCTTTACTGCGTTCGGCCAATAGAAACCTTTATACTTTAATTGCTTATTATTATGAAACAGGTGTAAGCATTATTAAAGATTTGAAGACTATTTTATTTCATCTATACTAATAGATCCAACTCTAAATAGCGAAACATTATCCGAAAACACATAAATATTTTTCCAACTTTTTTCCAAACAGCAGACATAAGCATTTTCACAAACTAGCCATTAGCATCAGCTTTTTTATAAACAAACACATGCTATTTTCGATTAAATATTAAAATACAAATAATTTATATATACTATCTGACATAATATTTTATATAGTTATTAACAGTAAACCTTTTAAGAAAGGAAAAGTTATTTGTTAAAACGCCTTTAACATTGCAACAATAAAACAAAAATATTTGAAATGTTACTCTATTTAATCAACTTTTTTACTATTGTCGAGGGAACTGCAGAGGGTAAGTTAACTGTTAAAGGTAATAATTTTAAATTTTATGTTATTGGGGGATATTTTCGTTTTCTAGCCATTTTCCAAGTTCTTTTCTTTACATAATACTATAGGTTTAGTTATATTTAAAACATTTTCATAAAATATGCAAAACATGCTGTATATATGTAGTGTTTTTCAATTCGTAAAAAATAAAATAATTAAAGTACAAAACATAAAATTATAACTTTTAAACATACAAATTTTAACATTTTGGTGATTGTGTATGGAACTGACGAGTGTATCAAGGGAAGTAACATAATCTAATTTAAAGAGAATGTAATTAGAAAAATGATGATTGAAAATCGTACTTCTAAAATTAATATTAAAGTCGGGAAGCTGGTCGAATACTGGAATGGGCGAGATAAATCCAGACATTTGTCTACTTCTTAGTTGATGAGAGAGAAATTCGCTTTATTTGTATTAATACATGCATTGACTGAAATAACCTACTGATTAAATTATATACACCCAAACGTGTTTTTACTGCTCAATTATTAAAATAACCGCATATGTATGTAACAGTTAAAAAGGCTCAATACTTATTACTGCATTTTTAAAAATTTAAGTGATACAATTGTATCAATACTCAATGTTAATTGTTGTTGTCAATTAATATATTTTATTTGTTATTTCTGCTAGTTATCTTTTAACAATTTCACTTTTAGTGGCTGTTATTAAAATATGAGTACAATTGGTTGCATGTAACACTAGCTACCCTCACTGATACCCTTAGATTCACACTCAATTTTGCTCGCATGACAGATGCGTTACGGAAACATCCTTTTTAATGGCAAAGCAGGCATTTCCGACATAAATGGTGGTTATGAAAGAAAAATCCATTTTCCACTAATTACATATGGCAGTAAAGATGTTTTAGAATTCTGAAGTCAGAAGTGAAACATTTCTATTTGCACTATTTAAATAACTGAAATTTTGCTTGCTTGAACAGTTTCAAAGATTCCAATATTAATGAATTGTTAATAAATAATTTTAGATCAATTGGTTGAATACTGAGGTCTAAGTCCATAGCCCTTTTGCAGTGGACTCTTGTAGTATAGAGACCTTAGATATTCTTGATATTTAGAATTGCTATTTATCGTTACAATTTCCATTTTTAATATTTATTTGTATTCCATTTTTATCACTCTTACTTGGTAATGTCTTATCATTACTGCTTATAAAGTATATCTGTATCCGGTAAAAGGGGTTTATATTAATATAGTTTTAAATTAATACAAAACAAATTATTACATTTGTAAATTTATAGTGGCAAGAGAATAATTTACGCTACATCAATACGAGCGCAACATTCAGCGCCGTATGACTGGTGCGCGGCCACATCTCGCCACATTGTCCGGCTGCACGCAGTTGACACAAAGACCCTAGTAGACTAAAAGAACCTCTGAACAGTTTAAAGTAGGTCGTTGTCTCAACGACCCTCTTACTATATTTTATCCATTGAGTTGAAAAATGGGTTGTTGTCGCTAAGACCCTTCTTCACATTGCTTATACATTTCTCCATTTTGGTCCGTTGACACAAAGAATGGTTGAGTAAAAGACCTGGTTCTCTCAATATAAGCATTTAATATAATTTAGGGTCGTTGAGACAACGACCCATCTTTTGAAATATTCAACTAAACAGGCAAAAAGTGGCGTTGTTGCTACGAACCCAGTTGAGTAATTGACCCTTTTCATTCATTTTACTGGGTCGTTGTCACAACGAACCTATGTAGAAAATCTTAAATATCAAAATGGGGTCGTTGTCTCAACGACCTGTAGACTAAATGACCCTGTCTTATTTGTTATTTTCTCAGAAAGGGTCGTTGAGTCAACGAATAGTAGTGTAAAAGACCCGTCACCAAATAAACATATGGTACCTGTAAATGAACTATAAAAAATAACAAAGGAGGAGGACTGGAAATAATAGTTTTTATTGCCATGACAGAACTTATTTACACCTTTTCAAAGGTCTAGTTTTATCACACTTTCACTGTTGCAATTTTGTGATTTTTATGAATTTTAGAGTGTAGATTTCTTCTTCATCATTATTGCAATCACACTCCCGACAGAATTTGTAGCAAGTTTTATGGATTTTCTCTAAATTTTTTGTATTAAGCCCCAAGGATGTAATACCACTATGATCTGAAAATTTATATACAGGGTGTTTTGCGAGAGATTGGCACAACTTCAGGATGTGATAGAAGACACAAAAACAAGCAAAAAAGTTCATATGAACATATGTCCTATCTCGCTTCGTTTAGTGTTTATATGTCCATATGGGTTTTTTATTTTTTAAATCGTATCTCAGAATTTGTTAGAGCAAATAACATGAAACTTGGCAGTTATGTTAAACTAGTTATAGAGAAAATAAAAAAAAATTGAATACCTATTATCACTTTCCACTTCAAAATAAAGGCATTTACAATTGTTCAAACTTTAATATTCCATAAACTGTTAATCCCATATAAAAATTGCAAGAATAAATGTTTATTGCAAATTTTATGAATAAAATAACAATACCAATATATATATATATATTGTGTGTGTGTGTGCGTGCGTGCGTGCGTGCGTGCGTGCGTGTGTGCGTGTGGTCAGACCATCCGGCGGCTGAAACGAGAAATCTACCTTCTTCGTTTTCACGTAACACCCAAATTTCAACCCCAAAGAATTCAGTAAAATAATTTTTAACACCCAAAAAATACACGCACTGTAAGGATATTGATTAAATGTTGATAGTAGTGGACCACCACGATTGGTCCACTTCCAGATAATTAATCTTCCTCTTTTGTCTGATAAAGTCTTTTTGCATGTCAAGATCATCAGCTTCTGCTGCCATCATTTGTATAAAATCCAGGTTATAACTTGCAAACACTGCAAAATATAGGCTAAATACATAATTTATTTCTGTAAATTGACCTACCATTCAAATCCATGTTCCCAAATAAATGGATAGATAATAAACAAAACCTATCTAACAAAAAATGTATTATTGATGATGGTTGCTTTAAAAAAAGAGTAGGATTTTGTACATTTACGATCTTTAATTATTAAAAAGGGAAAGTATAAAACGCATGGTTTGAGTATTGAAATCTACTCCATCTTTCAGGTTTTAAAAGTTGTAATGCAAAGAGTTAAGCAGGCTCATATCAGCTATGAAATAAGAAAATGCTATTTTGTTAGTCTCCCATCTTGTGTGGTATGGATAATTTCTTATTTATAGTGCACCTGTATTTCGCAGTCAGGGCTGGTGAATCCTCCAAATAGATATGAACCTTAGGTACATGCTTGAATTTTTATTTACATTCAATTTTTATGTTGTCAATTTTATTTACTATGGCGTAGGGTTACCATATTGCCTAATTTCCCTGAAGGTTCTTCTTGTTCCTCTATGGGGCGACCTATTGCCATGCACTTAAGCCTCAAAGGCCGTTTGTGCAACCCGGAAGCACACCATGAGGCTGACCAGTCTACAGTTACAGCAATTCTACAAACGGCAAAAAACAACCAATCAGGTCCTCCTTGGGAAATTCACCACCCTTGTCCAAACTACCAAAGATGGCGTAATGCTCCCTTTTTATTGCAGGGCAGTCAAAGAGCAGGTGTTCACCAGTTTCCTCCTGCTCATTAAAAATTCTACAGAGCAGATCCTCCCGAAGGATACTGACTATATGAAGATGCATCCTCAGGTAACCATGTTCCGTAATCAGACCCATAACCTGAGAAGACACTGATCTACTTAACGAGAGAAGATCAGACGCCACCTTAGGCGAAGGCTACTGTAGAACCTTTCTGCTCATTCTCAGACCAGGATGCAGCCTCCACCTTCTTTCGTGTTCAGTGAGAACCCATTTTGAGACAGCCCCAGAATATTCACACCTAGAAATGCACAGAATGGTTGAGGTCCCATCATATTGGATGCTGAGCCCAAGTTAGTCAGGACATCACCTCTTTCGTTTCTAGAGATCCTCTCATGACCAGGAACCTAACAGTCACATTGTTGATTCCAGCAAGGGAAGAAACTACTTGATAGCAATCCCAGACAAGTTTGAAGTTGAACACATAAGAGTCCAACGCTTTCAATGCTGCCTGGCTATCTGTGAAAATGCTAATCGTCTTACTCCTATACCGCCGACGAAGATTCTCGCAAGCACACTCTATAATGGCTATGACTTGGCTGAAAGACCGTGAGATAAGGACTCTTAGGGACCACCAACTTCCTTCATGGTCTCACTCCCACAATTCTGGTGCCTGAGCCACTTTTTGTTTTAGAGCCATCTGTAAACCATTCAAACTCTGCTGGTGGAAGAGGTTTCTTTCCCTTCGACCAAGCCTTCCTAGCAGGTATGACAATCGTGAAGGGTTTGTCGAAGGAATATCTTTGTAGCATCTGATCCGATATCATGTGCAGAGGATTTTCCTGAATAGGATGCTAATTCTGCAGTGCCTCCTGCTGCAGCCCGAGGCCGACCAAAGTCCCACCTGCTGAAGATAGTAGACACATCTCCAGGCCAAAGCCTGAATGACTCTGTCCAGGGGGGTGAGGTTGAGGCAACAGTCTAGATGCAGATTCCAAGAACGCAGGCCCGGCGCACTTGGATAAGCCCCAGTAATAACAAGGCAAGCCAACCTTTAGATGCTAGCCAGACCAGTTACCGCCATCTTGCCCTCCGTTTTTGGTCACCAGACAACAGCCCCAAACATTAGTATAGGACTAACCAAGGAGACATAAAGCCAATACAAACGCCTCGGCTTAAGCCACCAAGATCCACCGATCACAAGTCTGCATTGCCAGATGGGCTCTCAAGTTCAGGACCCTATCAAGGATCACATCCAGGTACTTAACCTCAAGCTTCAACTCAATGGAAGAGTCTCCGTAAGAATGGACCAGATTCCCACCATGTTCAGAGCAGCATTGGTTACTTCCGTTGAACACTTACAAGAATCACAATGTTATCTGCATACTCCTGTGCAAAGACATTACTGCTGTTCAAAGATACAAGCCCGTCGTCCACAACAATGTCTCATACAACAGGTGAAAGGAAGCCACTCTTTGGACATCCCATCACAGTCCTTGCACTGATGCTCCTCTTATAAGAGTGGTGGTAACCACCCTATCCGTGAGTAGGACCCTTATCCAGTCACATATCTCGAGACCGCATTGACAATCGCACAGCCACTCAGCTGTATTGTCAAAAGCTTCGATGTTCAGAAAGGCACCTATGACTATTTCTTATCAATTGAAATTGTGTAGAGGGTGCTCCAAAAGAGATCCTCCCAAACAAACCTAGCAATCGTCTTCTCCCTGGTTTTGAGAGAAAGGAGGACAGACAAATCAACCTAAAGGTTAGGCCGATCCAGACTAGACCTCCCATGCTTTGGTATAAACACCACTCAAGAGGAATGTAACTGAGGGCCACAGAGGCCCTGAACAGCCTGCACAGCCAGGGAAGGAGAATATCCAACCCCCACTGCAAGCAAATAGGTCTCACTCTGTTTCTCCCCCAGGAGCTTTATATTATAATCGAGTTAATCACCCACTCAATCCTACTGAAGGTTATTATTTTACGTTCATCAATGAAAACTGCAGTTACTTCAAAGTGCAGCTCTATGCAAAATTTGCTTACATCACATTGTCTAGATTGAATTAAGTTATGTACTCGTATAAATATTAGTGTACCCCCCTAATATGTTCTATCCTTCTAAGTGCGGATGTACAGTTGTGACCCAAAGGAAATAATGTTAGAAGAACGTCCGAAACAAGCCAATACTCATATATACAAATTACCAATAAATTTTGTAAATCTAATAAAAATGTTTCCAATAATTCAATTTTATCCCTAAACCCCTGAATATTTAAATATAGAACTTTGTACTGACAATCTTTAAATCCAGCTCCAAGACATATGAAATCCCTTCCCATATTAACATAGGTAGCATGATTAACAAATTATCCTATTTCAGTAAACTATATTTTACTTGTAGGTCTTTATTTATGTTCATGCATCGCCATGAGTCTGGTGCTGCATATATTTGTGGACGACAGCTGATCAGCAGTATGCGAGTTACCTATCACTAAAACGTGTTTATTGTTGTACCTTGTGTATGAAAATTTGTTGATAATTGTAATTATTTTTGTCAATCATATTTTTCTTTCAGTTTGTATTTTTCTTGATATTGCCAGGCTAAATTATCTTGATATTTTAAAAGTATCTAAATGCTATGTACTAAAATTGGTTAGGGTACTGAATACTACACACACACAACATTTTTGTTGAAATTGTTTGTTAGATCTATGTTGTTGCATTTGTTACTGTTGTATATATTTTATATTAAATCCTGTTATTGTTGGAATTGTTGTTAAATAACTTAATATGTTTGTTACAGTTGATAAATTTTTGTATTTAGTCATGTATTACTTATATAATATTATATATATCCCTAATTAGTCCTTATATTTGTTAAGCTTTTTGCTATTATTTGGTTTTGTTTGATTTGTGTAATAGTTTATATATTTATAATATCTAAAAATTTTGAGACATGCAAATTATTTAAATTTAAGTTCACCCTTTTCCAAAAGAGACTGAATAGGCTTTGAATGTACTTTTCCAACTGTAATATATAATGCATATATATTAAAAAAGAACTTGTTTTCCTTTTCCACACGTTCTTTGTATAGCACATGGAATTGTATTTTTTTGTAAAATATTTGTTTGGTAAGGTATTATTGTTGTAAAAAGGGCTTCTTCAATCTAAGCATAAGCATTAATAAGCCAAATATGCTCTAAAACATGTTTTTGTAAAGATAATGCTTTTGTACATTATTTTTGTAACGGCTGTCAAAACAGGTCATTGATTTTTTGCTTCAAAGGTCACTAAGTCACTCCTCAGCAATAGACACCCTGTCGTGTAATCGTAAAAATTTTATATTTCTTCAAGTATTCAGAAGATACAAGACAAGTTTTGTAGTTTGTAGACCTTAAACTTTCTGGGGTTGGGTTGTAAATTTCAAACACCCAAATACACTGCACGTATGGTCTATCGTTATTTGAACTTTGACTAATCTGCTTGTAACTTAGCTTTTTAATAATTTTTAAACTTACTCAAGTATTTTTATCAGTATTTGCATATTTTGACAATCATTATTTATAAACAAAACTAACTTTTTTTAAACTGTTGATTTTATCAGTAATAGGATATGGAAAGTTTTTTTTTTTTTGTACACAAGTCAGAGAATTTCTACAAACCACTTTGATAAATATCCTGTTTCAACTTAAAACACAAACTGCCTTAGCCTTCTAAATGAAACCTAAACATTGTCTTAATGAATAATAATGAATATAATGCTTTAAATTGTTAAACTTTGTAAAAAATCTCTTTCTGACTTATATGGTGTAAATGTATGTTAACATAATTAGTGCTGTCTTTAAAAATAATTTGTAAATTTTAATGTAAATGTCTGAAAAATTAGACAGAATTTACTCAATCATGTTTATTACACTGAAAAGTTACACCATGCTGCATTATAGTGAGTATTTTCAGGTGTGTTTTTACATAATTCATTATCTATTTTAATGAGTAAATGTATCTCAAAGACTTCTTTATACATACAGCTGTAATAAATTATTAAAAGATATGGATATTGCAAATGTATGTATATGTTATACGTTTATAGTATATAGCTGAGAGACCACAAAACAAGTGCCAGACAAGCTACTAAAATGGTCTTTTTTATTTGAATCACCTAGGCTTACTCCCCAATTTTAAAACACAATCTAAGAAATCTGCTGATGATATTGTTATTGCATCACCACATCAAAGTGTAATGGAAGCAATTGTGGCTGTAGTAGTGTATATTACACTGAATGTGATTGTATTCAGTACTGATAGTAACTACTTGTATTTTCTTTCAATAACCAAGATGTACTAAATAACAGCTGTGGCAATAAAATAGAACAGCTCAAACAGTAGTAGCTTTTCCGCACATCATTATTTTTGTGAAAAAAATGGCTATTACATAATTTTTTCAGTGTGTAATTTTTATTTACTGATTTTAGAAGTGCATTTAGCTTGTCTTTAAGAATAACAGTGGTAAGCTTTCACTTACTTGCCATAACAATCAGCTCTCATACTTTTTTTACACAAATAATCACAACAGTGGAATCGATGTTTGCACTGAGACAACAGACCACGCAGTGCCGACTACAGCGCAATGTGCAGCTGTTTTGTGAGACAGTGTATACTTTTTTTTTTATTTTGTGGTGTGCCGAGGGAAGGGGAGTACAGTCTGATCCGTAGTACATGGACATGTGCAATGTTCGCTCACATTGCATAACATTAGAACTCACACACTACAAAAGTGAACTAAGGTGTACTGTAACTTACTGTGCTTAGTATTCACAGTCCAACATATTTGTTGCATGAAACAACAGTCAGAAAACGTGTTTTAATAAACAAAGTTGTTAATTTTGTAACAAAATAGACCCATTCTCATGCTTAAAACCTTAATTTTCTGTCATGTCAACTAATCCGAATAATCACGTATTTCGAACTGGGTTCAGTCCTTATTAGTGGGACTCCTCTGTATTTGTCTCAATTTTAAATATACCTTTTTTGCATTGTATTTTAGTTCAATTAAATTTAATACGTTACTTATGTTCATTTCCACCCTATTGATTACTTCACAAAGGTAGATTTTTACTAAAAATGTAAAAATCTATTAAATAACCAATAACCCTTAATTACAATCTGTAATCGCTTCCTACCATACAGTATATTTTCACTTGTTAACAAAAATATTCTCATTCAGCAAGGATTAATTTGAAGTAATACCAATATTTTTATAATTGAATTAGTTGAACATTTCTTATTTTGAGGGGAAAAGCTAGTATACATACATCTATTTAAACAGTTTCTTGATTATATTTGTTTATTTATTTGATTTGTTTCAGGGATTTTACAGAAGTGGAAGGTTTGTGTTCAGTTTCAAGGTGGGGCCTAACTATCCGCACGAACCTCCCAAAGTAAAGTGTGAAACCCCTGTTTACCACCCCAACATTGACCTGGACGGAAATGTTTGCCTCAACATTCTGAGAGAAGACTGGAAGCCTGTTTTAACCATAAACTCTATCGTTTATGGATTGCAGTATTTATTTCTGGTCTGTTGATCTTTATCCACAGTACTTATTAATATCTTAAACTCACTAAGTGTCTAATCTATTTTAGTTTATCATTGATAGATACAGGGTTTGTCCGGAAAGTAATAGGACTGAGTCGATTTAAAAAAATGTATTGAGCCAATCGTTACAATTCTTTAAAAACTTTCAAAATAGGCTCCTTCTGCGTCGATGCAGCGCTGCCAGCGCGATTTCCAAGCATTGAAGGCGTCACAGAAGGCATTCTTCGGAATAGCCTTGAGAGCCGCGGTGCAAGCTGCTTGGATCCCCTCTATCGTCTCAAAATGCTTGCCTTTCATCGGCCTTTTCAGGTGAGGAAACAAAAAAAAGTCCGGGGGGGCCACATCTGGGCTGTAGGGCGGCTGTGGAAGAGTTGGGATGCCGGCCTTGGTCAAGTAGCTGTTCACAAGAAAGGCGGTGTGAGCCGGGGCGTTGTCGTGGTGCAACTTCCAGTCGGCTGCGATGTCTGGTCAGACCCGATTGACCCTTTGTTTGAGTCTCTTGAGCACTTCCACGTAAAACTTGGCGTTGACGGTTTGTCCAGGAGGAACAAATTCATGGTGAACGATGCCTTTGATGTCAAAAAAGACAATGAGCATCGTTTTCACTTTGGATTGGCTCATTATTGCCTTTTTTGGGCGAGGAGACGCCGTCGTGTGCCACTCGGAAGATTGCCTCTTTGTTTCGGGATCGTACTCAAAGATCCACGACTCGTCACCTGTGATTACATTATGCAAAAATTGGGGGTCACTTTCACACATGTTCAAATTTTCTTGGCACATTTCCACTCGCCGCAATTTCTGGTCGTCAGTGAGCACTTTTGGGACCATCTTCGCGCACACCTTGCGCATGTTCAAATGCTCTGTCACAATTTCATGAACCACAGATTTCGGTAAATTTAACATCTGGGCAATTAAACGAATGCTTAGTCGACGATCTGAGTTCAAAACATTGCGCACACGAGTCACATTGTCAGTGTTTGTCGAAGTCGAGGGTCTTCCCGCACGGTCTTCATCAGCGACCTCTTCCCGGCCCTCCAAAAAGGCCTGGTGCCACCGAAACACACTACTTCTTGCTAAAGCAACATCTGGGTATGCCTGCTTGATCATATCAAATGTCTCTGTCGCAGATTTACCGAGTTTCACACTGAATTTAATCGCGTACCTCTGCTCTAACGAACGCTGCATTTTCGGCTTGTACCACTCACAGAAACACGTCACGCGAAAATGCCTGTCCTGACTCTCCGGGTGCTCCGAGACAACTGACCAGCCGCTTGTTCGTTCGGCAGGAATGCCCTCTACCGAATCCAGTCGGTGCGCGCATGCTCCGAAGTACAGTCGCGGCGGAATAAAATCAGTCCTATTACTTTCCGGACAAACCCTGTATCTGTTGCATCCATTAATTTGTGAAAAATCAACATAAAATGCTTTTATTAGTTTTGCTCTCCTCTCCTACTTAATAAAACTTTTACTTCACTAAATATTTATTGGGTCTAAAATGATGCTGTGTGGTGAATAGAAAGTGAACAAACCAAACATTTTATATGAAAACCCCAATTTATGAGAGGTCTACATCAGTTTTAAGGTTTCATAAAAAAGTTGAATGGTGAAAACAAGATGTTTTTATGTTGACCATGCGAAAAATGCTTACAGTTTACTACAAATCTAAATCATTTGTAATCCACTGTTAGATTAATAAGCACATTTTAAAGTTTTCTAGATGTATTTTAATTATCTGAATATCAAATGGACGTATCAAAAAAGGACGTACTTTAATGGGATACATATTTTATTAATCATAGCTTTGAATCCATGAGTAATGAAAGCTGTGCTTGAATTTCCATATTGCAACTTTACATCTTTGAGCATATATTTTTATTCCTGCTTACTTCAGGAGGCCAGCCTTTGTCTCGGATCTCCTCATTAATGATTTGTGTCCAATGTTACACTGTTTTCAACTTACAGTCATCTAAATATCTCACACTGAATACTTTACTTTAATTACCTGTTAATTGTGACTAATAAATCACAATTATTTTATATCTCCCATTACACTCCACCAGTCTGTTCTGTATATTAATGTTATCAAGACTCTTACTTAGAAGAAGTCGCTTCTTAATCTTTAAGATCGCATCAACAGAACCATACTATATCAAATATAGACTTACCATTTTTATTTATAATTATCAGTTTTCTTGTGTAATTTTTAGATAGTGTTGCTGTACAATAGTGAATTGAGTAGTTGCTGTTAGAGGATCAATATTATCCAAAATACTAATAAACATTATCCCTTTTCTCGATTGGTAATAAACTTGTGTTCACAGCCCAGAGGATAGGTTCAAACACTTCACTTGATATTGCATGAAATGTCTAATGACTAGGTTTGTCCAGACTCTGTTGTTCTCTAAATAACAATGATAAAGGGATGGAGTGCAGAAATTGTTGCCAGAAATGGTTTCTATGTGGTAATCTGTCCAATAGTTCATATTCAGAATTTGCAAACAATGGCATGCTAAAATGATCATGTGAGCATTATGACTACAATCTACAAAGCAATCCTTCAATATTTTAATGAGGAAATTATTATTACTAACTAACTAACAAGATAAGTGATCTAATCAGTAAAGTTGATATGCATATTTCTCTTACAAGCAAAATCGATAACATTATTAAAGCTGTAGATGACCTGAACAAAACACTAATGTCTTGTATCAGATAATAAAATTGTAATTAACTGTATTTTGGATAAATTGAGAACCAACCCTCAAATATTAAGCACATTGTGCCTCAAATGTGATGCTATATAGACTCTCTGAATCTAAAAGCTCTGTTAGTTTGTCAAAACCCAGAATAGCTGATAATTTCAATACCATCACTGATTTGGTCAAATTGTTCCAATTTTTACAGTGAAGATGTTGGATCTTATGTGTTGGCAAAGTTCTAGACAGTAAAAAGGGACCAATAAAGGTCATTTTAAAAAGTGAGGTTAAGGCCCTACTTATCCTCTTAACTTTTTCACTTGAATCTGCAATTAACCAAATCTTCTCTTCATTCAGGGATGGTAGAGACAACACTCCAGGAGCAGGGATTTGTGAAGTCGCTAAACTGGAGAATAAATAATGTCTTATCAAATTCAAAAACAATATTCAGTCTACAATAAAATAAGTGTCAAAAATGGATTAAATCACAACGGTCTACCACAACATCTAGTATGGTATATCCAGAATGTTGGTTTGAATAGAAAATTCAACATCTTTTTTCTAACTAGTACAACTTGCCCTTATAACGCCATTTTACTGGTAGAACACATTTTACCGACGTTAATGATGCTTAAATTAGTTAATGAGGTTTACTTTTTTTAGATGTAATAGGCACGATCACGTGCCTGTACGTAGATTACACCATAAAATATCAACTTTGAGTTCCTATTCATATCTTATAAACTCCCCCTTCTACAATTTTAGTTAGAACTGTCTACATATCTCCTGATGTTCTCTTGATCATACTCAAGTTTCTGTGATATTTTTGATAAAGTTATTGATATATCCACAGATCATTACAATATTCTTATCCTGAGCTTCCTGAAGCTGACTGGATCAGCTTGTACCACATAAAATGTCTTTTTCATCTAGATTAATTTTGGATCTTACCTCCCCATAACAATTAAAAGTTAACATGCTGCAAAACCAATGGGGAGTATGTCTGGATTTGATTTTCTCATTTATGAAATGAAATAATAATAATCTTTATTTATATGTTGCATATACAAAGAATGGCGTAAATGTTAGATATTCTTGATCTAATAAAAGTTAGTTTAGCATAGTAGTGCTTTTACAATTAAAATGTAGAAGTTATATAAAACAAATTTCACCTGGTTCAAATTTAATTTAAAAATATCATAAGACGAAAAGAAATACACTGATGAGTTAGTATTAATTATATATTATGATTATTAAAATTCAACATTCTTTTAAAATTAAAAAAGATAAGTTACTTACCTAAAATTTAAATAAAAACATTATATACAATAAATAAATGGCTAAACACTTAAAATTATAAAAGTATATATTTTAAAAGTATATAATAGTATATCATATTTACAATCCAATTATTTTTGTGGCAATTTCATACTTATAGCTAAATTTGCTATAATAATGTATATCTGAAAAAGAAAATAATCTCTATTGTTATTCAAAATATTCATCTGTTGAATATTTAACTTGTACTTTTTTAATTGATCTTAAATTTATTAATACTGCTCACATTTTTTAAATCACTAGGCAATTTATTAAACATTTCATACCTACATAAAGGCTTTTTCAAAGAATGTTAGCCTATGGGTAGGTATTGGCAAAGTTTCCTCTATTTCTGTTTTCATATTGATGATAATCCCCTGTCAGTGAGTTGGTGCTAGAATTTTGAAATGTGTATAAAATACATGGAAAGATATAATTACTATAAACTGTTAATATATTTAATTCTTTAAATTTGTCTTTGATAGTTTCTTTCTGATCCAATTGTAACATAATACGTATTGCCTTTTTTTGTAAAATTAGTAACCTGTCTATGTTTATTTTGACGAACCTCCATAAATACTTAACTCAAATGATATGCATGAATTAATATGAGAAAAATATACTAGTCGTAAAATGTTAGGATTACTAAATTTTAATAGTCTGTATAGGGCAAAAAACCAGATGAAATTTTGTTAGCAATATTATCAAAATGAGAATCCCAACTTAATTTATTTACTATCTATATGTAATCCAAGAAACTTTATATGATTAACTCTCTCTAGTTCAACTCCTTCAATCTGTATGGCTGGAAGATCAGTATGTTTATTAGATTTTCAATTGAAATATAAAATTATTTTTATTCAATTTGAGCAACAGTTGAAATGAAATTTTGGATTTGAGAAATATTTTTGGTAGCAACTGTGTTTATTTCATGGATAGTCACTAATAAATTAGCATCGTCAGTGTAAAGGCAAATACTATTGTTAATTTTATTTACTACGACTCCAGGTAGATCGTTAATGTAGCATGAAAATAAAAACATAAATTGACCCCGAGGTACTCCATGTTTGATAATTTTTAATTCAGATTGAGAAGCACAAGCTTGATTGTGACTATTGACATTAATATTCTCAACAAATTGTCTCCTGTCCGTTAGGTATAAAGTAATCCACTTTAAAGGGAGTCACTTATTCCTAATTTTGAGAGTTTATTTGTGAGTATAACATGGGAGACACCATCAAAAGCTTCGGTTGAATCTATAAATACTGTCAGCACTTTATCACCTTTGTGTATAGAATCAATGATTGTATCTATCAATTTAGTAGCAGCAGAAATAACAGAGTGGGCAGCTCGAAATCCATGCTGTTCACTGTCATAAAGATTGTTGTCATCAAAGTACTTTGATAAGTGTTTAACTGCATGTTTTATAACTCTGTGATGGGAACACCATCATATCCAGTGGAAATGTTGTTCTCGAATCTTTTTATTAATGTAATCAAATCAGTCTCACAGGTTTGCATTTGTTGGTATTGGCTCATTTGTCGGTAATTTGTGTTATTTACGAGGTATGGCTGATTACAATAACGGGACTGATATTGTAAAAAAATTTATTTTCATTTTAAACATAATTACTTATTATCACCTTCAATATACACCCCTTCTCTATCCCTGCAACGCTCCATGCGAATTTTCCTGGAAACAATGCTGAAAGTCATCTTCTGTCAACTCTTTCAGGAGTCTTGCCGCTTTTTCTTGAACAGATTCTACGGATTCAAATCTCGTACCTTTCAATACAGATTTCACCTTAGGGAAAAGATAAAAGTCGCATGGTGCTAGGTCTGGCGAGTAAGGTGGATGTTCTAACACTGGGATGCTGTACTTGGTCAGGAACCGCTTGACAGATAACGCGGAATGAGCTGGCGCATTGTCTTGGTGCTAAATCCATGATTTGTCCTTCCACATTTCGGGTAGTTTTTTTCTTACTCTTTCACGTAGTTTATTAAGTACCTCAAGATAGTAATGTTGATTAATTGTTTGACCTTCAGGAACCCACTGAAGGTACACAATCCCACGAATGTTGAAAAAAACAATCATCATTGCTTTAAATTTTGACTTGCTCATTCTTGCTTTTTTGGCTCTCGATGAAGTTGAGGTCTTCCAATGCATGGATTGGCGCTTCGTTTCCGGATCATAAGTAAAAAAACCACGATTCATCACATGTTATTATTCTTTCAATAAAGTTGGGTCATTTTCAATGGCATTCTAAGTGTCAGTATAAACATTTTTACGAGATGCTTGTTGATCAATCGTAAGAATTTTTGGTACCATTTTTGCACACACTTTTCGCATGTTCAAATTGTCATGTAAAATTTGCCGTACACATTGTTTATCAATGCCTACAGATTCAGCAACTGCACGAATGCTTAATCGTCGGTCAGACCGAATGAAATTAGCAACTTTTTCGACATTGTCTTCCGTTTTTGATGTTGAAGGACGACCTGGCTGCGAATCATCTTCCACGTCTTGTCGACCATCTTGAAAACGCTTAAACCATTCAAAAACACGAGTCCGCGATAAACATTCACTGACATATACTTCTTTTAGTAAATTATAGGTTTCGGTAGCGGTTTTTCCAAGTTTAACGTGAAACTTAATAACAATTCGTTGCTCTATTATTACGCTAACCATTTTTCCGGCAAAACAAAATAACAACACTTACATAAATGAAGGTTATGACACAACGATGTTGTTTACAGAAACGAGACTAACTGCATTCTGAAGAGGAAGTCTCAAACTACACAGCTGTTGGTCATTGTTGGTTGGCGCATGCTCACTCGTTCCACTGCAGCGTCAGTCCCGTTATTTAATAGCCATACCTCGTATTATTGGGGTCTGATTAATTATAGGAATCACTGCAGAGTCTACAACATTAATATAGTGATTATTGAATAGATTTGTAATAGTCGAATGCTTTGTGTAAATTGTGTTATTCATCTTTATTTTATCTATACTTTTACTCATTTTATTTTTGTTACTAATTAAATACATTCCAGGTCGTTTTTTAAACATTTTTAGAGTTCAAAATATCTTCCAAATATTTTTTAGACACATTTCCAGTTAATACTTTGTTCAAATCCTTTGATAGGTTCAATATTTATTTGGTTTTTTGTAATTCTACCTAAATTATTTAGTTTAGTGATTTTTTTCTTATCACAATCCAGATCACTATTTTGCCATTGCAAAGGTTTATTCATAGACCTACTTCTTACTAGAGGAAAACATAGATTGAATTATAAAAATTCCATGAAAAATTTCAAATTTATAATCAACAGATTCTTAATAAACATCTGACCAATTTTCTTTATTTAACTTACTTTAAGAGAATTATTTTAGATTATCATCTGTAAACTTCCTTGCCATTTTACTTATAGGCTTGTACTTGACACCATTATTGACAGAAATTTCCATAGTTAATAACTGACCATCGTAATCAGAGATTTGAGTACCAAATCCCGTCACTTTAACATTTTTAGGAGGAAAATTTATTAAAAACTTATCTATAGAGGTTTGAGTATTTTTAGTTACTCTGGTGGGAAAATTAATTAAATATTGCTTACCATAATAGTTGAGTGTGTTTATAAGTAGTTTTAAGTGTATTACAATCAGGATTTAATACAGTAATATTAACATCCCCTCCAACTATTACCATTGGATATTTTTACAAAGAATTTCCAATTCAGAACTTAATTTACTTCAAAAACTATTTACATTAGAATCAGTTGAGCGGTATATGTCAGCCAGCACAAACTGAAAGTGTTAGGTGTAGTAATCCACCAAGCAGTATTCAAAAAATGTTTCTATATCATGCTGGTTGACTGAGCCAAACCTTTAATATTTTTATTATTTTTTGAAAGTATAATCAGACCACCTCCACTACTGATATTTCTTGCAAAAAAGACTGTACTTTTATTACAATATCCTGCAATATTGAGCCTTTCTAATTCTAAGCTTGTTATTTTATGTTCACATAAAACAACTAAATCTGGATCTATATCTTGACGTATTGTTTCTAAGGACTCAATCCATACTCAATATACTGTACTTCCAACTAAGTTTTTTTAAAGTCCTATCATTGAAGTGGTTGATCCTTATACCAGCTTTCGACTTTGGTTGGAATTAATCAATAAACAGTTGCATATTTTAAGCTCTTGATGTTCAGCAAAATGGAAGACCTCAATCAAACAAGGGGGGTGGAGCTGATGACATTTCATCTGCAATCCTCAGGTTCTGCATAACAACATTTCCTCTGCATCTCACTATATTCCTTAAAAATTTTCTAAATGTTGCAGTTTCATCTTCTGCCTTCACTCTTTAACGCATTCTGACTTTTTAAATCTTGAAAGCTATTATTATGGTCTTGATTTAATAATAAATGGCTTGTAGAACTTAAAATAACATAAATCAAGTGTTTCTTTTTTTAATACTAAAGATAAAAATGCTTATGAGTGTTTTGGGTCCGGTAAACTTATATAAGAAAATCACTGATACTGTCAAGTTCCACTAAAGACAACCACCGTTAATATAAGGTGAACTCTCCGAGTGGCTTTAGCACAGACCATTGACTCATAAAAGTACACCAGACCACAAAAATCACTAACGTGCAGGAATTTAACTCGCAACTCTAAGGCTAATTCCACGTCCAAGATAGTGCCTTAGACCACACAGCCTTGACTTGGTGTCTTCAATGTTCAAATAGCTCACTTAGGATACCCGCTGCTTTTGTTCTAGTCGGTACTAAACATGACGTTCACGTGAAACCACAACAATCGGCCTCGTTCGTCAGCCGTAACTGTCTCGTGAAACCACGCTGAAGGCTTAAAGACAGGCTTGTGGTTGCCATTTTCAAATTTGGGAATAAGAATAATGTCAGAAACTAAAGACCCATTGCTACCCAGCCAATTTCAGCAAATATCTATGAGGGTCATCTTTTATAGACTGTACCTTCAACTCAGTAGACACATTTTTCCTGAGCAACATGAATTTCTTCGAGTGTGCTCTACTGTTAACAACCTCCTTTTTTCAAGTATATATTATGAAAGCTTTTGTTTATTCCTCTCAAGTTAATTGTATTTACTTGAATTTTAGAAAGGCTTTCGATTGTCAACTACCAGTTACTAGTTTCAAAAGTGGAGGAATACAACATTAGTGAACAGTTGCTGAAGTGCTTGAAAATTGACTTGAGTGGCCCGGGTCCTCACTGTGATTTGCAAGTGTGACCTTTCTGTGCTTCTTGGAGTGCACAAAATCTCGCCTTCTAAATCCAGTTCTCTTTACCATATTAATAACATTAATAATAATTCCTATTTGCTGATTACATTAAGGTGTTCAGGAGTTTAGGCTCTTTTTTACATGATCAAGATGAACCCCAGGGGTTTATTGACATCATATCTAACTGGTGTTTAATGCAAAAGCAATGAATCTTAACTTTAGACATGCCTTACAATTCCATTTGGAAGTTGTGATTGTATTTATAGGTGTCACTATAATACAATAATAATTACAACAATAATCGAAGTGGTCAATAGTGTCAGAAACCTTCGGGTGATAACTAAATCTCTATAAACTGTGTGTCTTCTTGTATTTTCTCTCTACATGGTTTCATCTTTTGCGCAACTTAAAATTTAACTCGCCTTGTGTGCTTGTATTACATAAGTCTCTAGTACGAATGTTGTTGTCATTTTTGTTAACCTTATCAGTCTGGTTATATTAATCTGTTTGATAGAATTTAAACATATTTCATCAGACTGTAAGACAAACTTGGATATTGTTACTTGAACATCCCTATATCTACCCTGAAGTCACAGTTTAACCTTGAACAGTAATGACGCCTGTATGGCGAGTGGCTGTGATGTGATCTGACTGCTCTACTAATGATCATTATTCTCTGTTCAGGAGCCAAACCCAGAAGACCCACTGAACAAGGAGGCAGCTGAAGTGCTGCAGAATAACCGACGGCTGTTTGAACAGAACGTGCAGAAGGCAATGCGAGGAGGATACGTTGGCTCTGTGTACTTCGAGAGGTGTCTCAAGTGATGAGGCCTGCACGGCGACTGACTGTGATGTGATCTGTACGTGTCCGTACTTAGGCATACTCAAATTGTACATAATATGCTTTCGAAAACTGTTCTTTTCTCAGGTCACAATTTCTCTCTTTCTCTTTGTGCTTATCAAGGAAATGTAATGTATATTGCCCACGATTATTAACACAAATACTACAGTGTAAATGATAAAATTAGGCCAATTCATTGTATTATATTTGTAATCCATATTTTATTGTTATTTAATTCTATAATGTGCTATCGTTTATAATTTTACACAATTAATTTTTTTTATGTTATGTTAGTATTTTATCTTGGATAAGGCCAATGTATTATTTTAGTTGAAATTAAAATTGAAGGTTGAATTGGATTTTTGAAGTTTTTGTATATAATTATTGACTCAGTCATTCACTCAGTCTTATTGTTTATTAAATAAAATGTATCAAGCTAAGGACAGTGTATGCAAAAGCCGTAAGTACCTCAAATTACTTTTATTTGGTTTTTATTTCAAGAATTATTTGCTTCAAATTATAAGACTTGGCTGGCTGTCCACTAGGCTTTGTTGTATGATGATGTGATATTAATATTTTATTCTTTTATTTTGTGTATTTAAGACAAGTGAAATACCAGTGTAAATCTCAACCTTCATAGTATATGTTTTTAATTCAGCTGAGTTACTTACATACATAAATGTGCGATCTCGACAACTAAAACCAATCCTTTTGCATTTCAAAAAACTATTAAGAAAATGTATCTAGGTTATAATTGTAATAAGATGTGAATTAATACCAAAAATATTGAGTTTTAATTTCCCTCTTACTAAAGCAATGAATTGAAGAATATGTCATTTGGAACAGAAGCTTATAAATGCATGTGAATGTGCCTATTTAAAGGCACTAAATGTTAGAAACAGCAATTACTGGGTCTATGAGAGACCTGAAAAGGACATAATTAAATTATTTATGATTGTAATTTATTATTTTTTATTGTACAGGACTCTCAGATAAAGACAAAAATAAATTAATTTTAACATGCTTCATGTTTATTTACTTCCAAACATCCCTTTTAGTAATTGAGGAGGTCTATGTAAAAGGAGCTTATACTGATAAATGTGATTTTGAGAAGATAAGGTTAAAAGATTTTGTTTATAGTACAAGTATTTTACAATAAGGTGTAATGGTTTGAAACGTTAGTAAGCTTTATCCAGTACTTATGCCCAATCAAAATATTCACTTAAATTGAAGAAATTGCAAAAATCAAAGTAAAGACACACCTTGCACATGCCCTTTTTACACAGATGGCCATCAGCCATGCTTTTTGCTAGTTCTTTTTGCTTAGACAGATAACCAACCATTGTGTAAGTAATTTGTACATACACAGATCAAATAAAAATATTTATTGTATTTTTGAAAATGCAAAAATTGCTATAACCAATATTGACCTACATTAAACGTATTTAACTTATAACAAAACTTTATCATTTATTTTAAGATAGGAGAGTTGATCAATATTTTCACCCAAGTTCATGGAAATGTGTTTGGTTTTGGAATAAACAAAAGGAATGTATGAGCCGGACTAAGTTGGTGCAGCTACAAATCCGCCTGAAAGTGAAAACATTAATCTGTGGTATAACTGTATTATAGTTTTATTGGATATAACTGTGTACATGTAGTTTTTCAGAAATCACTGTTTTTATGCTTTTTGATGACCGGACATGTTCTACAATAAAATGGTAGGGTTCTTGAATGCTCTCTTGTGTGAAACATACTGGGTGTCCAATTCACTAGTTGCTGTAATCTATGTATTTAACACCAGTTGAGTTGCCATCAATGAACAATGGCTCAACTCGGTAAACTAAGGACAAGGATCGAAGATGCCTGCCAACTCATCACACCTGAAATCTTGCAAAATGTGATACATGGTTTTGAATTAAAGGCTTTATTTTTGTCAAGAAGTACATATTAGCCATTTTGAGCATCTCATCTGATTGAAAATGAGATGCTTGCCCAATTTAAGATCTTTACCATCGCATCTCTTTTTTCTGAATAATACACAGCCTGTTAGTGAAACTTGAGAAAGGATGTGCAGAAATGCCTGGCAAACAAAAGTGTATAAATGTATAATCTAGTTTTACTATGTACAGCCAAATATTGTATTTGGTCTGTTGGATATTGACATGTTGAGTGGAAAGATCATTAAACTTGATAAAAGAACATTTGCTTTTCTTTAAACCATTGCACAAAACAAACTAAGTGCAAGCCTTCACTTTGTTATTAACACAATAATCTGTGTAAAGCCGCGTTTACACCGGAGTTAATAACACGTGTTACCAACAAAAAGTTAATAACATTTTAAAAGAGTTCAAAAAATTCACTGTAACATTTGTTAATAACACACCAAAACCCATGTTAATAACACGATTTTTGTTATCCACTGAGTGCCGGTAAAGATCAAAGGAAGGGTGTAACTTTTGTTAATAACACATGTTACAATCGCCACGGGCGTTGTAACTTTTGTTGGTAACATGACCGTGCGCGCACTACCGGACTAGTGAGTTTCTCAGTTGCAAGACAGGAGTGATTGTGCGCACACCGACTTGTTGAAGTGTTTATGGTGTACCAGAAGTTATAACTTTTTTTTATTTGTTTTTACTGTTGCACTGTTTTGTTCTCAAAATGGAAAACTTGTTAAGTGAAGCGGAATGGCCGAGGGAACGAGTTTTCAAACTTATAGAACTGTACCGCGAACAAACTGTTTTGTGGGACCCTACTTGCTGAGAATTTAAAGATAAAAATTTGAAGAACAGTGCTTGGACTGAAATAGCCCTTGCAATGAAACTGTCAAGATCGGAGGTACAAACGAAAATGCGTAAATTAATAGGTCAGTTTCAAAGAGAGTCTAAAAAAGGGAAAAGTGGTTCCGGGGCTATCAGGAGCAAGTAGTACGCTTTTAACGCTTTGCTATTTATCCAAGACAAGTGTGCTCCACGGCAAACAGCAGAAGTTGACTTACAGCCGCAACACACTGAGCATGAGGTACCAGTAAGTAAAACATTATTAATTGTACACTATACACTCATTTACTTTTACAATCTTTTTGTCATTTTCAATTTTTTTCACTGTAAGTAGCTTGGCATCAACAAATTATTGTACCGGTATTTAACTGTATAACAACACATATACTACAGGAGGCGGGTGACGCGGATGGCAGTGCATGTGGCGTCTGGCGCCGGCTTTCGGATCTTTCAACTCTGAAACTTACCTTTTCAATTTCAATACTATAGTGTTAGTTAAAAGAAAAGGTGATTCCAAACATATAATCGGCCTTAAACAGCTTTGTTATTTTGTTTTTGGTAATACATTTGTCTAGGAATACATTTAATTTTTTTTAGATACGCAGTTACCACGCATATTCCCTTAGGTATAAAAATAAAATGCTAAGGCACATTGGTAAACAATACAAATTGTATTTTGAAAATATAGCAAACTAAACATTATAATGGATACTTGGCTATACATTTTCGAACCAAAATTTAAAACGCAGATTTCTGTCTACAACACACATACAAATGTCATTGTAAGTATGGAAACCTCATTGTTAACTATGGGGTTCAGTACTTGTATTGCCATGGAACAGAGCCCTCAGGCGTGTTGACATAAGCACAGATTTCGTCTCGCACTTGCTTTGCGATTTCGGACGCTTTTTTGGGGATCCTTTTCAATGTCAACAGTGTTTTTCTCGGCATGCCATCCACTCGCCAATGACCAGGGACCAATGTTGCTGTGGCTGAGTCTTCATAATCAAACGTCCCTGAAGGGGTGTATGAAGCACTTGAAGACTTGCTTCGGCGTAGGAAGTTGTGTAAATGCACACAGGCCAAAACTACCTGTTGGGCTCGATTAGGCTCAAGTAGGAGAGGCATAATATACCGAACACATTCTCCACTACTCTTCTTGCGCGGCAGTGTCGATAGTTGTAGACACGTTTATTGCTCCCTTTTTCTTGAAGACCAGGATACGTTTTCATAATAGATGGCTGCATATGAAATGCACCATCTGCTACGATTAAGTACGGGACGGGGAACGTCCTCCCTGGCAGAGGAGTTGCATTTGGCAAGTTTAGTTTATTCTCAACCAATAAGTGTTTTAAGGTGCTGTGGGCAAATACTCCACCGTCTGACAACCGTCCTTGGCCCCCAACAGATACATATGTAAAACAGTCTTGAGCGCAGGAGTGAAACTCCTCACATGCTTGCCGTCCATTGCTCCAAAGCAATGGGGAAAGTTCCACTGCCGATGATATTCTTCGGCATGGTGTAACCATTCCTCAGGTGTGGTCGGGGTCTGAAAAATATATGTGTATATGCTATAGTACAAACTAGGATTTAGTGAAATAATATTTGCATGGCCAATACTACTTATATATCCACGAGCTTTTTAGTCCAAACATGTGGTTTAAACAAAACTTTTCCATGGTTAGTGCCGGTGACAGCCTTCCCGGGCTCATAGACTGAAGAATTCCGCCCCCTTACTTATTACTTCACGATATTACAAGGTGTTAAGCAGAAAAATAATTTATTCTATTTAACATTTTCTCTAAGAACCATTTGAAGCACAATTATTAAAAAACAATTGTCAAAGTAAGAATAACAATTACAATTTTACAGTTGAATATAAATCTATAAGAATCTAAGTTGAGTTTTAAGAACACAATTACATTTTAAAAAGCAACTATATTATATATGCTTAACTGAACCAAGCATGGTCTGGTTACTTTTTACTTAATCTGCAAAGTTAATTTCTTTGCTGGCGTTGTTGCATTTAACAACTGAACAAAGCAAGTTGTTTGAGTTATGCTTTTGTAAAACTAATAAAGCCAAAATAATAAATAATTACAACTTTTCATTCAATATGATATCAAAACCCCGATATTTGTATATTTCTCCCGATATCACGATAATATCGGATAATTTATATCGATATTCTTAATAGGAAATATCGATATCGATAATATCGCAACATCCCTAGCAGTCAGTCAACTCCCTTCTTTCAGCCAAAACGCATCTTACTCAATTTAATCTATTAAATCGCCATAATTAATTGTTTTCCCCTCTCTCGTGATCCTTCAAGCTTAAATTAAAATTTATTTTTCTCAATTCAGTTCATTTACCGCATTTAAGCTTTGTTCATGGTCATTTTGAACTAGGAATAAACACAGACATTTGCTTTCAGACTCTAAATGTATTCCAACAGACTCAAATTTTTGTAGCGTGGTGTACATCAATGTTCAGTGGCGGCCATGTTATGACACTTTCCCCCACCATTCTCGCTTTGTCCTTTAAATCAGCAGATTGTAAAGCGACAATGAAATTAATACGGCATTGTCGTCTGCTAATAGAACAAATAGCATTTCTTACTTTCTAAAAGGTTATTATTGTTTTGAACTTAAAATCGTATACAATGTTTTCTTAACACTGTTTATGTTCCTTTATTGTTTAATTACAACCTCGTGTTATTTTAATTATTGTTTTTAATAAGCTCAGATGTAATTATTAACTGCATAATTATCTTTGGTTAGAAATAAATAATATTACCTAATTTATGAGATAAAGCTAGATATAGCCTATATAGAGGGCTATCCAGAAAGTAACGGACGTTTTGAAATAAAACGTTAACCAACTGAAATAGGGACATTTTATTATATACATTTAAAAGCTACACTCTTAAGCTATTTTTCAATGCAATTCCCATTTAAATTTAGGCATTTATCATAACGTGACAAAAGTTTTTCGATTCCAGCTTTGTAGAAATCTGTCACCTTACACCTTAACCACTGATTAACGCCAGCGTGAAGTTTCAATTTACCCCTACACTTTTTTTGTATTGCTCGTCATAGCTTCTGCAATGTTTCACAGAACCTCTCTACATTGATTGTTAATCCTAGTTCAAGGAAATCACCCAAAATCACTCCCTTAGCATCCCAAAAAACAGTTGCTATAATCTTCCTCGCTGGCAGAGTTTGGAGTCATTTTATTGGTTTTTTTTTGAGAATGCATATGCCCCATTCCATAAATTGCATTTTTGTTTCACATACTCGTACTTCAACACCAGTAACAATACGATTGAGAAGTTTTTTTTATCATGTTTGTTGTATTCATCAAGGAAAGTTAACGATGCAGCAAGTCTATGTTTTTTGTGATCTTCCTTAAGGATTTTGGGAACCCACCTGGCACAAAATTTATTTACACCAGTCTATACACCACTGCCTTACTCTGCTTTCACTCATTATTCCATTTCCATAAATGTTGCACAGTTGGCGATAGATTTCAATTGGTTTATGGGTTTTTTGCCAACAAAAACCTTACTACTGAACGCACTTTACAAGTGGCAAGATTTTCAATTACAGCCTTGCAGCACACATTTTAATTAATCACAGTAAGAAAAGTAAGAGATACGTACCGCTAGTGACTACAGCTCGATGCATACTGAACGCCAGAGTGTTTTGATACCAAGATGGCGGCTGTAGACTGCTCACTGCCGCAACGTTCACAAACGTCTGTTACGTTCTGGATAGCCCTCGTATTTTTGTTAACCTCTGATATAATAACCTAAATTAATGCTAATCATCTCTCCACTATTTTAATTACGAATAGCCTATTTTATTTGAACGTTTGGTTTAATTCACATTCTAGGCCTACTGATTTGCGACAATAGAGGTTTTGATGCCACCAGAATTGCCTCTTACTCCTTCCGCTTTAAGCAACGCTAGCTCCATACCTAAAACGGCAGTTTCTCACGTCCGCCTTCCTAAACTGGACTTACAAAGATTCTCTGGTGATCCTCTCACTTGGACTAGCTTTATTCTTTTATAAAACGTTCTCAAGCTTTATGACCTTTAGACAGTGATATCACTACGCACAACTCCCTTCTGGCAATGCTCCTTTTATGTAAAATGGACGCAGAGTTACGTAAGAAAGTAGAAGTATTCCGCGCCAACAGCTCAGCGGGAACGCCAGATCACGTGTTACCGGATGCCACTGAAATTATTGAATTCTTAAACACAGAATGTTCATAAACTGAAGATGCCAACATTCAAAACTCTCCTCATGTTACTAAATCTATACATTTACCCTCTCACTCACAATACAAGCCTTCGGAACCAATACGGTGCATTTTTGCTTTAGTGACATATCTATGGTCACAGCCGCCCAAAGTTCACAATCATATGCGTAGCTGTCGCATTCCACGCAAATTAAACCTCAACAAGCTGTTCCTTTATGTTTCACTTGTAACTCAACTTAAATAAAATTTATGCTTGCGATGTTTTTAATAATAAATCTCCTCATGACTGGCACCAGCAGGTTAATCAACATCGACGTTGTGTCTTATGCTTAGGCAACCATACTATTCAAGATTGTCAATCCAAATCCACCTGCCGCACATGCCACAAAAACATCACACAATGTTGCATTTCCCCTCTTCTCAGGGCAACCATGCTATTTCTAACACCCGACCTCGAGATGACAAAACTTGTCAACCCTCACTCCCAGCTAGTGATAGTGGGGTAAAGACAAATTGTCTCATTCCTCAGTGAAGTTAACTTCTCAAGGTCATCCCCGCTCAACCTTAAATTGTTCTACAGTCCTGGCTACATATATATATATATATATATATATATATATATATATATATATATATATATATATATATATATATACTAGCTGAAACCCGCGGCTCCGCACGCAATCTTTAGAACCGAAGTCCTTATATTACTTAGTAAAAGCAATTATGATGTAATATGATGCAATTATGAAGCTTTTAAGGAATTACAGCTGTTAACTTTCCCGTGTCTGTACATTTTAGAAACCACTTTGTTTTGTATGTATAAGTGTGCCTTAACCAGAGGCCGGGACATACATACGCATGAGACACGAGGTAGAGAATTACTACGAACTGCAAGCCACAGTACAGTGGTTTTTGAACGCCTGCCCTCACAGGCAGGTGTTAATTTTATTAACAGACTGCCAAATTCAATAAAAAATTCCCTAACGCCTAAGGCGTTCAAAAGGCGCCTTAAACACCTCTTGGTGTCACAAGCATTTTATAATGCAGGGGAATTTTTAGCATTTAACTGGGAGACCGCCCAATTACACGACTGATTCTGCTGTTTAAAGTGGGATATACTGGCGAAGGATGAAAGTGTAAAATAAGTGTAAAATTGTATGTGTGAATGAGAATTTTGTGGCACGAATGTAAGAAATTTTAGATTAACATTTGTGACGTTTGCTATACATTGTAATATTGTCGCTGCAATAAAGCTGATTTGATTTGATGGGAGTCCTATACAAATTTTAAAACGTAAGTAGGCATACATCTGGTAGATACTATTTAAGTTCATGGTAAATAGTATCAGAGTTTAACTTAATTATTATTATTATATCATGTTTGGCACGTGTAGGAGCATTTCTGGTTCTAATTAATTATATACATAACGTCACAGCTGAATCTGCCTTTTCTTCCCGATCAAGAAAACACAAATCTCGGATCACACAGGTCTCGGAAACTTACTTCGGTCAAAAAGCGTATATTTCCAGTCCTGGTCATATATTTCAGGTCTAAGATGTTTCCATTACCATAGTTGAGTTGCCTTGTCCTGATGAAGAAAATACATACATAAGTAGGACTGAAAAGCCTGTTACGACCTAGGGGGAAGTCCTACCTACTTCTTATATACTTTCGGCATAAGGGGGGTCCTTATTAAGGCTATGCAACATTCCAAAATAATCGTTATTAAAGTTTTGCGTTAAATTTTTTTTGGTCTGTAGTCAGGCAAACAATGAATCGTTGACTAATGTTAGTATTCATTTCTCTGTTTTTCCATAAGCCATTGTTAAAATGTAATATCATAATGTCAAGGAAGCCCACCAGTTTAAAGTAACTTATGTGAAAACATTCATAACTTACTTACCTTAATGAAGGTACTTACTTACATAACTTACTTACATTAAGGTTATTTTTATAACAGTATTTAATGCATTAGATGATATTAATTCGTCACTGCCGCAATCTGGAGTAAAATCTATACATTAATGTTTTATTTACTATCTGACCGATCCATGACCGATGAAGCACTCTTTACTTATTATTGATAAAATTTAAATGTAAACGGATGTTTCAGAAAGTTTGTCGAACTATAACTGTCAACAGCTGTTTAGTGTCAGTTTAATTTGAATTTAAAAACGTAACAACTACAATTGTTTCTTAATTCCAAACTATTCCAGATAACTTTTCTTAACTTTTTCTTCATATAAACCTCCCTCGGATTTTAATGGACATTTTACAAAAAGAATTAACCGTATTGGTCCAGCCGTTATCGAGATTAGCGCTTACCAACACATTTCGCCATTAATTTTTATTTATAAGATATATATATATATATATATATATATATATATATATATATATATATATATATATATATATATATATGTGTGTGTGTGTGTGTGTGTGTGTGTGTGTGTGTGTGTGTGTGTGTGTGTGTGTGTGTGTGTTCATGACCTAATTACGGAGCGTGCTGCTCAACTGTTCTTTTCCTTCCTGAGGGAAAAGGACAGTTTGTCCCCGCGCTTAGTAATAAAAAGGACCTTTGCGCCTCCCTTACTTTAATTTTGTGCCCTTAAAGTCCGAGGCTTTTGCAAAACCTATTCAGATTTGAGGGCTCCTGTTCTCTAATGTCCTTGGGGCTGAGGAGATATGCTCCCAGGTATCTTTTCCGAGTTTCTACGATGGCAGGACAATATAACCAAATGTGCTCTGCTGACTTCTCCTCCTCTCCACAGAGTCTACATTCGTTACTCTGGCTAAGGCCTACCTTCATAAGGTGCTTCCTTAGAGGGCCATGTCCTGTCAACATTCCTAATATCAGTCTTATATCATCCTTATTCTGGTCTAAGAGAGCTGTCCACCCTTTAAAGTAAGGAGAGAATAACAATTTGGATAGTCTTAATCCTGAGGCTCTACTCCAATTATTGTGTCTTGTCCTCTTTTCCCAATCTTTGACCAGAGCTTTAATGTTGGAGAAAGCTATCCCACAACCTGGCTCAGGCGCCACCATTGTGCATTCCGCTCCCTTTTTGGCGAGGATGTCTGCTTTTTCATCCCCCATGAATGCCTTCATGACCCGGTACCCAACCGAGTGTTACTCTGTTATTCATTGCCAGCTCTGCTAGAGCATTCTTACATTCCCAGACCACTTTCGAATCAAACGAACAGGTATCAAGTGCCTTCAGTGCAGCCTGCTCAACTGTTAGGCGCAACCCTGTCTAAGTCCAATATTACGCTAATTGGACTTAGTCAAAATAATCAAAAAACTCACCTCAACCTCGATACACTATCAGGGTTCTTTATCTCATCTCAGCATTCTATGGTTATATTAGACAATCTTACTTTGGACCTCCGCAAGTTCCGGTCTCGCATTGATGTCGTCCTAGGCGGTTCTTTGTTCCCTAAACTGCTCACCCATGAACATTATTTTTCCGACGCAAAGCTTCATTGTTCCCTCCAGAGATTCTGGATACAAGAAGAGCTTCCTGTATACACTCAGAAGACGGAAGAAGGACTTTACGACGCTCACTCAAGTCGACCCACACTAGGGACTCGAAAGGACGCTACGTTGTCCAACTTCCCTTCAAAGATCACTTCCTTGAGCGCAAGTTCTCAACTCAGCCTCAATTTTCAATGCTGTATCTTAACTTTATCTCAGAATTCCACACTCTAGGTCTATGTCGATTTAACGCTTCCACTATTTTCTACCTCACCATGAGGTTCTGAAGGAAAATAGTAACAACTAAACTACGCACTGTGTTTGATGCCAATTGTAAGTCAAGCTCAGGTGTGTCTATTAATGACATACTACTTACAGGTCGCAAACTACAATAAATATTTGTAACATACTGTTATACTTCAGACGACACACTATTGTTTTCTCATGTGACATCTGCCAAATACAAATGGCTGCTGATGACCAAAAGTTTCAACTTATCCTGTGGCGCGAAAGCCTATAAATCCTCTCTTAACCGACAAATTAAGCACTGTGGCATACGGAATGTTTCGCCTTACCTGGCGATCAAGATGCTTCATCAGCTTACAGATGACGAAGGTGATTATTTTTCTGCCGCAATGCAAGTGTTCAGATAGCAGACTTATGTGGGTGACATCATCACAGGTGTAGACACTGAAGAAGCAGGCGTAGTACTCAAAATCAACTTGTGAACCAACTTGCGCAAAGGAGGATTATAACTCAGGAAATGGGTGTCCTAAACTACTCGTATTCTACAATCTCTACCTGAAAAGTACCTTTGAGTCTCCAGTTTTTCTTCTTAAAGAATCTGAACAACCACACTTCTCTATCCTTGGACTTACTGGTCACCTGCTACTGACTGCTTGACATATAGCTTAAATGTCCCTCTTGACTCTCGTCCCATGAAACATTCCGTCTTGAGTTTAATAGCCAATATATATATATATATATATATGAGACCCTTCTTGGCTATTAAACTGACCCTGTATGGATTTTTAGCTCCCTGCATAATGCGAGCTAAATGCTTTATGAAGTTCTATGGACCACAGGTCTGCCATGGGACAAGCCCTTACCCACTGATCTTATTGAAAAACCGCATTCTTTTGTTAATTATGCTACACATGTTTCAAATATCACAATACCTCGAGCTTTTCAGTTCTTACACATGTGCCATAGATTTACATGGTTTTGTAGATGCATCCAAAAGCGGTTATGCTGCAGTCGTTTTCCTATGTCAGCTCTCTAATCACAAGGTTGTTATTTGACTAATAATGACAAAAACTCGTGTTGCGCCTCTGAAAAAAGCAACTCTTCCACGTTTGACACAATGTCGATTTAACGCCTCATCACTATTTTCTACCTCACCATGGGGTTCTGAAGGAAAATAGTAACAAGCAGCTCATCACCTCCCCAACTGTCAAAAACGTTTAAGAATGCGGTGAGTCCACAACATGTTCACTTGTGGTGTAACTCCTCCGTACTTTTAAAATGGCTACGCATTCCACACTACCGACTTAAGACTTATGTAAGTAATAGGGTAGCTCAAGATCAAGAACTTGTTCCACTCAATGCTTGGCATCATATCTCCAGTGCTGACAGCCCTGCTGACTGTGCTTCAAGCGGTATTCCTGCCGATCATCTTGTACACTACCCTCTCTGGTGGACTGGATATCCTTTGCTTTAGTTCCCACATCAAGACTGGCCTACTTCAACTTTCGTTCCAGTGCATCTCTCCTCATCGGAAGAAGTGGAAATGACTCCTTTAGTCGTCCTTACTACCACTCAACAGAAGGATTGGAAACTTTTCTACACCTTCTCGTCATGGGATAAAATCGAGCTCATCTGAAGATCTTCAAGCTCATCCAACACTTTGCTTTCGCTGACGAAATCTATTTTCTCAAGAATCAGCATTGACTGCTCGACTCGACTCGAACGCCTGAAGCCCTTCCTCGACTCTGAGGGTATTCTTGGCATCGGAGGGCACCTCAACAGCTCACTTTTATCTGAAGATACTCAACATCTGGTGCTTCTACCGAAGAAACAGTACGTAGTCGAAAACTCACTCAAGCGTTCTTTTAGTTGAGGGTCAATCACCCCTCCACACTCGAAAGACGCTAATCAACGGTTTTCTGCTCTTCTTGGGATAAACTTTCACTTTAATCACCCTACTGCTCCCTATCAAGGAGGATTATGGAAAAGCACAATGTAAAGTGCAAAATGTCATCTCAGACGAGTTGTGTGAGATACTGTGTTGACACTCAGAATTTGTCACTCATATCAACTCAAGTAGAAACCATTCTTAACTCTTGTCCTCTTACTCCCCTCTCAAGTGATACTGCAAACCTTATTGCCTTGCCCCCAGGCCATTTTTTGATCAGCGCCCCTCTGGAATCCATTCCAGAACCTCATATCCTGGATATGTCTTCAAACTGTCATAAACACTGGAAACTCATACTGGCATTTCACCAAAGGATTTGGAAGCGATGGAGCCTCGAATACCTCCAACTGCTCCAGCAATGTACCAACTCCTCCGAAAATCTTAAGATAGATCTTGTGCTTGTGTAAACTCCCTCTGCACCACTTAACTGGCAACTTGCTTACATCAATAGACTCCACCCAGGAGAAAATGGAATTGTCCTTGTAGTTGAGCTCAAGACCCCAACTGAACATCTCACGTGCCCTGTAGCGAAGGTGGTCCCCCTTACCTCTGAACTTCCTGAACCCCTTCTTTATTTTTACCAAGATGTATGTTTTGTTGAAGTCCGTAATGCTTCAAGGAGGCCATGATGTATTTAAGTTATAATTTAATATAAAAAGCTGTTTACTGTACAAGTACCTAAATCTCAGTTCTGGGTATATATATATATATATATATATAAGTAAAACAAAAGAGAATGGCATTACTTGTGTAGTTGGTACCATTGAATTCGTACCAAGTGCCAACTTGTCTTGGCCCTGTACGTAATGAAGTCAGTCGACTTCCTCTCTCAGCCAAAACGCATCATATTCAATTTAATCTATTAAATCACCGTAATCAATTGTTTTTTCGTGGTACTATTAGTACCTGTTTGTTGTTTCCTCTCAACGAATTCTTAGTGCGGCTTTCGTGGCTGTTGGACTTCCGAAATAACAATTTCGGCGTCTTCCTTTTTAGATTCTCGTTCTCGCAGACAGACTCGATTTACTGTGGACATTAAAGCTAAATCAGCTTTGAGCCCACATTTATTTGTTAACCTCTGTTATTTGTCTTTTTGGCCTAAAATACTTATCGTCTCTCTCCATCCACTATGTTTAATTATGAATAGCCTATTTTATCTGAACGTTTGGTTTAGTTCACATTCTAGGCCTACTGATCTGTGTTTATAATCTCATGCTATATCTCAACTTGCTACATTGTACTCCGTTACATTAAGATTATTGTGTACTCATCCTAATATTTTAGTCCTATTGAACTTTGTTTATTTGCTTTGATTATTACAATAAACATTTGTCCTTTCTCGCCGTGAATTATTCAATTTATTTCACTTTTAAGTTCATTCTTAACGTCTACACCGACGTAAAAGGTGCTGGTCCTTCAAGCTTAAATTAAAATGTATTTCTTTCAATTCATATACCACACTCAAGCTTTGTTAAACCCCAATTTCAATGACATTGAAAAGAGAATTGGCAGAAATATTCAGACATGTAGAATCTTAATCTGGTATATCCCTAAAAAAATACAACCTTTTTACATATACCTCCTCATTCATGACAGAGTCTGTGGAAATAAATTCTAATTAAATAGGTTTTTAACACTTCAAGATAGTTTGAAGGAGGATGGCTACCTGACATCCAAAAATAACACCAATGGTAGGGTTTAATGGATGTCATCCATATTCAATACCATAGAGATTCTGTCATGTGATGAATCTTGCCAGCATTTATTTTGAACTGTGACAATATAAAATATATTTGTATTAATCTGCCAATATTTTGAGATACTGTTTATAAAACTGAGTGTATGACCTTGGCTCAAATTAGTATGTTTATTTATTTAAACTCACAAATCTTTACAAATACATGGCCTTGTAAAGTTTGGCACAACTTATTAACAAGTAACATCACACACTACAAACAAAAATTACGAGCACTAAATTAATACTGTGTGGCTGAGGGTGGAGTTTGAAATAAACTTACAGTGTAACAATCAGTTTTACAGCTTTTCTATCCATAATTTAAAATTTCAATTAAATTAATAACATGGAGGGACTGCACAACCAAAAATAAATCAACAGCAGTTAGTCAACTACTAAATAAACTATAATACAATAACTTTAATAAACAATGCAAACAATAATAACAATATAGTAATAACAAATATAGTATTCTATCGAATGTTTGCTTACACTAATTAAATTGAATACTTGTTCCCTGTTTCAGTGCAGTTTATCTTTCATATAACAAATCCATTAGACAATAAACTGATTTCAGCTCTATTGTAGAAGAGACTGCTCACTTTAACCTAACTGGATCTGTTTTAATACTTGGATACTTCAACTTTCCAACTCTGTGAATTGAGTGCACTCTGTGAACACCTCTGAGGACACTTCTTTTCGCTCTATTTACATGCATATCCAACCTCTCTTTCACCTTTAAATTGTTGAAGTACAAAACGATTGTGGAATGCTATTGGATCTTGTCTTCTATTCAGTAGATAATACAGGGTCTCTAAAAAATATTACCAACGGCGGTTACTTAAAGACAACTTTACTAATTTCATCAAGTTGTGCATATGTGGTGTGTAGTAGCATTACTATATGACAAGTAGTAGGCCGTTTTTTCACCCAGAAACACATACTATAATATATATAATAATAATACAAACTTCAAAGATAAAGTCCACTTAACACTTAAACAGAATAATGAAAAACAAACTAATTATATGAAACTATATATCACTATGGATTTTAGTTCAAATAATATTGTTGGAATGAAGATTATTTTGGAGTGATTATGTTTAACGGTTTTATGTTTGGACCTGCAAATTCCGCGTTAGTGGCGCAGCTGACCCACGAGTCAACTATACTTCAGGATCAGCCCTACTGCGGGTACTCGTGCCCTGTCCAACTTCCGCCCACCGGACGATCTACATGAATTCCGTTTGCACCGTGATTACCGGTTGTGGATTGCACAGACTGAGTTTGCGTATGTGTGTCCACTCAGTTGATGAGTAGACTTTACAATATTTTACTCTTGTTCCCGTAGATCGGACAGACTTAGTACCTGTTGTTGTGGAACTTATACAGGTCGGACTCTGCCTCAACCAATACATTATTTTGAACTGATTTGGATCCACTTCTGATCTTGTTCATGTTATATGACTGTATAGTATTCTTTTGCTACACTTGTATAGTATATTTAGCCTTTGCGTGTTACGTATATTAATGTAGTTTTTAAGCAGTCCATAAATATAGTTGTAACCTTTGTCATATACTCAAGCGTAATTACTGATTGGAGTATATCACCAATAATTTTATTTATTGATAATTGAACAAAAACTTTGGAATTTAGTATATTTAAACTTTTACATACTGTAAATGTGTTTTATTTATTGCTGAGGCACATATAGGCCTACTGGTATTATGTAAGTACAATGATTGCATATTAAGTAGAGGGTTTAGCATTGTGAATTAAATAGGGAATACAGCTTAAAACATCTAATACTACTGTTTTCTTTCAAGTGTCCGGTTATTTGAGAAAACAATATCCAGTTCAAAACTTTGATTAATCTAATACCTAAGGCTCGGTTTCCGTAATTTCAATAATTCTTGAGTGCATGGTAGCAGTCTCGATTGAGTATGCCTTAGGGCAGGAAACTTTTCCTGGTTGGATTTATTTTTAATCTCCCCTTGAATATCAGTACATACTAAATATCTGAACATTGAAAGTACCAAACAATTTTAAATAACAATCCAGAGTGTGATACTGCACACAGGCTACCAAGTAACAAATGGCTGTACAGGCTGCAAAAGCAAAAGGTTATCTTGAGAACTAAAAAGAATAAAACAGGTTGCATTATCAAATTCAGGACAAAAATGTAGTTTGAAATATGTTTTTGCAAGACTACTTTAGCGTTACAAAAAATAATTATTTGAAATAAAAGTTTGAAACAATTTCTGTTCATAAAATGGTGAATTCAACAAGATGGTAACCAAATACATAAAAATAAACAGTGATCGGTATCAATATCTGAAGAAATGTACAAAGAAGAAGAGTCAAAGGAGAAGGATTTAATACACATTCTGCATAACTATCATCAAAGTTTTCTGGTCCACATCATGTCAAAACATTGTAAACGTATATATTTTTAAAAATTATTTTGGCCTTGCATCACAACAGATGTTAAAGAGAATGTCTCAATAGTATACACCCACTCATACAGGTGAAGGGCAAAGATCAGAGTGTCTAGCAAAGTGATTTGATGAAATTCCCTGACATTTCCATATCCTATCATTGCTAAAGTCAATGGTTTTTAAACAGTAGTTTTATTTTTAAATAGTTTTAAGTGTCAAAACATGGTCACAAATACTAATAAAAATACAGTAGTAAGTTTAAAAAAAATATTAAAAAGATAAAGTTTCTTTGGACAAAATTAAAAGTGGATAGAATCAGGTTGAAATAATAATAGGCCTGTATGTGTAGCATATTGGGGTGTTTGTAATTTATAACCCGACCCAGACAACTACAAAACTTGTCTTGCATCTTCTGAATACTCAAATGTAATATAAAAATTTGCCAATTACAACACAGGGTGTTGACGGCTGAGGAATGACTTTCAGGGACCTTTGAAGCAATAAATTGGTGAACTTCTTATACTTATTACAAAAGTAATGTACAAAAAGCAACATCTTGACAAAACAATATTTAAGGGCATATTTCACTACTTAAACAAAATACATAGATTAAAGAAACTGTCTTACAACCATAATTAATCTTACATTCTGTGTATGTGTGCATGTGTTATTTAGCAAGACCAAGAAATTTTAATGCTTGTAAAAAATCAATACAATTTTGACTGGCAAAAATCAAGAAAAATACAAACTGAAAGCAAAATATTAACAAAAATTAACATTTGTTAATCTATCTATACCTATTTACATAAAAGTACAACATGTTTTAGCGATCTGTATACTGCTGCACCTCACGAATGTGTGCAGCAGACTCGTGGCGATGCATGTCATATATATACAGAAATGCAAGCGAAATATATAAAAAAATAAGATAAAATGTTAATTACAGATTTATCTACAGATTTTCAAACACAAAGTAGAAAAATAAACATGTTTTAATGTCTGGTAACTCGCATACTGCCGACCAGCTGTCGCCAGCATATATACGCATCAGACCACAGTGATGCATGCACATAAATACAGATCTGTAAGCAAAATATGGTTTACTGAACTAGGATAATTTGTTAATTGGGTTAGCTATCTAACATTATTCGTACACAAAGAACAAAAAATCATGTTATTAAAATCAGTGATTTGCGTAATAACGATCAGATGTTGTCTAAGAATACAGGTTGCAGACTTTCCATGATCTACAAACCTAAATCTATAAAATAATAACTGCAAGCAAAATATTATTTAAAAAACTAGACAATTCATTAATAAGATTAATTTTTCTAAGATAAAATATGACCAAATGTTTTTGTGATCGGTAATCTGTATACTACTGATGAGGAGGTAATCAATGATACAGCGAGTCTCCGCAGATTCTATTGTCAATTTCCAAACCTAAATCTTTGTTGACAATCCAGTAGATTTGGGTTTTGACTTTTGACAAATCCCAAGTTATTATAATAATATCAAAAAAATGTGATATTTAACCCATTGGCCTACAACTACGAGTTATCTCGTAGTTGTGTAATACGTTAATAAAATCCAATATATATTATTAATACAATCAAAAACATAAAAATTAATGTTTGTCTGTTAATCTACATTACTTTATCTATTAATAAAAATTTTGTAAACGAAATAAATTACACCATTGAAAAGTATAAACAATGCAACAGCCTAGGTCAGCTGAGAGCAGAGGACAGCTGTGTTGCCGTCTATGTCGCAATTCAGTAGCTCTAGTTGCTGGTTCGCGCTAACAAGGTTATGTTATTGTTTACGTTCATTTTATTTTATTTTGAATTTCAAGAAGAGTCAAAAACGTATAAGTGATTTTGAGATTAATAATGTTTTGTTTGGAAGTGACTTAGATTGTAGTGATGAAGACATTTGTGATGGTAATATTCATCCAGAAAATAGTTTACAAATAATTGATTTGGATCTTGATAACAATGTGGAGGTAGGTTTTGGTTTTTTTTAATTTTTAAAGAATTTTTTAAAAATCCCAAACATTTTTATTTCATGTTTAAAAAATATTTTATATAGCAAAATTAACATTTGTGCCCTATTTTTGCATAAAAGTATGTTTAATTTATAAAATAAATTAGTTTTTAAATGGCATAAATAATTTTCAATGAAAAAAAAATATTTGCTTTAGAAATTTATGTTTCAAAATATATAATTGTAAAATTGTTTATTCAAAATAAAAAAAAGTTTTTTCTTAAATAATTTGTAAAGGTGTCTATATGAAAGTCAGTGTAAATCTGAACAATTTAATAAAAGTTTTATGTAAATATGTTAATATTTACTATTTGTACGGTTATTTATCTAAAACACTACAATTTGTGTAATATTTGCTGGCCTAACAGGGCCCAGCACCGACAGATATGGGAGGTATGGCAATGGGTTGAACAGAAAATCTCAGTGACAGCCATAATTCGTGCTTTTTCTGCGATTTCTGTGAACCCTCATTAAAATTCGTGACTTTTCTGGGACTTTCATAACTGCCAGAGACACTAAAAAATAACTGGAAAATGTTTCCGTTTAATTTATCATAAAATTCTTTTCCATGACTTTCTCTCTATTGTAAAAATTCTTTGACTATTCCCAGTTTTGCTGGTCGATAGACACTACCTGCTCATGTCTAGTTGCTAGTTTTTTTTAGCATAGCCAAGTTCAACAAAATATCTGATAGGTAATAGAGGATTTTATAACAGAAGCATACATAAATAATTCATAAAATATAAATATCAAACCCAGTGTGGGAACTAGTTAAACCAAGATTACTGCAATATTTTTAATTTTTCCAATGGTGCAGGCTAGTGGATAAGGGAATTATCGCAAGGTCACTAAATCAAGGAAAGTCGATCGTGGCTGCTTGCTCCTTGGATGTGTTGACCTCTGAGCAATACTGTCCTTGCAAGCAGCCTGCCCTTTCTGCCATTAGTAATGGTTCAGAAGTCACCTTTAGTAAGCCATTGGTCACCAGCTGAGGTGTTTGAGGACTTTGACCAAACATACAGGTTTAAATAAGACATCCTTTACCTTTTGTTTGTTTTTGTTTTATTTATTTTTTTGTGTGTAAGTTTTGTCAAAATCTATTGCTTACAATAAACGTTAAGATTCAAAACAGGTGGAGGAGTATGTTGAGGAGAGGGAGTCCAAATAATTCTGAGAACACAGGAATAAATTTAATATATAATTAATTCCTGCTCACATATAAAACAAGTAACAATTTGAGTAAAACTATAACATGAATCAAGATTGAATTAAAGAATAACTTTGGTCATTTCATGTATCAAGAATCTTAGATTTTAACTTCAGCCTGTAAGCCACGAAAATGTTCAGATCTTTGAACTGTTGCAAAACTGGTAAAGCCTGCGTTAATCCAAATATTTGTTTGCAAGAGACGTTCAGATTATTAAAATGTTCAGTTTACTGAGTACATATTTATAAAATATCAGAAACCCAGTGACTCGTGCAGGCTTTCAGGTTATGACCTAAAAATACAGACTAATTACGGTTGAAGGTTGTTTGGTGTAGTGCGGGATTTGGATTACTATGGGTTTGGATTGATACAGTTTGTATTAATTGCCAAGAATTAAATTAATGTTAATGTTCATTTTGAGGTAAATACATTAAATTTAAACTTTTTAACATAATAACTTCATTTTTAAAACGTCATTTTAAAAACTAACTTACTTATATTATTTGCAGAAAATTTCTTGTAAATTCAAGGCATTTTGAGGTGTTATATACATATTAGCTTATAATCAAGATTTTGCACCAGCTCACAAATTTGAACACTTTCGTGCGAACCTCATGTATTTGAAAAACAAATAGATTTTAAACAATGTTTTATTCATTATTTAACCAAATACATGCACACAACATAAATTATGTAAAAAAATAATAGTAGATATACAAGATTAAAATTATGAAAACCTTTTTATACAATTTGTTACATCTGGAGCATTCATGTTATTCTTGTCCTTTAAGTTGTGATTTTTTTACCATTTTTAATAAAACTATTTAAAATTAATCTTTCTAAAGTAAAATATACAAACAGCTACATTTTGTATTGGAAGAAATATTGATGAAGTAAAATCATAGTATATAAAAATACATTTACATATTAACTTTAAAAAGATTTCATATACAAGGTTCAAAGAAAACTAAAGCACAAATGACCAATAAATCAAAACGATTGAACAAATATGACGGCACAAGTTTTATTTCAACATAATACAAGAAATAAATTGAATTCTTTAGAAACCTAGTTAAAACGCTAAAAGAGATTTTAAACCTTTTTGTATTTAGTACATTTTCTTTATTTACAGTATTTTTCCAGAAGAGAAATTAAACAAACAACAGACCATTACTTCCTCTTATGTCATGTGCATCATTTTATTACAAAAATATATCATGAATAGAATAGCTTACTATATTTATAAATCTGGCTTGAAATGCTCTTCAACATTCTCTCATAAAAGCTCCACACTAAAAAAATAAGAACCTGCAAGTCCCTTAAAATTTTTTATAGCAATTAGAAAGAAAAATTAAAAGAACATTGACCATTGTAATTAAATGATTACTCATGGAAACTGAGAAAATCTACATATGACACACAAGTTTTAGCTAAAAAACTAACATTAATAACCATTTACTCAAACAAACAGTAATGAATAGAACTTTGCTACATATATTTTTTGGCTGACCATACACGTACTAAACAAAATAGAAACGTACTACCAAACTGAAGCTTAACTGGATGTTGGCCGTCAGACTGATATATCAGAGTGGAGTCTCCTTAGCTACTATAAGCACTGATGGAGAAATAACTATTGCATAGCATCACGTTTTAGTTACAAGATCAAGTTTATATTGATAACTCTACAGATACTGGCAGAAGTACTATGGATTTCAGGAAGTAAACTGAGACACAAATACGTGCTATTGAGATGATAAGAATAGTCTTTAGCACAAAGAGACAAGAGCAAGCTGCACGCCTTTAACACAAAGTATTTAAGGAAGCAGAATAAGGAACCAAGAATCTAAGAGAAGAGTTGGGGTCAAACCAATGTCTGAATGGATCTAGAGTAGTTAGGGCACATGAATAGTATGTGAGAACACAAATTACTAAAGTGGATACACGGAAGGAGAATAAAGACTCTTAGTCTTCTTCAAGAGTTAAAGTGATAAAGGTTGATAGAAGAGAAAAAAAAGATTGGTAATAAGAGTCTGAGATTTTTTGCCAAGCAGAACTGGTGATGGTGGATTATTACATAAATGAAAGAGCTAGCAACATAGCACAGTGACTTATTAGTACCTGACAGTAAATTAACCAAAAGTTACAATTATTTAGAGTTTAAATTTGCCTTACTGATTTTTTTATTCATTTTATATTTGGATTATTATATCAGGGATCGTTTTACTCAAACTAAAAAAAGAAAGATAACAAATATTCTGTGTACCTTATTATTTCTAACAATAATATTCTTTCCAATTTAGTGAAATATGATTAATTAATATTAATGCATCATGTACACAAACAATCCCTTGTGCACCACCATCTAGATAGTTTGTATGTTTGTGATATATATTTCAATTGTATTTAATAGGATTTAATTATATATAGGCTATGTTAGCTTTCTGCCATTACATTTTCCAATTTAATTGAGTACTATTGATACAAGGGCTATTCGATAAGTAACAAGACAAATTAATACTGCTCAAAAACAGTTGAATTGACCCATATGAAACTTTCAGAACATAAAGTTGGCATCCTTGCGATGACATCTAATCACGGTTTAATCACATTTTGTAAACATAGCTTCAAACTTAACAATGACGAGTCCACTCGAGAATTGCACCGTGGAAGAGCAACGTGCTGTGATCAGATTTTTAGTTGCGAAAAGTGAGGAAGATTGTAAGATGCACAAAATAGTATACAAAGACAATTTTTTAATCGATCAAACATTTTAAAATGGATAGAACAATTTCAAAGCGGCCGTACAAAAGTTTCTGATGAGCAACACAGTGGATAACTGATCGGAGTTGGGACGTCCTATCTCAAATCTCGGATTGACACGTTAATTCAGGAAAATAGGAGTATCACTGTTGACCTTATGAGTATAAAAATAACTGATGGTGGTGAGCTGTCCACACAATTATTAAAAACAAGCTGCAGTACAAGTAACCTGTGCCAGATTGGTGCCCCAACAACTCACAGATGCTCACAAAGAAACTCAGCAGTTGGGAAAACTTATATTCGATTGAAGGAGAACATTTTTTGAAAATAATAGTAACGTGTGATGAACATGGATCCACTACTATGACCTAGAGTTAAAACAACACATAGGATTTATCCACTCACAAAAACATTAGGACCCAGCTATCTGCCGGTTGTTATGTTTTCAGTATACTGGGATTTTCAAGGGCCAATTTATTTTGATTTTCTTGAAGGCCAACGAGCAATCAACAGCCAGTACTACAGTGACATGCTAGAAAACAAGATAAGTCCTGTAATTCGAACAAAATGTCGTGGGCTTTTGACTGAAGGCTTGATTTTACTTCATGACATCTGTCCTCATTAGGCACAGCTGACGAAAGAAACACTTTAGAAACTGAGGTGGAACACCCTTCCACATCCTTCAGGCCTGACCTCACCTCCCAGCAGACCTCTATCTGTTTGGATCCCTTAAAGAACATCTACGAGGGAAACATGTTCAATCCAATGAAGAGGTGAAAAATCAGGAGCTGAATTGGTTTTGAGATCACCCCAAAAAATTTTATGCCAAGGGCATTTACAAATTTGCAGAAAGACATGGAAAAAAGTATGTGTTGCTGGGAACTATGTTGAAAAGTAACCAAAGTTTTGTACTAATTGAATAAACAGTTTTTAAGCAGTAGTAATTTGTCTTGTTACTTATTAAATAACCCTCATATTTTAAAATTACTAAAAGTAACCAGTGGTCTAAAAAATAAAGGACAAGGTTTAAAGATTTTTTTGTACACACAACTCTGCAATTGGCATAAAGTCAAAAAAGTGTAACTTATTGATGTTGAATACTAATATAAACATTTTTTACTCACTGTTTCTGAAATTCGAAAATTTAAGTCTAAAATATATGCAAATTTTACTGTTTTATATAAATAAAACTAAAGTCCACTTGACCCAACTTATTAATTTTAACAATAATTAAGAAAATAAATCCCAATATAAGCCAGGAGCTATTATAAATTCTTTCCTCAATTATTTTAGTTTGAAAAACCCAATTAAAATTTGGTGCTTCCAACAATACTTTTTATATTATAACAGCTCTCGATTAATCCATACAAAACAGTTACTGTACTTTATATAACAAAAATAAGTATTTTATAAAATACATATTATGTTACTCACAATTTTATTTGTGAAATAATAAGGTTCATTTCAGAAAAAATTTCAAATCAATTACTTGAGATAATTGATAACAAAAATTAATTTTATGGAAGTTAAGATAAATTTATCAATTATTTGAACCTTTTCCTCTATATAATTAGACTATATTTAAACTTACTGAGTTGATTGATTGTTTTCAACAGCATAATTGTGATTGCTGAAAATTTAGTAAAATGAACAGTATGTTATAACCAAATTACTTTAATTCGGGCTTTACATTTTTATACAAAATTTCAAATAACAGTTTTGTCTAAATGTAATTATCCTAAAATAAAAATAATAATTGAGATATAATTTGCTTAACCATTTAATATGTTTATTAACAGGATTATGGACATTTCCCATCTTTATATGTTACAATAGTGACCAGCGAAAGTATTAGAATAAACTGTTTTATTAAGGCAATGAATAACTATACAACAAAAGTTCTATTCATAATTATAAACAGAAATATCCATCTTTTATCACAGATCTGTACCATCCAACAGAAGATAAGCTATGTTTAGTAATCCACAGTTTTATTTTCCTGACATTTCATTCATGCAGTGATTGACCAAGTAACAATAGTTAAAATCAACATTAACAAAAACAAGTTGTCTGTACCAACACTACTGTAATACATAAAATCAGTAAAATTAATAAAGTCAAAGTAGTAACAACTTCAAATTAAAACATGTGTTGATAAAAACTTATCACAAATAAATTGCTTAATTTACTTATGTAATAAGAAAGAAAACACCAAAGCTCTTTTAGTGATGTGTTGGATTGAAATTGTTCTTATTACAGAAAAAAATGGAAGATAATGTTTAAATGAAAGTGTAAATAATTTAAATTACTTTTCTAGACATATATCTTTTTAGTATTACATAAAAATTAAATATTCAATTAAAATCAAATAATTACAACAAAATGGTTTCGATAGCATAACTCTAAAGAGAAATATACAAATAACTGTTACAAAATAATATTCCTAGTTTATCTTGTTGTTTAGGGTTTATTTTTTTAAATATATTTATTTATGCACGTAACAAACAATTTGTCATTCAACTAAATGAGTAAATCATCTTTACTACAATGTGCTATAAAAAGTTTTGTTTTTAAAACAGTTCTTTGAAGAGAAGAATTGAAGCGATTCAGCTCTCAAAGCAGTTACAATAATAAGAAAAGATGAATAAATAACGAAAGATAAAAAAAAAAAAATACCTTCAGGAACTCCATTTAACTAGTTTTCACTAACACTTAGAATAAAACAACAAAAATCCTGCAATCACTATTAACCAATAAAATTGTCACCTGGAAAACATATACCATATTACATAATAACGCTCATAAGAAAATTATCTACAACAAAAAGCAGATTTATAAATAATATGCTAAAAGTACAACTAATCAGAATACAACATAAGAAGGGATAAAAAGCACAGAACAGTCTCAACAATTCAAGGCACTTATATGCAGTAAACCCCTGTAATAACTTATGAAATTTTTATTTTCACTGAAATTTGATTTGATTTTTTATGGGTGCTTTTAAGAAAGATATAATTTCAAAATATTTAAACAAAATTGACAGCTATAGAAAAAAATTAAAATTGTTATTAATACAATTTTAGTTTACAATACTTCATTATAAATAGTTAGACAACTGTTATATGATTGTAACATATTCATACATAATTGTTAAGGTCTGCAGGATAGTTGTGTATGGAATCATTTCAATGGATACTCAATGTATACAAGTAACCAATTTGATACTGCCACAGAATCTTGTACTGTTGAGACCAATAAGTCTATTGAATTGAAGGCAAACTGTATACAAAATAACTGCAATAGACAAGTAGGCCTAAAATGATTAAATCAATTCCAATATACACAAAAATATTTGTCAAATAAAATGTATATTTATTGCGAAAAGCGGTCGCTCACAGCACATTTCATGTTTACAACGAAAATTGTAGTTACAAAGTCCAGTGGTAAACAGCACTTAGATAATTTCAATTTATACAGTCAATTTTATAAAAACCTACTTGAAACTCTGAGAGCCGAGAGTTTTACAAACTCTACCGACCCAGAGGGGTCCCGCCAAAGTTGAACGAAGTGGGTATCGTGTGTTGGACAAACGCATAACCTGAAACACAAATCACATTGTCTGACATACAGTAGTATACTTTTACCCAAGGTAAAGAGAGCTAAGTTAATATGGTTACAACTTGAAGTGACGTTAAAAATAACATATCGCTACACAGACTCAGTGTACTGTACATACAGAATTCTACATTCTGTAAATTAAAGCATCACAAATCTGTAAATGCGATAAAAAGAATAAATAATATTATTGTTAAACTATAACAATAAACTAAATTTCACTTTGGATCTCAAAAGATAATATATTTTAATTTTTTAGGGCAAATTGAGAATATGCAGAATATGACAAATATGTTATTAAAAAAGAAAATGTATACTAAATATACCTAATTTACTGTAAAATGTGGCTCAGTATTTTTTAAGAAATTTAGTACAAAACAACAGGAGGAAAAAGTAAAAATCAGAGTCTACAAAATCTTTAGCAGTCATTAGAATTCTTAAGCTCAAATGCACATTGCTGTAAAATAGAGTTCCCCAATTTAGTTAGTTTTTTAGTTATTTATTTAATGCAAATATTTTTGTAAACTATTATTATTATAATCATTTACTGAAATCCCAAATAATCACTTTTGATCAATAAAAAAAAAATACTCAACACAAATATGTCCGCAGCCGCTGTTGTAGCCACAAGCTTATAAAAAACTATAAATAAAAGCACTAACAATGCATTTTGAGAAATGTTGTTCTTTTTCTTCACAGCCATGTGAATTTTACTGAAATCGGATCAAATTTATGCTTTCAAAAGTTACATAACTTGAGGAAGTACACAAATGCACAGCATATGCAGTGATGTCACTTAAAAAAAAGCGTAATGATTAGCATATGTGGTGTGCACTTTTAGGTTTAAATAATAATAGAAGGAACAACTTAGAACATTTAGTAAAACTACATTTTCCCCGTCTGAAAACTTTGGTGTAGTACTTTTAGTTCTACAATCTACTTGGACTTCATCTTGGATAGTAGTGCTAACCTCCACTCTGTTCTATCCTCTTGCTCTCGGCCGCTGCTTTCCTCTGGTCTGCCAGTACCATGATGTCCTGCAGTGACTTTTGCTGTTCAGCAGTCAGGTGAGCTGTAAGTGCATTGTACCAGACTGGGTCCGCCGCTTGAAGACCTGTGACATTGAATGGCACAACAGTGTTTAATGTGTTATTTCCATAACATTGCAAGCAAGGTTTGATGAACATAGAGGATATTGTGTGAAGATTGTACTTATACTTTATTTATAAACAAACACTCCAATAATTATGAAATTTGATTTTTGTTAAATAAAGGCCTTAATAATATTAATACAATAATTTAGACTTTTACACAGCCTAGTGGAAGTGGTGGAGAAACCCTTCAATGAGAAGGAAGCCCTAGTCAGTGTCTTTATAGATATTGATGGAGCTTTCGACCAGAGCTGCCATGGAGGATAGTTTTTTTTTTGGAGTTTCCTCAGATGCTGTCAAGTGGATAGTAGCCCTCCTAAAAAGCTGACAAGTGAAAGCAAAGATTGGGGATGAATCGGTCACCATCACGGTCTGAAAAGGCTGCCTCCAGGGAGGGGTTCTGTCTTCCCTCCTGTGGGTGATGGTGGTTCTAACTAAAGTAGAGATAAGGAGAATAAGTGTACTATCCTATGCTGACGACCTAGTGCTTATGGTTAAAGAGAAAAACAAAGGCATGCTGGAACGCCTTATTCAAGAAGAGTTCAATTTCATAAGCAACTGGTGTCATGGAGAAGGTCTTCGTATTAACCCATCAAAAACAAACATAATAACCGTTACCAGAAAAAGAAAGTGCCAGCTTGTACAAACTGTCTTGGAAGGAATCAGGATAAAACATTCAAAAGAAGTCAAGTATCTGGGCGTAGCCCTACATAAGAGGCTGACTTGGAACCCACCTATTGAGAACACAACATCTAAAGCGTCAAAGGCCGTGGGGGCTTACAAGAGACTCTTTTGATTTAAACAGGGATTGAAATGATTTATTGGATATATGAAACCATTACAAAACCAAAAGTCACATATGCTACATTAGTGTGGTGGCCGAAAGTAAAACAAAAAACAGCTGCCTAGAGGCTATACAGATCCTTTAAAGGATAGCTTGTGTTAGCATCACAGAAGCGATGAGCTCCAGTCCAACTCTGGCACTTGAAGCAGTCCTGGGATACACTCCTCTGGGACAGGAGGTGATAAGGACAGCCGCTCTAAGCGCAAGTTTCTAGGTACAAAGGTAATAAAGACTACCTCCTCAGAAAGTCACATGAAAATAACCCAGGAATTTCTAGAGGCTGAAATGCTAACCAATACGTCAGAAGCAATGTTAAGAATTACTCCTTTGAAAAACCATATACGGTCTCTATTACAGAACAAGAGAAATGGATTAAAAAGAAGGCCTACCCTACAAAAGGAGCCAAGAGTTTTACACAGATGGTTCACGCCTTGACTCTAGGGGGGATTCGGAATATACGGACCAGGAGTTAACCTAGCAGTGCCCCTGGGAAATCACATCAATAATACAGTAGCATTAAATAACATTCTTTTCACAGGTCGAAGTCATCATATATGCTAAACAGCAATGGCATTGTAAACGGACAAAACTGTCAGTATTGGTCTAACATTAACCCTCAATGGATGAGAGAATAACATATGCAGTAGCTAGAAAAATTAAATATATAGCTGCGTTTTAGAGGAGATTAATTTGTTAGGGCTCTTTTTCAAAAAAAGAAACTTCTTCAGACTTCTTAAAAAAATGTTCTTCAGACTGGCAAGCCTGAATATCTTGGGCAAAAGCTTATTTTCAGGAATGAAATAAACACTCGCAGTACTTCACAATGAACTTGGAAATGTTGCAACAGCGAATTATTCCAACTGCTTGGTCAGCAACAAATAACTTTGATGTAGCCTTCTAGCAAAATCTTGTGATACTTATTGAAGAGTACAATTTTGCAACCTAAAGAGGTATACTGAGTTGGTTTTTTTCTAGGTGCGGTCATTAAAAAGTTGATATAACGATAATATGTATTAAGAAAACTTTGTGTACATCAACTAACTTAATGTTTAAAACCATTTGGTTCTGTTAGAAACTTACTTTGTAAAATTTCTTTGAAGGCAACATATTCATCTACTATACAGTTTTCCTCGTCTAAAGGTGTTGTATAACTTTCCAGGACCGTCTCCTCGGGGGGTGCATAGTCCTCGTCGCTGTCTTCGTCTGATGCATCATCCTGACAAACATTAAATATTTAGAGATTGCAAGGGAAAGAGGAAATAATAACAACAATTTGGAACATAATTATAAGTATACAAGCATTACATTAATATGAATATTTAGTTTTAATTACATTTAGTATTATTTTTATTTCATTAAGCATATAGTGTATATAGTTTAATCAATGATTGAGCGAGAGAGATTAGCTGTTGTCCCTCAAATACCAATTCTAAATTTATCACAGCCAAACCAGCCTGTGCTCGTGCCACTCAGCTTTAAGTGGGGCTGTATCTTTTGTAGTGGTATGGTCGCTGTCACTCTCGACATGATCTATCTCTCCTCTACAGTACTCCTGGTCTCTATGTGTCTTCTGAACACATTCATTTCTCTGCTCATTATTCCATCTCACCCTCTAAAGCTCACCATTCTCCTTTATTATTTTATTTATTTTGCTATCCTTGTTCACCCTTTATGTGCCCTGTAGTGCGTGCTGTATGTTCTCTGGCGAATGTGGACTATCTGTTAGTGTGGACCTCTAGAGTCCCCCCTCCTGGAACTCTCTGGTCTTGTCTACCTTGATTTCATGCACCTGGTCCAGGGACTCTTGTGGTGGTGCTCGGGAAGGACAACTTCTCTTGGTGAATGACTTCTTTGGCACATTCCATGAAATGTCATATCCTTAAACTGTCTCCTTTAATGTTGCCAGGGAACCAGAGACCACAACTGGTCCTCCGAAGGTATTTTAAAAGTAATTATTATCAAATAACTGACTGATTCATTTAATTTATTTTCTCTACACGACAATGACTAAAACCATTTTGAAAAACTTACCTCAATTGTGACGGAGTTTATTGTGAATGGACTGATCACTTTCTTATTCTTCACCTTTTCTTGTAACTTTTCTAAATATTCTGCGTCTCCTTCATTTAATTCATCCTCATCACTGGACAAAACTTCTGTAAATAAAATAAATATCTTAATTCAAATATCTCCATCAATTCTCTTTCGATTATTACAATACAGTTTGACCCTAGATCTGGTGTTGCATTTACTACACGTACGTAAGTTGTTTATCTTTTAAGCATATTAGCAGTATTTTTGGCACCAGTTAAAAGATTGGAAATTAATTTAAAAAAAACACTGACTGTTCAGTTAAAACCAAGCACAAAATTAAAATTGTAAAAAAAACTAATAACCTTAAGAAGAGATAATAAAACACCAGAAGTACAGAAAATTTATTTAGGCAATTGCATAAACCATTGAAGTATGTGTGCAATTAAATTTTGGGGTGCCACTTATTTCATAAATATGACAAACTTTTATAACAATTATACCTTCATCTCCTTCTTCATCTTCCTCATCTTCATCCTCTTCATCTTGCTCCTGGGCCTTCTCTGAGAACATTACAATTAAGTTTTACATTTTAAATTCATACAATGTTATCAAAAAAGTTTCCCATATAAAGGAATGTAATGTAACATACTTATAATATAATTTTACTTATACAAAAAAATTAAACTGTGACATAATTTTAGATGGCCTTTTCAGGTTGATGTAATCAACTGTAAGTTTAGAAAATAAGTAACACATACTAAATCTTAAATATATCCCCAGTAGTGAACACCTCTGGCTGGTGTATACCTTCCAGTTGAATCTACACTCTGTACAGCAAAAATCAATATTTAATTTAAACCTGGCCATCCATAAAGCACACCACTTCAAAAATTTATAATATGTAAATATTGGGGTGCAAGGGTAGATCGATAGGCCTAATTTACTTCAGAAGATGTCTGATGAGCTGGTGAGGCTCCCTGCTAGCGTAGACATAAGGGCCACGCTGGTGACTGGAGAGGCTGGTTACAGGGCTGGCCTCCCCTTCTTCCAAGGAGACATGATCAAGATTAATGCCCAAAATCCTTCCTCAAGGATCTTGACAAGGAGCGGCCCATGCCCCTAACCTCACCCATCCAGAATATCCTGTTACTCCGGAAGCAGCGCAGAGATCCTTGTACTTTTCATTATAATTATTCCAATAGTTGGGTATTGTATTTTTTTAAACATGTACACTAACCTGCATAAGCTCTCTTGAGACCCTCGAACAGTACGATGAGAGAGGGGACAATCTGAGGAGCACACTCCTGTAGCACCAGAGGCCTCTGTGGTGACATACTGATAAGTGTACACATCCCCAGTACACACAATTTGCGGTCATGGAGCCTGCAACAACAGAACCTTATTATCTTATTCTGGAAGAAACAAACTTGAAACATGTTAAAGAAAAAACACAGGGACAGCTGACAATAGACAATAAACTTTATTTGTACATTGTACATGAGTATAATTTAGGTGTAATGAGTATAAACATTCCATTGATAGTTCAGTTTGAGAGTTCATCAATTGTATAAATAGGATGGTGCAGAAATCTGACATTTGGTATATTCAAACAGGACATTAAAAAGCTTGTGTGATGGCTTCTCTACATACAATGCCATTCTGTGTACTGGTAAAGTAAAATATGCAGACCTGTGTACAGGTCTCCACACCTTGCCAAGTTTTTATTCTATGGACACATTATCACTTAAGAGTATGTATTTAGACACCACAGTGATTATGCAGAACTCAATAAAGGCGTTTCTCTGGATCATAATAGACCTGCTAAAATACGGATGCACTTCTTTTGCAGAATAAGGGTTATTTGTAGATTTACTTTACTAGAGTTGTTGCATGCTGAAAGACAGTAGCAGTATTTTATGTTGCTTATAGAAAGCAGCATATTAAGAACTTGTTGTAGTTTTTAAATAAATTCTAGACTCTTTTTTACAGCAGTCCTGTGGCCAGCTTTTTGCGAAGGTTGTAAACTTGTGCAGACCATTTGAGACTGTTGTTAATTGTAATACCCAAGTATTTGGCTACATCCGATGCTTGGCAGTACTCCCACTTCCTCTTTTCTGTGTTCCTTGCATTCACCACTAGGTTGTTATGGCAGTAATGAACAACCATCTTGCATTGCTATGGGAGCTGATACTTCTAGACCACTTGGTATGCTGTCACTAAAGAGAAGTGCTATATCATCCATATATGATGGTTTTTGAGCATTTTTCCAAATATGAGGAGGTTGTTAGTAAATAAAATGAAAAGGGCAGGTCCTAAGATGGATCCCTAAGATACCACTCTCAAGACTGGAAGTGAATTGGGCCTCACTATTTGAATACAACCCTTTTCTGTATATGTTAGTTTAATTAGCTGTTGCCTGTTTGACAGATAACTCTTAACCCCTTAACTGCTGTAGACGTGTTAACACGTGCAGTAGCTCAGAGCCATTACCGCGGCAGAGTGTGAGAGTTGCGTCACAGCCAGCGCGGAGCATTCAAGGTTGGATAGTCCACGTTGTGCCGGCACGCTGTTTTAACAACTGCTTAGGCTCTACAGATCAAAATTACAGGTTATATTATATTGTTGTAAGATTCCGTATTTTATGAACAATAACAAGTGTACATGTACATTAGTTGCTGATGAAATACCGGTACAGTAAACAATAACAAACTGTAAAGAATACTTACCAAATGCATATCTTGATACTGTTTAAGTGGAATAAAGTTGTATTGTTCATTTGTATACTAAATTATTGTTTATTTACACTATGTACAGTCACAACCCAAAACTCACTACGTTTATAAAGTGTGGTTAGACACAAACTAATATTTTGTTGATGTGAACACGTGCTACCGACGTAGTACCAAAAATATAAACCACGCAGAGACACCTGTCAAGGGGAGCTACAGTTATTGTAGTACTGAAAATAGCTGCCAGAGTGCAGTCAATGCTCCGTAGGCAGGCAGAAATAAACAACAACCAGCCGTCTTTCAGAAACGTTTTAACACGAGAGTAGCAGTGAGGGCACGACGCATCGAAACGTGTAAACACGTGAGTGAGTAGCGCTCTAGGTGTCCGGCTCGTGGTATTGCTCAGCAGTTAAGGGGTTAAACAATCTAGCTGACATGAAACTTAATACCAACCACTTCTAATTTATTTTGTCTTTTTGACAAAAATTTGATTTCTAACAACTACATAAGGGTCCTGAACTCCAGTTAATTGATTATAAAATCTACAATGTCTATCACAGTAGTACTTGTAGACCATCCTTTCATGAATCCTTGCAGATACTAAATATGTAAGCATAAGAAAAATGTAATTCATGAGTCTGGATAGAACCCCTTTCTCATTAATTTGGAGGGTTAATATAAAAATTAATAAACTTGCAAACACAAGCTTCAATTGCAGTTATTGATAATTGATGTTAACGATATTGGGTGGTAGTTACCAACCTCTCAAGCACTACCTTGCTCAAGTACAGGGATGACCTTGGCTAGTTTCAGCTATACTGGACACTTTCCTTCTCTAAATGACACGTTGATGATCAGTGTTAGTGAGTAGACAAGTTCATTAAAGCACATTTCATGAGCCTTCAATGATGCATTATCAATCCCAGCTGAAATTTTATTTTTTAAAGAGATCTATTTCTTTACTTCAGTGACTTGTCACGTGGTCTAATACAAATATTGGAGTCTCTTGGTTTAAAATGACATAGGTTTTGGTTTATGATTTGCAGCAAGACCATTGTCAACTAATTTTATGAACACAGAAATGAATAAGTAAACCATTAATTGGAGGTCACTGATAACTTCACCCATTGGACAAGCAGTTCTTTAGGGCTCCTACAAATTTTATGTTTCCTCACTTAGTTTATTACTGACCACACAGCTTTGATTTGCAGCTAGCTAGCACCTCAAAGGTACTATATAAGGTTTAGGTTATAGTTCTTCTTTTTAAAAGCTTGTTAATGTTCCAGCAGACCAGTTAGCTTAACCCATTGCGGATCACTGACGAGCTGGGCTCGTCACGCAGCGGCCGGGCCTAACGGCACGTGACGAGCTCAGGTCGCAAAAGCGGTCTGCTTTTAAATTTCCCTCCAAATAGTTCTGTTAATGTCTGATAGATCAGGCGATCGTCTTCACTTGTCAACTAAGAGTGTTTAACAACGGTCTACGTTTAGAGTTTTCAAAACTTTTATAAATACCCTACAGATCGCAGTTGTATGTCTAAGTTGAAAAATCATTCATATGAGTTTACTCTCTGCTTTTTAGCGCTTCTGATTGGATGTTTTCCTCAGTTGTTATTATAATACTTTTGAGGTTAGTGACACAACTAAACGACACAGGCGTACATGTTGGTGGGTTTAGTCTAGACAATGGCCCGGATGTTGCAATCGTTAGACTATGATTTAGACATCATCCCTGCCACGACGTAACCTTGCTCGCGTGTTATCGTTCCTACATCACGGATACCCCAGCAGGCCCATGTTCCATCTGAACGAATACCTTCGCAGCTGAATTTTCTAGTATACAATAGCGAGCGATATGATGTGGCACACCATTGCTGTTCGTGCGGCCGCTGACCGTGAATTAATTCGCACCCGCTGGTGCCCGTGTGCCAAAACAATAAGATCCGTAATGAGTTAAACTGTGCTTGTGCCCTCAATAACTCCTCCCTAAATCTTTCTATTTCCGTGTTAGATGTACCATTATTTTTTTGCCTTTAAGTCTAGTTTTGATACATGGACAGATGTGTTCAATTACCATACTAATTGTATTAACGAAACACTTGTAAGTATCCAATGGGTTTGTATTATTATTCAGTTTCAACCATTCTCCCTGTGTCAATTTATTTTTGTTTTTTTTTCTATTTTCTGTAAAGTGACTCTTCATTACATACGATGGAGGTGATTCTTTTTGCAAAGACTGGAGGCTATACAGTTGAGCAGAGTGCTCAAAGATATCTGCATGTAAGAACTGAACCATCTATTTGTTTTCCTTAATATTTGAGCACATACAACCAAATTGAAGACTGAGATGTGGGGGTAATTTTTATAGGCTGATTAGGTAAGTTATGGCTCAACAACATCTCTTCAAGTTTGCTATGGTTTTCACTGTGATCTAGACAATTTTCGTTTATCTCAACCATAAGAAAATGGAACAGCTCCAAATCAGGGCAACCTGAAGAACTTGTGAGACAACCTCGAGAGACTCCTCCACATTACCATGTGATTTATAGGTTCCTAAGACACTTACTGTCTGCATTTTAGTTGGAACTTTAATCATGGCAACCTCACATAAAAACTTGACTAAGCTCTGTAATGGGAACTGGTTCTAAAGTTGATGTTAGATTCTTTAAAAAAAAATGCTGTACCTCCTTTTCTATGACAGCTGTATGCCGTGCAGCATTTGGATCAATATCAGCTGACAACAAGTAATATGACGAATATAAACTATATAAAATAAATTGGTATTTATGAGTAGAGGATTCGACTGCTGCAAGTTACGTCTTTATAACTTAAACGATTTTCATGTAATAATAGGAGAAAGTTGAACGATGGCTGTAACGTCTTTTATCAGTCATCAGTTAGGTATTGATCAACGTCTGTACCGTCGGTCATCAGTTGGAGGGTTAAAGGAGCCCAACACGGTTTGTCTGCCATTTCTCAAAATAACCTATGTTTGTTTGCAGATGATGCTTAGGTTAGTCACTAGCAATATGTCAGAAAAAACACGATTTGGTGACGACTCATTACTACCACTTCTTTTAAACATTCTATGTTTTTATCTCTGATTCTTTCAATGTGTCGACATAACAATCTTGTATACATAATAACTTTCCTTTCTTTTATTTGGAAAATACATCTAATTTGAAAAAATAAAGAGAACCAACATAGCACTAGCGTGGGGCAGACTGAAGTCTAACACCAACATTACACGTCAGAGGTCTACAGTGCAAGAATTTTGGTATGAGACGACTTTGCTGGTACACAAGGTCGGTTCGGTCCAATCAACAAATAAACTAAATACTTCAAAGGAATTTGGTTTATTTGAGGTTATCAATTTATCATGCACAGATTCAGAGAAATGAATATATTTTTAAGAAAAGTCATATCCTCTACCTTCTCCTTTTAAATAATATAAATTATGCATTATAAAATAATCTTACAGAATATATTCCATTTACGTAAAAATGTGTGGATATATATATTTAATGGAGAATCTATTTATGTACAACTTCACAGAGTACATCATATAAATAAAATAATAATTAGAGATCGTATGTCTACCATCGAGCAGCTAACATCTGCGCATAAAACCAGCAGACATTCTGGCATTGACAAATATAGATATAAAAATTCAAACTTTAATTTAAATGTTATTTACACATCACGTTATTTTGTTACTGTACATTACTCAATAATTTGTAATCGGCCTGTTTGTGCTCCATTTGATCAGGAACACTACAAAATCGCACGAGTAGGTTTGAATAATTCTCGCTCACGTATGAACCAGACCTTATAACATAGTCGCGGCGGCGATGGCGCTTGTTGATTCACATGATCGTAAATTGTAAAGATTTGTTTGGTTTGTAAATTAAATATATGGCTTGTTAAAGATTTTTCCACATTGAACGAAATTCATGGTTTCAGTCGGTTGGGGAATTTGTTAAAAATGCTAGCAGTACAGCTGTGTCAGCAGGTTAATGTTCTAAGGGAATGCTATCCACATCCTCATAATTGGATGTACTATGTGTCTAGAGAGTGTGACATCATATGTTTTATCTTTATTTAAAAGCTTTTACTTGACAATTCAAATATTTCATCAGTTTTTTTTATGTTTATAAATGTAAAATAAAAACTCTTATTAAAAATAAAATAGTAAAAGCTTAATAGCTAAGTAACGTTGGCAAATATGTTTACTTTGCTGCCATATTTTTCTTTAAAGTTTGTTTTAAATATTGATGTCTTGATGAATCTTTATTAGTGAGTAGACTTGCGGTTGCTCCAGGTAAGTGTAGTGCACAAGTAATATTTATTGGTTTAAACACGATTTTCCTTGAGGTCACTGCATTAAGACTGAAGCAAGTCAAGCATATTAGTTGTGAACCATGAGTTCTTTTCCCTAAATTACTAATATTCATATAATAAAATATTCATAGATTCACAAATCATTTAGAATTAATACAGTGCTTTCATATACCTTCCAATGACTCAATATTTTTAGATCTCTCAGGAACATGTCCAAAAATGAGCTCTTTGGAGCTTTTACAATATCATCGAGAGTGGAAACATTTCAAACTGTGAGGAAAGCACATTTGTGAAAATTTGAAAGCTATATAAGTCTATGTAAGTGATTTTATCTTATCCCAGACCTGACCTATTCTTCTTCACTCAAGTGCTTTAATGACACTGTATGAAACTTGCTCAAGTTAAAAATTTGTATGGACTTAAAATGTAACATTTTTCTTGTTTAGAATGGCAGTTTCAAAAGGTTCCTAGTTTTATACAGGTTTCCAATAATTGTAGTGTATCTACTCAGTCCTTATAAAATACATAATTTATTTATTAAGCTAGCTACAACAGATGAAGGAGTTCCACCAACAATAAGGAAGGGTATCTAAGATATAATTCTTAAAATTAAACCTCGCTATTCTTAGAATTTGGTGAACTTGTTCAATATCAGAAGATCCAAATTCTTGTTTTTTAAATTTGGTGGAAAAAACTAGATTGCAAATTTTCACAGTATACAACAGGAGTATAAGGCAGAAAGTTATGTAGTATAGATATGTGTGAGACTGTCTAGCTTAGCACTGTAACTTACCCAAGGAAACAATCGGTGTCGTGGATCCACTGCTTGATGAAGTGAGATGCAATGGACTCAGACGGAGGCACAGATAGATCCAGCTTGTCTATGGTCTCAAATAGCAATTGGGGATTGTAGTAGAGAGCACTGATAACCACCTGTAGACACATGGTGCGCAGTTCTGATGTCTTCACCTCTCGCATTAGCCGTTGCAGCACAAGCTCCACAAACGAAGGGATACACTGAACAACCACGCATACATCATGTAAATTAATCTCCAAAGTAATTACCACAGTTTCCGACAGAAAATCTTTTGTCAACTTATTGAAGAGCAGACACATTTAATTACTTTATTTTAAAGCCAGATCCACAGTAGGTTTCAACACTTCCAATGAAGCATATGGTTGGACAAGTAACACAGATTACCAATGATACTTTGGGGTTTACATTAACAATCGGAAGATGTTGCCTGTAATATCCCTTTCCTGCTTTATAGGAAGAAACACAGATTTCACATGTCATTTTGAAATGTGAAAGTGAAAATGAGTTATTAGTTTAGATGCTTAACTAGCACAATGCTGATGCAAAATTAAGCTTGTTATGATGTTTAAATAATATTGTAAATCATGGATGGCTGTTACATAAGATGTTTGTTATTGAAATAAGAGGTGTTGCTCTTGATATATTTAAAAGCTGTTCAACGGGTAGAAAGCAAATAATGAGTGTTGAAAAGTCGTATAGCTTACCTACATCGATTAGTTGTGGTATCCTGCAAGGCTCAGTCTTGGGAGCATTATTGTTTTTATGTATTGCAATGATTTATGTGATCAAATTTTCCTGGTTTGTGCGGATGACACTGCACCGTCTTATATTTACGAATCTAAGAAGCAATTAAACTTAATTATGCAGGATGGTTTGAATAAATTAAGATTCTGATTTGATCTGAACAGTTTGGCACGTAAATCATTAAAAGTGTGTTGAATTTAATCTCAAGAATCATCTAAATTTAAAAAAATCCTCTTACAAATAATCTCTTTTACAAGTTATGAGATCAAACTGGAAGTTTACAGACAGTGCTTTGATTATATAGGTCACGCTTTAATTAGGATAACCCCATATAAAATCCAACATGGTGAATTTATCTAGTTTTGATCATAAACTTAAACAGTGGTTGTTAATGTATAATAATGTTACTTGTCGTAAAAAGCGGTTTGTTAATTTATCTGGCTTAAAGCATGCAAGTCTCGTTAGGTATTGTTCGATTTTCGGAGTTAAGACTAGCATATATATATATTAAAAATTAAGATTTGTAATAACCTTATTTTTTTATTGTGATATTTCTTTTATTTTTTGTAGAAATAAATGTGTAACACGTATTTAAAGGTCTATGTATTTATTTATTATTGTGCTTTCCGACCATGTTTAAACTCATTAATCCGTAAATGGTCTTTAATGTTCCAGAAGCCACATAAACTTCATCCAACTCGGATTTAATCTGTGCGGCTGTCCAACCCCTCAAATGAAAATGTTTAATGACCACACAAAATTATTTTTTCTCCAACATATGGATCAAAGTATCCCGTTACCACTTTAGCTGGCTGGCAACAATCAACTAATAACAGCTGCCATTCAAAACTTACTGTAATATCCATGGAAATATCAGGCTTACCAAAAACAGTGTAGTTCTGAAAATGTCACACTTTCATACAAATTTACCAGACTTGTACAAACCGCCCTTGTATGTATAGAATATAAAAAAAAGAAAACCAAGAAACCAAAAACAAACACCCACAGTGCCTAAAGCTTTTTTCAAATTGGACATAGCAACTGCCCAACACTCATTGTGATTTTTTTCAGAAATGCTATCAAAAAAGGAACCAGTTGCTGCTTATTAGCCTGTATGTGTGAATGCCTTCTTGTTCACCAAACACACTCATGGAAACTACCTGTTTATTGTTAGTCCCTTATCAGTTAGTTGTTCATGATCACACAAAAACACCAACATGTGAACATGCATGTACGCACATTCATTATATTTGTATAAGTGGCAAAAACCTAATTTAATTTCAATAAACATTAAATCACAAAAATACTTGCTCCATTGGGACTCCAACCCGGATCTCTCACTTGCTGGGTGAGTGTCCTACTACTACACCACAGAGCCTTTACTTTTTACGATTCAATTACTTTGTATTTGCTCGTTAGTGTCACATATGTGTTTAAATAACCAAACTATATATATATATATATATATATATATATATATATATATATATATATATATATATATATATATAGTCAAAATATTTAAGGATTGTTAGAAGTTTTTTTCTTTCATTAATATAAGAAGCCTTTGTACATTTATTTTTCCATATATACACAGGGTGATTGAAAAGTAAGTTGCACCCCCTCTTAACTTTTTTGTTATTTTAGATATATAACATCTGTTTGCTGCATTCTTACTAGCTACAGAGGTATACATTATTAATGATAGTTTTCAAACTTTTGACCCCCAGGGGAAAAAGGGGTGGGTGGTTAACTCGAAATTTTCAAATAGCACTTATAGTCTTGTAATATATCATTTTAACCCATAAAGTGCTAATCTAAATTACTGTCAAACGCTGACATAAAAAAATATTTTATTTTAAATTTCTCAATGCTAATTTTTGTTTCATATACCTTGGTATTACCTTAATAAGAAAAAATAATAAACATGTAATATTACATAATTTTGAGAATTTTATATGCAGGAAAACATTTGAAATTTTGAATAAACTGCATTGCAGGATAATGTACATAGGAACACTATTTGAAAGATTGCATTACATTTATACAGGTTATTTATAATGAGTAAATTGTAACTGAAGTTCCTATATAATTAGTACATAAAAATAAATAAGTTCAGTATAAGATTTTGAAATATAATAATATGAAATTCAACACAAACTGTTAGTAAAAACAAACTAAAACACTATAAGAATAACAACGGACTGATTCAAAACACTTTGTTTAACAATATAACCAACATACGACCAACACACACGTAGTTAAACAGCTGAATGAAACGAACGTGTCTGTAGGCGTATGCCGCGTCACAGGCCATACAAAAAATGGCGGAGATTGCTTTCAACCCGAGTAGATACCGTTACAAAGTCCACCAATGGTGACAAAGCGTAATGTCTAGTCCCGACAGTCGAAAGGAAAATTGACCTGCTCTCTTACGGAAGTTTTAACAACTAATTCTTCGCCATTTAAAAAGTAAAGCTTTTGCGTTTGTAGACGTTATCCGCGTTTAAAGCATCGGCAGTTCTGCGTCTACAGGCGTTAGCCGTGTTGGAAGGGTTAAAGGTCTTGATAAGTCAGTAAAAAATACACTTAAAGAATTAAAATCGAACCACTCTAAAGAAATGGCAGTCCCAAACGTAACTAATTATTATTGATAAATTAAGACAAAACTTATTTAGGCAATTGCATATAAGCATTGTCATATTAGGAAGGGAGTAGTTGGGTAAACTACTTGTTTATCTGATTATTAACTTAAGCAATGCTTTTATCCAATCAGTTTCCCCAATTTCTAACAGTTTGCTTAAAAGACTGACTTATTCAGTTACCAAATACTTAGTTCCTACTGAGTTTAATTGTAGTTATTAATTCAGAGTATGACGTTATTAGGATAACAACCCAAACTTAATGTTTTAGTGTGTAATTCAGTATCACCTGTTCTAGAACGAATCAAGATATAAAAACAGCTGAGAATTGTTGGTCAGCTGAGAGTATGTTGGCAGAATCGAGATAGATATGTAAACAGCTGAAAATTTTTGTCAGCTGAGAGTATGTTGGCAGACTCGAGATAGATATAAAAACAGCAGAGCATTGTTGGTCAGCTGATAGTACGTTGGCAGAATCGAGATAGATATACAAACAGCTGAGCATTGTTGGACAGATGAGCGTATGTTTGCACTTCGTTCAATTGCAATCTTTTGTAATGTTGTGTTGTGTTTCAAAATTTTATTGAATAAATGTAGTTACCAATTGGTATTTTGGTTTATTCAAATCTGGGTTTAGGAACAACATAATTAGTGTGTTAGGGTGGCCACTCAAAACCTCTTTTTAAATTCCTGGTTTTTACCCAGTCGAAAATTTCTGATTGTCTAGTCTATTTTCAAACCAAATGACAACTGTAGTACTGTATTTAACCCTTACGCCAAGTGCAACGATGATGTTTCATCGTCACTAGCAATATTTGCAAGAAATTTGCGGTGCCCTAGCATTTCATTGCTAGCGATATGCAAGAGATTCGGTGACGATTTATCGCTATCACCTATTTTAAGCTCCTTAGTATTTACCTCTGTGTCTTTCGATGTGTCGACATAACATTGTGTACACCTAATAACATTTCTTTCTGTGATGTTTAGAAAATACATTCATCCAATTCGGAAATACAAAGATAACAAATAAATAAAAACACAGCAGTACCATGGGGCAGTCTACAACCTGCTTATCACCAATATAACCTGCTGCTTCTGCATGGCTTATAACTGCGATATTTTTAGTATTTTCTTTGTCAGTATCCTCCCTGTTAATGGCATCTTTATCCTAACAAGTTGCAATACATGTCATTATTGAGCCCTACGAACAGTAATAGTAGTAGACAAACATGCGCCGCATACTTGGCAATCTAGGCAGACGACAAAAAGCTAATTGTAAATTTTTCTGAATTGAGAGTGCTATTATCTGGAGGTCCGACTTAACGAAGTTGCACTGTATTGCAAAATACAGTGGTAAATAAAAAAATAAATATATGAACATAGCAAATACATTTAGAAAGTTAATATTTTATTGAGAACTAGTGCACAACTCAACAGGTTTAAATAAACAGACCTGATCGATTCTTCCCTTGCACTGCAGTATGATAACTTCCAACAGCTTGGCAGCATGACTCTCCGGGTCCTCTCCCGCATCACCGTTAAGAATCTGCAAATCCATATGCTTTCTATAATTCTATTAGTCACCATTTAAAATACATACCAGAATAATACTAACAAAATCTGAGCTAGTAGTTTGCTGGTAGAGAAATGTAAATCAATAAGTTTTAATAGCTTAATCATTTCCAGATACATTGTCACATCAAATAATGCCGAAATCATAAGGAAACACTGAAAGAACATTACGAACAAGGGAACTTTGAATTCTTTTTAGATATTTTAGAGATTGATCCTAAGGCACAGACAAATATTTAAGACTACATAATGTATAATACAAAGATTATATATAATTAGCCTACAGACTTAATAAGTTATAATACCGGAATAGGATTCATTTCGGACTACCAAGCAGCAGAATGTCTGTAGAACTTACACTACAGAGTGTTTTTGTGGCTATAAGTAGTGAATATGTTATATGTGAACACTAAACTAGCTGTAGTACATTATGTTACTATTTGTCTACCAAGCGGCACAATGTCTACAGAACACACACTATTAGTAGTGAATATGTTATATGTGGACATCACACTAACTGTAGTATACAATGTTAATACTTGACTACCAAGCGGCACAATGTCTACAGAACACACACTACAGCGTGCTACTGTGACTATTAGTAGTAAATATGTTATATGTGGACACTAAACTAGCTGTAGTACACAATGTTAATACTTGACTACCAAGCGGCACAATGTCTACAGAACACACACTATTATTAGTGAATATGTTATATGTGAACACTAAACTAGCTGTAGTACACTACGTTACTATTTGACTACCAAGCGGCACAATGTCTACAGAACACACACTACAGCGTGCTACTGTGACTATTAGTAGTGAATATGTTATATGTGGACATCACACTAACTGTAGTATACAATGTTAATACTTGACTAGCAAGCGGCACAATGTCTACAGAACACACACTACAGCGTGCTACTGTGACTATTAGTAGTAAATATGTTATATGTGGACACTAAACTAGCTGTAGTACACAATGTTAATACTTGACTACCAAGCGGCACAATGTCTATAGAACACACTACAGCGTGCTACTGTGACTATTAGTAGTAAATATGTTATATGTGGACACTAAACTAGCTGTAGTACACAATGTTAATACTTGACTACCAAGCGGCACAATGTCTACAGAACACACACTATTAGTAGTGAATATGTTATATGTGGACATCACACTAACTGTAGTATACAATGTTAATACTTGACTACCAAGCGGCACAATGTCTACAGAACACACACTACAGCGTGCTACTGTGACTATTAGTAGTAAATATGTTATATGTGGACACTAAACTAGCTGTAGTATACAATGTTAATACTTGACTACCAAGCGGCACAATGTCTACAGAACACACACTATTAGTAGTGAATATGTTATATGTGGAATTCACACTAACTGTAGTATACAATGTTAATACTTGACTACCAAGCGGCACAATGTCTACAGAACACACACTATTAGTGGTGAATATGTTATATGTGGACATCACACTAACTGTAGTATAAAATGTTAATACTTGACTACCGAGCGGCGCAGTGTTTAAAGTTGGCACACACAACTCAGTATGCTTCTGTGACCATTATTAGTGAACACGTTATACGTGGTCACTACTATAATTATAGTATGCAAAGTTAACTTGACCGAGCAGTACAAGCCTATTGCCTATTTCTGTGATAACTGTTAACCATTTTCAGGAGGTAAAAGAATATGGAAATTGTCCTGCAAGGCAGTCAGCATATGAGCCCAGCTGGTTGAGTTAAATGTATTTGCACGTCCAGCTTGTCCAGTATGATCAGTTGAAGCACTGCCCCGAAGGTGGTCTTAAATCTACACCAACTCAGATTGTGGAGTGGCCTGCCCGAAAACTGTATTAACAGTCGGAAAGGCCAATCTGCCCACCTCAATTGCTTTGACGAGCTTCAGCTTCAATAGCCACTTGAGGAACTTTCCTGCCATGTTGAGCACAAGAGAGGCTGTATGCAGACAGAGTTTCAAGATCTCTCTTGTATTTACTTATAAGGCATAGGATATTCTATTGATTATCAAAGCTGCCTCCTTATTAAGCAACACTTTCGCCATACGACACCACATCTATCCCGACGGTCCGGAAAGCTCCGATCAGTGAGAAAGAGAATTTGCCCAGACTCAACTGGAATGTCCTTGTATTCCCTGACTGAATGGGTTGAAAACAAGGCATCCACTCTGTTGTCCATAAGAGAGGAAGTCATGGTTGACAGAGTCTACGCATTGCAACTTAGTAACCCAGCTCCCAAGGATCATTGTTCGCGTTCTCCCATAACTCGTTTCACTTGTCGCATTTGCTTCTGATGATTGTTCACTTCAACGCCCTTCTCACTGTTTTAAACTTCTCTGCGGCCCCCTCGACCAACAGTAGGTAATCCTCCGCCTCAGGCTGAAGCACCTGCTGCGGGAGTGTTCTCTAATTCACGACAAGCAGACCAACCCTTACAGCAATTCCAGAATACGCCAACCTCCAGGGTCCGTCACTTGCATTTACCATTCAACTGCCTTAGCATTAAAATCAGAGACGACAATCAAATATCCATCGAGGGAGTGAAGTACAGCCTTCAGACTGTCCAGCTTTCCCTGGAAATCAGTCAAACTTGTAATTAGTTGTGAAATAGCAGCTGACAAGAGTGGCTTCATCGCTACCCACCCAAACAAAGCCCCGGAACGTACTGTAACTCTTAACAACACATTCATCTTCAGCACCCAGGTTGCAACGGTGCCAGAAGTATCATGTGACCACCATACCACACAGTTTGTCCCTATCACAGTTCTGCTTGCTTATTACAAAAATGTTGATTTAATGTACCTGTCAACATTGGTAGTGCACCTTTTTTTAAGTTTAGTGTATTTCGTATTATACATTAAGATTAGCATAGAATTATAATTATTTTATGTACAAGACATATTCAATTCCATTTTTGGAAGAAAAGACAATCAATTATTACCTGGTAAAAGTTATAAACCTAATAATTTTTATACTAAACCACACTAAAAATATTTTATACAATTTTACAATGGCCATTTATTTGTTTGCCAATAGCGTTATATAGTGGGTACAATAGTTATCGCAAGATAACAAGGTCAAGCAATGTTGAGCGTGGTTGCTGTTTGGATGTGTAACCGCTAAGCGATTCTGTTCTTGCAAAGCAGCCCACCTGCCCGGCCATTGGTGGTGGTTTGGAAGCCATCTTTAAGCCGTTGGTCCCCAGGTTAAGTGTTAAAGAGGGCTTCTTAGCCCTAACTTCGCCTAGTAAAATAAGACATCTTTACTTTACTTTACTTTTAACAATGCATAATATGCAACAGTTTTGTCACGTCATGGAATTTTTCAAACTACAGAAATGAAAATATTCTCCGACAGCAAAGTGGTCAATTTAATTCAGCCCAGTAGTACCAAGAGCATGTTGTAGTAATATACCTAGTAAAGTTTTTTTAAAGTGTCAATTTTTAGTACAATTTTTATTAACTTAGGTGATACGAGAAGACTTGGATATATGACATATGACAGAAGATACTCACAGCTTTGCACATATTAAACATGGCCAGCAGATGGTTCTGGTTGGACAGGAAAGCCTCTGTGTCCACTGTCACATAGTTGTGTAATGCTGGCATCATGTCTGTGAAATATTCAAAACCATCCTTCTCGAAAACCTGCAATACACAATTCCATTCAAATTGCAATACTGATTTAAAAAAGTCTATAGCAAACTAGCACAATATTTTTAGGAAAACAAAGTAACCAGACTGAATAAAATATGTAAGAGAATATTATGTTGACAAATATTTCCACATAACCATATTAATCCTTGGCACTCTGGAGTTAACTTGTCACTGCTGAAAAGTCCAACATCTACTGCAAATGTGCTAGTGAAAACCTTCACGGTCTTTTAACTAATTTTATACTGGTTTTGTAAGAAAATCTTAAATTTTTTTGCGTATATTAAACCATGATTTCTGTTTTGATTTTATAGAATTCTACTTATAACAAATAATGTAAATAATACCTAACCAAAAGTCCTGCAACTTTCAGCCCTCATAACTTGTGAAATAACATTGACTTTTATTATTTTTTAAATCCTCTTCTTATTATAAACACACCAAATTTCATGAACTAATCTTTTAACTCCAAAAACTTTACTTACATTCACTTTTTCAATTGGCGACAAATTCCTTTAAAGATGAAAATCAGTGACACAATGGCATACCACATACTGTTTTTGCTATATCACAAATAACGAGAAATCATAAAAAAGTTTTGCTTTCCATTACAATCGGATTCATTATTCTAGTGATTTTACTGGACATTCACTAATAAAATAGGTAAGAAAAGCACTAATAATGGAAAAATTATGTTTTTAATATTAACATAGGAATTTATTCCTATCAGCAACTCTCACAAAATCACATAATGTAAAATAAACTTTTTGACTAAATTACACACCAAAAATACCTAGACTAATGCCATAATAGAGGAAATAAATAATAACAAAAAATCAAATTCAAAGCAACAGCCTTTTTAGGATATATACTTCCATAATTCAAATATCATTTTGAGGAGTAACTGTAATTACAAACTAACTATCAGCACGCCTTACTTACCCTCAGCTATTACTGACAAAAAAATCTGTACAGTTTTCATATTTATTACATTGTTATATTTAATATTATTAACTAACAAGATTGTGTTTACCACAAATTAGGGGTGTATTTGGATCATTTAGCCAATAAACACAACTTATCAAACATTTAAAATTTAAGACATTGACTGTTAAATTTTTGCCATAACTGTGACTTCGGATGTCGGAGTACAAAGCGTTAAATCGTACAATGGTATGCTTACTATTGCTTTTACTAGATCTTCATTTATTCCCAAAGATAATTTTTTAAATTTTAACCCTTTGCATGCTAATAAATCAATGAACTTTCCTATATAATGCCAAGACAAGTAACATTTTTTTTTTTCATTAACTTCAAAGCTAATTTTTATTATAACTAAATTATAAAAGGTAAAAGCAAAAAATTTTAAAACAGGGCATTTTACTTAAATTTAGCGTATTTATTGATAAAAATAAAAAATTATTTATTTCTAATAAATTTAAATTAAATTAAATACACCTTGTTGCACTATAAAACAAAATAAATATTTCAAACTAACCACAACACTACCACACGATCAAGAATAATAGCAAGATACATAGTAGATGTGTACTCGTGACAACCGAGAAAGCAGTACTAGACGGATATGTTTGGTTAGGGCTCTGTAGGAGACACAGTTAGACAAAGGGCGCCACTGAGTGAAGGTCATTTATAAATACTTCCTTGGCAACCACGAGAAGCACGGAGTGTGCACTGGGCATTCTGAAGGGCTTTCAGGAACTAAAAAACTCTCCAAGAGACATAATCTATAATATCGGATATACAGTAGAACCTCTCATTTTGTGTCATGGTCGACCAAAAAGTCGAGTACCAGGAGGAGCGAAAAACGCCTTTCCCAGGTAGAAAAAAATACATGTATCCAGTGTACTTACAATAAGCGAACAACTTTACTGTACTTGAAAATACTAGCATTCCTATGTTGCTAAATACATTTCAAACATTCAGTTTTTCAATTAAATGAAAACATGAATAAAATGTAAGCGCATGTATAGTAACTTATTTAGAGTTCAGTACACGGATTTCAGTAAACTACCCTTGTTCAGTAACAGATTTCTGTTTAAATTTTGTCAACATTGACCTTGCGGAAGTGTCCCTCCATTTTTTTGCCCACAATACATCCATCGGAGATACATTTGGATGTTGCTCAATGTATTTCAGCGCAAGGTCGAAGACATCTTTAGCAGCAGAATGAGTCATTACGTTGTCACTTGTGGTTTCCTCTTCATCTGAGTCAATTTCTTTTTCCTCAGCTATGTTCTTCACAATAGCAATGACTTGGTCGTCACTGAGCTGTGTGCTTCATTGGCTGTCTTCTGTAACATCACTTTTAACAAGCCACTCTTCTACATCTGTCATCTGGAGATCATGCTGAAATACTTGTAGATTTTGTAATGTTTCTGTTTTGTCTGTCTCAACATCTGTTTCTGTCGAAGTTGGCTCATGATCAGCCTCAGGTTTTTCTTGCTTCATTGATGGACATTTTTTTCAATCCTTTTGAAGAGTGGTTTGTTTTATTTCATCCCAAGCTGCAGCAAAGATATAGATGACATCTTCGATATTTAAACTTTTTATTGCCTCTAAAAGGTTACATCCTTCTTCTGTTTTTACCACGGGAGAGCAGACATATTTTCTTCTGTATCTTCTCTTTAGCTATTCAATGACGCTCTGATCCATAGGCTGTATTAAAGGTGTAACGTAGGTTGGTAAAAATGAAGCCTTTTTGTTTCCTGTTTTTAGTTCAGATTCAGAGGGGTGACTGGGAGAGTTATCTAAGATTAAAACAGCACAAGCAGTTGAGTTTTTAGACTTTAAATGTTTTTTTACTGAGGGGGAAAATTCGTCAAAAAACCACTCCTTAAACAAATGACTATCCATCCATGCAGATGATTGATTACTGGATTAAAACTGGAAGTGTTGCCATGTTTTAACTTTTTAAACACACTTGACTTCTTAGATTTCCGAAAGACGAACAATGACTTTTTGTGGCTCCTGCGGCATTGCTATAAGTTGTAATTGTAAGTCTGTCTTTAGCAAGCTTTTTTTACTAACATAGCCTCAATTTTAACAGAAAGAGTGGTTTTTGGGAGCATTTTATAATTTAAGACAGTTACATCTACATTGTAGACTTGTTCAGGTACAAATTTCTATTCTATGACCTACTTTTCAAATTTTTCTAATTATTTTTTAGCAGAGTTATCATCAGCTGCGAGTTTTTTCTGCAATTATAACATGACGCAATTTCCATTTATGTAGCGACCCTTCACTAGCGCTAAACCTTTGTAGATCACCTCCCAACTTGTCATGCAACTTATGGCTTTTTCTTTTACGATGAGGCCAGACAATGATGTTCATTTGTACCTTTCCTGACAAAACCAAATCCATAACGCTTCATTAACGAGTTCCAGTTTTGGTTTTTCCAACATTTTTCTTTTCAACGCATCATTTGTCTTGCCTGTCGTTGAATACATTTCCAAATATTAACGGATTTTCTTCCAGTCCTTTACCATAGTCACCTCTACACCCAATTCAGAAGCTAGTTTAATAACAGACTCACTATGGTCCAATCGTTACAACACTTCAAGTTTCTGTTTCAAAGAAACTCAAACACGTTTACGTTATTGAGTTGCCATTGTCACAAACGTAACCTCACATTAAAGCACTTCACAATCCGTAGTCATGAATTGGGGGGAAACACAAACAGTATTTACGTTAACAAACATTAAAAGATTGTAGTCAGAGTATATTCCACATCAACAACCACGGGTGAACTGACGGTTTGTAGCATGAAAACAAAGAATACTTTAGTGTAGATGTGTCTGAACAGGCTCGTCAATGGAGCATGGTCGGGTCACACAGACGGTCGCATATCGGGAGGAGACGGATGTGAGAAGGTCGGATATGAGAGGTTCTACTGTAATTATATTTGGCGTTTTGGCAAAGTCTACCATTCTAATATATTAATCTACAGCGTGGGAAAGGTGGTCATATATTTGAATCTTACCTCCCCACAGTTCTATACTACATTACATTACTCTAATAATATTCTTTTTGAAAGGATAATAGGAATTTAGACATTTTATTATGATACAAAAGGGTCCCATACCAAATAAACACAGTCATTTACCTCACCAACTCAGATTTTAATGAAATTTGGTATGCTGCACACCCCAGTTAGACTAAGAAAAATACCCAATGTAAACTCGATATCACTTCTGGTTTCAAAATTATGCCTCATTAAAATTTGTAAAAAGCTCTCAAAATTGAAAAATTGACCTGTTTATGAAACTTTAAACTGCTCTAGCATCTCTCAGAATCAAGGTAAAAAGATGGGAGAGATGTCATTTCAGCATTTCCAAAGATGTATAATACTACAGGGGGTCAGAGTAACATTGTTTTTAACAATTTCAAAATAAAAAATTTAATTTAAAAAAATGCCTCTTTAAAATGTTGAAAAATCTCAAATAGTCCTTTCATATTGGTTAATTATAATTAATTGATAGTTTGTTTCATAATGGGATCATAATTGGTTCTTACAGAAAAATGCGTTTCAAACATTATTACATTAGAATTTCTCCTATGAATCATTGATTTAGATGGATTTACGATAATCTTAAATTGAAAGAAAGATTAGGTGAAAGTTATATGATAGACCTAACAATAGAAATATATCTATAAACTTGGTCTAAGATATCTTAATTTTTACAATTACTTTGAAAGCCTAATTTAATTTTTTAAGTTTTAAGTGTATATTGCTATTCAAAAAAAGAACCTTATAGTAAAAAACCTGTAGCTAGCTGAAATTTTAATATAATTTTTACCTGAATTATGATAACAAGTTTAATGTGTTACAAGTGGCTACAGTTTACACACATCATTATTTAAATAATACACTGCTGTAAACTCTAGTAAAACTAAGAAAAATTTAAGTTCTAATTATTATTTAATGGTGAATATCCCAAAAGATATTGTTACTTTCAAAAACATTCCATTGCCAATAACAAACTTTAAAAACTTATTTGTATCCGCTAGTATGTATGCACTGGGTTAAGTATGTTTCAATTGAAAATTTCCAACAGGACATTCTGTAGTTTGTTTTGAGATGGTTAATTGTTGTACAGTGTTTTGGTATGATTATTTTTGATATATATAATGATCCTTTAATCAGTATTTAGTTATTATTTTATCTTATGTTTTACTACTATATATTATTTGAGTTATTATTTTGGCATAATTACATTGAACTATAACATAATTTTATTCTCCTCCACAAAGTTAAGGTTAAGATTTGTATGGATAATTAATGCTTGTAATTGTGCATTAATCTATTCTGTATCATTGTGAAATTAAATATATAAGTAAAATAAACAAGCTTGTTTAATACTTCATATATTTTGGTAAATTTGGGTTAAAATTGATGTTTTTACATATATATTATAAATAATGACTCATACCTGGTACATTAGCTCAAATACTTTCCACATGGCAGGAGATATTGATTTACTTGTTAGATCATACACAAGAGAAAGTGCTTCTTCATAGAATTCTAGAACATACAAAATAAATCCATATATAGAATGCAACTACTAAAATTCACCTCGATCATGATTTAGCTTACTAACATATTCATTTCAAATAAGATTCTGGGCACTATTAATATATGCTGCTATATATACAATAACAATAACACATTGATGATATGAAGTAAGGATCTACACTTGTGTCACAATAATTATAGATCTATTGAAGCACTATAGTAATAGTAGATCAAGGTTTAGTAGATTTTAAATATATCGACTAGAATGGTGTAAACAAGCAACTAGAATAAATTTTATTTGTTAAAAACAACTATTGAAACATTGTTGGATTTGTAATGGTTTTATTAAACAGTAACGATAACGACAGAGGCAATTAGGCTTTCTTTCATTGAAAATAGAAAATCAAGAGGGAGTATTACCACTAGGTTTTATTTCAAGAAACAGTTTGTTATAATTTCTCTACAAGTAATTGAACAGTAGTAATGGACAGACAGGCCCTGTACTTGATGTGCCGTGTGGGCCCGAGGTAGATCAGGGGTAAAAACAGCTGATCCACATTGCACACGCACACGCACGTGCGCACACACACACACACACACACACACACACACACACACTGCACATTGCATTGCTGATCTCTGCACATTGTTGAACTCCTGGTTGTGTTCACCCACCTTAATCTCTCTTCCTATATATCCCCTTATTTTCATATATTTCCATTTTATATATATATATATATATATGCAGCTAGTGGAAATGATAACTGTCCGTCAAAAACCCCCAAAAAGTTAAAAATTGATATTACAGATACATTGGCTAAGATCCTTGACCAGCTTGGTATACCATTATCATTCAATATGGTGGCTGTTTAAAATTGTTTATACCTCAAATACTTTTAGATATATCAATACAAGTACAGAGTAGAGCGCGGTAATTTGCTTTTTTGCACTGCAGGCTGTGGCGGCACTATTGGTCAAAGAGAGGGGAGAGTGGGCGTGGCTTATAGTGGCTGACGGGAGATTTGTATTCCTCCGCCTTCCAGTTGCCATCATGCAGTGGACATGAGAGGAGAGGTCGTTTTGTGTTGCAGCGTATTTTTCAAATGCCCACTCGATCATTGCAGTGCAGCGTGCTTTTCGTTTACGATTCGCTGTTCCCCCACGCAGACGTGTTCCTGGTCGGCAATCAATTGTAAATTGGGTGACTGCATCACCCCCCCCCCCCCCCACCCCCCCCCCCCCCCACCCCCCCCCCCCCCCACCCCCCCCCCCCCCCACCCCCCCCCCCCCCCACCCCCCCCCCCCCCCACACAAATTTTTGCACATATATACCTATAATATGGACAACAAAGTACGCCTATATATTTTTTTCCTTCTTTATTTTTTTACATTCCTATTAAAATAAGCATATAAAGCAGATATGCCTGTATGTCCTCAAACAAGACAAATGCAAAAGAATCAGTCACATTCTCCTCATTCATTTTTATTCAAGTTATAAAACTGTTGTACAATGACAAAAGAAAGGGTCAAAAACTATATTTGCGAGATTGTTAAATTATATTTTTTACAGACAAAACATTAAAAAAAAAACAGAAAATATAGTTTTATCAATGTGAAATTCAATGTGGCCCCAAGATTAGTTTATATTAAATCTTGATACCTCTTGAGAAAATCAATGTGGCTGGCTGTACACATAGTATCTTGAACTACCAAAAAAACAACAAATAAGGAATAAAACGTAAAACTATGCAAAAATTAAAGTGACCTTAAATTAATTGTATTAACTATACAAAACAAACATTTTCAATTTGACATGTCAAAAAAATCAAAAACCAAACACACTACCAAAACCTGGTAATGAAAAAAGTTTATCTTCACAACGCTGGTTACAAATCACTTTTTCCCATTTAAGTTTATACCATGGCGCAGTTATTAGTAAAACAGCATTTTGTCTTCGTCCCGTTACGAAGGGTGTTGGACCTCTGCAGAGCCCCATCAAATCATTGTATTTATCTTTCGATCAGTTTTTGTTTCATTTTTCATGTAGTCTTTTGGGCTTTGAACTGGGATCTGATGTTACTTTTCTGTGCACTAGTCAAACTACTGTACTAACTGTCTACTTGGCTTGTTTTTTTTTATGAAAAAAAGTTTACAAGGTTCTTTTCTTCAATACTATGTATTCGACCATACTATGGCCAGATCCACAATGATTTCCTCCTTCGTCTTCAATTCGTACGGTAAAAATGATCCTTAGTTTAGTTTGTCTAAGGCCATGAAATTCCAAGAAATCAGAAGTTTCCATACTGTGTACGGTCCATATGGATGTTTCCCACGTGCCAGGCGTATAATAGATTTGAGATGTGGAAGGTAAAGTGAACCTTGCAATTCAGTGCTTAGTGCAGAACTTAATTGCACTATGGGCGGAATCGCCCTCATATTTGGCCATGGTACGACTCAAAGAATTTTAGCAATATAAATCTGATAACTTTTTAGAAGTACATACAACATTAAGTAACCTTTGAAGCAATGGTATAGTGTTTGTTCTGTTACTACCGACCTTGCAATTCCGTCAGACAACAAAAATACGTCTTTGACATTCTTGGTCTCAATATCACTTAAGTAGTCATACAGACATGACGCGAGTCACATGATCCTCTTCGGCCCTAAGACCATCAAAGCCAAGACGTACCAAGCTACAATCTTTGTTGGCGGATGTTATATACAGTCATGTTGTAAGTTATAAGTCTTCTATGGTAGAATAACTTACTGTCTGCAGCTATAGGCAGCAGTATTATTTGCTGTAAAAAGTGGCACATACACATGACTCATCTACCATAAGATCCTTAACGTGTTGTTTGAAGGCCTCAAAGCTTTTTTTCTGAAATATGGGCTTGATGGCGTTGTTCAAGGTCCGCTTTTTTATTAGGATCGCCACTTTTGTAGGCATTACATAGCCCGCATTGGTCCTTTTTTGGGTGATGAAACCCAAGGTTCATTTCTCTGAAAATATTTGAGTAGGTGAATTAACTGGTCTTTATATTTTCTGTTTTAATTTCCACTGTTTAACATTTCGAACATTTTATATAAACTCTGGTCCGGGTGCAAATATTCCTTTGAAGTTGATGCTCTACAGTAGTGAGATTCAACACATGGGAAACGGTATTAATGTGGTTGATAACTTGCATCCCGAACAATTTTTGTCCTGATCTTGTATAACTTTTGAGCGATCAACCTTCTCTTTTCTCCTTCCAAAACCCCAGAAGTTCTTGTATCTTTAATAGTGATGTCCTAACCATTTTTTCTGAAACACATAATGTGTTTTATAAAAAAACTTTTTACAAACAGGAATTTCACTTTCCTTGTTTGGGCAAAAAATATACGAAACGTATATGATCTTCGAGACTGTTCCTTTTCCAGTTGTTTATCTCTTAGAGGCTATTTTTATACATATCTTACAATGTATTTCCCTCTGCAGTTGGTGGCTTCCAGTTCCAATAGAAATCAGTCCAATATTTGTTGTCTTTATTCACCAGCAATTAGAGGTTATATTTATTTTTCCCCACAGTAAAAAACTAAGACTGACAGCTGCTAACTTTTGTTATTGTCAACCTCTCCTCCACGTGAAAAATCCCCTCGAAATTCACAGAAGGGCTATTCAATGTTCATGTTCAACAGCACTAGAAAATAATATAAATACTAAATTGACCGAGACCCATAGTTAATGAAGTTAAGTGATTAATAACACAAAATAACAGATACACTAGTATGCCTCATGCCCTCTAGTGATACTGAACAAGTTTCGAGATTAAGAAACATATGGGCGTAAAGTGCAGATACGCCTCTAAGTCTCTGTTTACTAACAGGGCTGAACAAAATATGACATATGGTCGACAGTAAAGATAGGAAAGTCCTGTATGTCTCTTGTATTGAAAGCATAATGTTAGATACAACCCCAATATTTTTCATAATAACTTTTAAACCGTAGGAGATGCAGATACGCCAGTATGTCTAATTGGATAGAGCGCATAAAACATAGTGGGGTTTATGGTCTTATCCTTCAAAATCGATAATTTTTCAGTTACAGCCTTATGTTTATTGCACGAAACGATTTATAATGGGACATTAAATTGTAGATATAAATAAAGTTCAAAATAAAAAGGCAACACAAAATTTTTATTAGCTAAATCACTATAAAACATATACCAGACGAATTATATAAATTTCACTTGTGATAAATAATAAAAAAGAAATGCATGGGAATTTGTAAATATACAAACTAACCTAATAGTGTTCTTTTGAATGGTAGTCCTCGAAACAATCCCTCTGGTATGTAGGGCTGGTTCTCCTGTGCATGTCTTGCAGGAGTAGCAGGTCTCGCACCGTAGAGCCTCTCTTTGAACACACAACGCAGCGTGATTTGCTTTTTTATCCCTCTTCTTTAGGAAATGTTTTCCATTGAGTCTTTCAGAGGAGAGGTCCTTTCTGATGGTCTATATACCTTTCCTTCTTTCCTTGATGGTGTATTTCTAACTCCAAGGTCCTCAACAAGATCTCGGAACTAAGACTTCTTCGGAAACTGTCAGGGTGCGTGAATGGTGTTTGTCATAATAAAACTTTTAATCTGCATCATTTTTTATAAAGAAGATAAGAATTTATCATCGCTACTTCTAAAAGCCAAAAAAAGAACTTTCTTGTACGAACGAAGGGAAACCGACCTCAGTGATGGGTTTAGGACACGCACTACCTGAAGCCGAAACTGGCAAACAAAATGTGCGCGCACTGTTAACGGTGTCTTAATTGCTCGTGTCGGCGGGGAAGAGTGGTTCTGGACCAACCGCGTCTATTGTTTTCAAAACAATGGTAACGCGACAGCTATTTATTTGTGACGCTTGAACACTAGGTCAATAACCCAGACACATGGTTTGACGCATACCATTAGTGACCAATTGATCAGGATATTAAAAGGAACATTAAATTTTGCTATAGACGCAAGTTTATGTGTCGATGCGCACGTAACCGCGTCTTTGGCCCGTTTGGAGATTAGTTTTGTCCCCTATGTGCCATTACGGCCGTCTGTGACGTTATAAGGGTTAACCTTATCAGGAAAAAAAATATATCATTGCCATCAAAAGAAGCGAGTTTTATTATATAAGTTAAGAGGGTTCAGAATCATAGGACATGTGCTGGTGTTTTAAACAGTATTTACCAAAAATTATCATTTCCTAGTGGAGCATCTACTTTTTAGAAAAGACAAAAATTAAATGTTCTAATTGTAATTCTGGTTACCTGTTTACAAACCAAAAGAAAACACATGTTTGTGAAAGAAAAAATTGGAATCTGGCGAACATTGCATGGAAATGTTTGCATTGCAAGCCTCAATCTACTGCTGCAACAAAGGAAAAATTGTTAAATACATTAGCCCCTACAAACAGATCCGGACTAACCAATTTGCTTTTATAAATGCACCATCCACATTTGGAATTGGGAGTTTTGTTTGTTTGCTAAGTTCAGATTGGATTATTTTCCCAAGATATTCCAGACTTTGTTCGTAATAATTTTGAAACCTTTTCATCAATAAAAAGTTCTTTTTTTTGATGTTTATCAGTTGGTTCGCAGCTCCCTTTTTTTCTTTCTTGATTATGGTTTGTAATGCTTTTGTCTTTGGAGACTATTAGCTCTTTACTCTGAGCTAAGTATAATTTTATCTGTAATCCATTTTATAATGTTGTTAGCTTTTTTAGGCAAAATAGTACATGAAAATATAAAAATCAATATATTTTTTATTAATCAGGCAGCTATGGTGGTTAACATTTAATCTCATTGAACCTGATGTAACAGACACTTTTATAAATATTCTGCCAACAAATAAAATCAATATTGTTTCTAATTTGTTAAACAGTTTCTTTTTATAATTGAATTTATTGTATCTTCAAAGTACTTTAGTTTATAAAACAAATCCAGTTCCAAATAATTAAATATTGTTAATGCTACTAACATTGTTTTTGGTGAAAAAAATAATTTTAAAGAATCTACAAAGGATGTGTGAGAATAAAATAAGTAACGTAATTCAGTTCCTTCAAACATCAACCATGTTATGTTATGTTCTTTATGAACATTTTGTAATAAAATAAGTGAATAAAAATTTCAAATTAATCCCATAGGTGATTGCTTTAAGTTCTGTGTTGTGTGAATAGAGTGAAAACAATGGCAACAATTAATGCTGTGATGAGCTGAGCAAGGCGTGGAAACGAAGGCAACCCCCCTTATTGGTGCTGGAGCAGAGATGTGGGTGGTGGGTGGGCAGAAGATCTGTGTGGAGACGCTTCAGGTGGGCGTTCTGTGCGCAAGTGTTGTCCTTGAAATTAACCTCTGTGAGTATAAACAACACAAAAATATTTAACCTGTCGGACCATTATCCTTTCATGTATGTACAGAATAAATTATACCCCAATTAATTTGCACTATCTCTTATTCATTGTGCAATGTTTTACAAAATATTTTGAGGAAAGTTTAGGGTCATTTCCTACTAACTTCCTCTTTCCTATTGGCTTTATAAGAAATCCTTCTTTTATAAGCCTGATGACATCGTTAAGGAAATAAGACCAGCTTCACCAAAGGCTTCCCAAGAACTGTATTAAAAAATATTTAGGCTTTTTTCAGAAATCCCATCTCACCAGTTCTAAAGCATGAAGCAAACTCGCTTGCTTTGCTAGGACGCCTGGGCCATGCAGTCACAGGTAATTTTACAGCCACCAGGTAGGAAGTTTTTTTATTTATCCAGCTCTATTGGCAAACATCCAAATCCAGTAATCAATCTCTTCAGCCACGAAAAACACAAACTGGTTTTTCAGTTTAGGGGACCGTTGCATAAGCCATTAGTTGGGTGTAGGGTGCGCTAGTGACATCCAATTATTGTTTCATTGTCTTAAAAGGTTCTGCAAGCCAATAAAGACTCTGGTACAGACATATAGAAGTTTGAAAAGTCTATTAATAATTATCATCTGTGATTTTTTTGGTGTTTTCAATTATTGTGATGTTGATTTAAAATGGTTTTTAAAAGACTCAAGAGAAAAGACGACTATGATCGAAAGTCGAATATGGGACAATATCAGATGGGCCTTCTAATTGATCATCAGGCCCAATCCAAAATATACAAACAAGGCAAAAAGAGATAGAGCTATGTTAAAAAGATATTAATTTGAGTTTTGCCCTAGGAAATTGCTGTAGGCTCTACTTGATTTAATTTTAAGCTTGTTTTTAAATCTTGTGCAGAGCAGAACTTCTTAAAGGTTAATGAAATTTAAAGGAGAGTAGAGCTGATGTATATTTATAAAAACTCATGAATAATATCTATTACCAAATTTGCATTTTTTTTAATCACTTTTTACAGAATTGAGATATTGAACAGCAGTGTTTACTATTGAACTCAAGATTTAAAAACAATTTAAAGTTATATGTCACATAAATCCATTTGTATTTAAATATTAAACTTAAATCCAAGATGATTGGCAAAAACTCAAAACTGATCCTACAAGAAAATTTACCTTAATTTTATGGAGAAGTAAATGTGTAATGGGATTTATAGATCCAATAAATCATTTTGGGTTTCAATCCCCATTTCAATCCAAAGAGTCTTTTGCTGGCCCCAAGGGCCTTTGTCGCTTTAGGTATTGTGCTCTCAATATGTCGGTTCCAAGTCAACTTCGCATTCAAGATACTCCCAGATTCTTGACTTCTTCTAGAGTGGTTTTATCCTGATACCTTCCATGATAGGTTATTGCTAGCTGAAACTTTCTTTTCGTGGTAAAGGGTTACCATATTTGTTTTTGATGGGTTAATCCTTAGACCTTCCTCATGACATTAGTTGCTTATGAAATATACTAGCTTTTGAGTGAGGCATTCCAGCGTTGCCTTTGTTTTTCCATTTTAACATCAAGAAAAAAAAGGGGGGCAAAAACTCATTCGCCTAGAGGGAGGGAGAGAACAGAACCCTTCGCCTGAGTGCCAGCCTTTCCAGGCCGTGAATAGTGATTGATTAATCTGATATTAATCTCCAATCTTTGCTTTTAACTAATTCTACTTTTATGTTTAGGAGGGCTACATATACACTTGACAGTATCTAGGGCAACTCCAAATCATTTCCAAAGCTACCGTCCATTAGAATGATGTGGCTACTTCGGATCGTAAAGCTGCCTTCAATATCCATAAAGACGCTGACTAGGGCAATCCTTTTCCTTGAAGGTGTCCCTCCACCTCGCTTCCCCCCTACCAGGCTGTGGGGTTAGGGTGGTGGTAGTTGACTTACCTTCTACGTAAGCAATATTGATTTAGACTGAGTGGAAGTACCTGTTAAGGTTTCGTCTCTAATTATGTCTATTAATGATTATTTTTCATATTTTTTCACCATGCGGGAGGTCAGCCTTATAGGTCTGTATGAGTTGGGTTAGAGTCGGATCTCTGTCTTTATTTTTTTGTACAAACACCACAAGTACTGTCCTCCATGTTCTGTAGAATAAATCCAAGGGCGTAACTGCCTTCTAAATAGAATGTACAGAGTATTTTTAATAAGATATCCACCCTTCATGGGAGAAGGGCCGTGAAGACTCCATCCGCCCCCATGGGATTTAAATGGCTTAAAGGATCTTATTGCCCTTTCAATACTTTTCTGATGTAAAGATTATTTAATTTAAAAAATGTAAACATTTGATAAATTGTGAAGTGCCTGATGCTGGAAAACTTTTTTTTTGATTCAGAAAGGTCCCTAGCAACAAAATAAAAATTATATTGAAAATTTTTGTATTCGTTTATACTAGTGATAGTACAATAAACCTTTTCTCCAATGCTCCAAGATTCTACAAATTTGGTATCGTTAGTTTTGTAATTAAATTTGCAATATATAGTCATTCTTGCAATGTTTACGTAGGATTATATTTTTGTGTGTATTAAAGTTTAAACATTTTAAATGTTGTCATTTTGAAATGGAAAGTGATAATTTTTTCTTAGCAACATAGATGCCAAGTTTCATATTATTTGCTCCGAGTTCTGAGATATGAATTTTAAAAATAAAAAACTTACATGGACAGATAAACATTAAACGAAGCAAGATAGAACATATGTTTGAATGAACGTTTTTGCTTGTTTTTGTGCCTACTATCATATTCTAAAGTTGTGCCAACCTCTTACGAAACACCCTATATACAGGGTGTCCCGTAACTCTCTGGACAATAGTATACCACGTTATTGCTCAGGTAAAGACAAACATAATTTACCATATGAACATGGGTCTCTGATGCTTAGTTTCCCATATGTCTGTCTGTATGTGGTTTGATATATATATATATATATATAGTATATATATATATATATATTTATATATACATATATATACTTGAGTAATAAAATCTAACCTGGATATATATACCCTAGAAATATATATATCATTATATATATATTTATTGTGATTTATTATCTTTACTTAATACAAATACTAATTTCATTTCACAAAACTAATTTTTACTTCCAGAAATAAAACCTTTATTTCTGTTGAATATTACATTTACATTAACTTTATATGGAGTTCTGAAAATTAACTTGGTGTTCTGTTTTTTGCAGTCGTGATGGAGGATCGTGGTAATTTTTCATACGAGAAAACGAACAATGAGCACAGTGAATGCAATTGCTTAACACCAACGATGTTTAGCGAGTATCTGAAGATAGCACCTGACGGGTTGGAAGCCGTCGTTGTGAATGCATAATCCTTTTGAGAGTGTTCGCTGTAACCCTCTCAAGTGGACAGCGGAGTTTGGGTACTCACGAGGACAACCATCCACAGCTGTAGGCGTCATGCAGAATAGGCTGGGCGACCAAGAACAGCAAGTTCCTTAATCATGTGAGAATCAGTTAATCCTCTACTTCAATGAGAACTGTATAATAGATGTTCAGCCTAAAAAAATCATATTCATTTTGGTCTGCTCTTTCCTTGTATTGCAACCAATAAAAATACTTTTAGTAATTGACCAAAAATATCCTTTTTTTATTGTTAAAAATACATACTATTGTTTTCTGAAATTGTTATTACAAAATCATAGTATAGGTTATTTTGAAAAAATTTTGGAGCGTTACTTGAGGACTATAATAAAACAACATTCTTAAACTATAAAATAAAATGTCAAAATGGGATGTAAGTAAGATAAATTTGTTACAATGAGCATATAAATTGTGTTATAATAATTTTTAAGATTTACAAAATGTTTTATATCTACTTATATTATTGACTTTCACAATAACATTCTCACTTTATATTCATTCATTTATTCAATGGACGTTCCGTTTCAATACATAATTCTCAACATTTGAAACACTAAGACCAAATATGTGTATAGTTTTATGACTTGCGATGACAAAACAACTAAGCAACAGACAATACCAGATGCAAAGATGAACAAGAAATAAGTGTACTACGCTGAAATCAAGTAGAAACAAATTGACAGAGACTGAAAAATAAGAAAATTAACGTATAAGAAAATAACAGTATATAATGGAACCTAATCTGTAACTTGTGGATAACAACAGTTTTTGCAATTTAGAAAAACATTTTGTTTGCAATTAGAAAAACAAAATCAATCAGTACTGTAGAAGCAACCTGAACAGCACATTATGCCCTTTTTGAAATCCATATTAGGTATGGAATTACTGTCCATACTGATATCTGGAATTTCTCCCGCCAGTTGTGAGTTGCGAAGTGTGATTCGTTTCCTTCAAGCTGAAGGATGTAGTGCTGCTGAAATCCATCGCAGAATGAGTGTTGTGTATGGTGAACACTGTATGAGTGATAGCGCGATAAGAAAATGGTGTAGGCTATTTGCTGAAGGTCGAACAGACGTCCATGACGAAGGCGGTCAAGGACGCAAGTCGGTCGCTACTGCAAGTTTGGTTGAACGAGTTGACCAAGCGATCCGGGAGAAACGGAAGTTTACAATTGATGAACTTTCTACCGAATTTCCAGCCATTTCAAGGTCTTCCTTGTACAAGATTGTGACCACCGAGCTAGGGTACCGAAAATTGTGTGCCCGTTGGGTACCCAAAATGTTGAGTGAGGATCACAAAACGAAGCGAATGGCGTCAGCCCTAACTTTTCTGACGCGATATGACAACGAGAAAGACAGTTTTTTAAAGTCTATTGTTACTGGGGATGAAACTTGGGTCCTGTATGAAAATCCAGAAACCAAGGAACAATCAAAGCAATGGATGCACACTCACTCCCCTAGCAAGCCCAAAAAATTCAAGCAGACTTTGACCAAAAGGAAAACAATGGCTACAGTGTTTTGGACCAAAAGGTGTGCTTCTGGTTGAGTTCATGCAACAGGGAACAACGATAACAAAGGAATCATACTGTGAGACTCTACATCGCCTCCGGAGAGCAATACAAAACAAACGGAGAGGAATGCTGTCATCCGGCGTGGTCCTGATCCACGATAATGCACGACCGCATAGTGCCAATGTCACAAAACAACTTCTGCAAAAGTTCAAATGGGAAGTTTTCGACCATCCGCCGTATAGTCCTGACTTGGCGCCCAGTGACTATCACCTCTTTCGAGAAATGAAGGCGTGGTTAGGTGGACGACGCTTCGCTGACAACGAAGAGCTTCAAGCAACTGTAAGGGTCTACCTGAGCTCACTGGCGGCAGACTTCTTCGAGGAGGGTATAGGAAAGCTTGTCTCTCGCTACGACAAGTGCCTCAACATTTTGGTGACTACGTAGAAAAATAAGTAAGAAATTACGAATCTTTTGGTAATAAAATCATCTTTTTCCCCCCCCCCCCACCCCCCCCCCCCCCCACCCCCCCCCCCCCCCACCCCCCCCCCCCCCCACCCCCCCCCCCCCCCACCCCCCCCCCCCCCCACCCCCCAGGTTGGATCTAGAGGGGGGGCCACTCGGGGCACCTAGATCTGACCATTTTACCTCCTTCCAGCGTCTATTTCTCATATTGTACTAGCAGAGTAACACTGGCTCAGTCGTTCGTTTAGAATTCAAATTACAAGACATGTCTCAAAGAACCTGGATAGATAATTATTGTCCGTTTACAATAAACCGAAACCGGTCCTTAATTTATACCAATGGTACTCAAAAATAGTATTTGAACATCGAATTAATTTGTCTATATTCGATCCCATTAACTTTTAAAATATTTACCAACATTTCCAGGAATATGCCGTGGAGGGTCCGCTAAAATCTCAGCGCATTCAAAAACCATTGCAAACAATTATTGTACTTATTTTCTTATTGTATATTTTATTTTAATCCAACATAAAATATACAAATATTTATCATAATAAATGTAATATAGGCCTACATAACAAAAGTTATGTCTAGTCTTTTCAAATGTATTTTTTAACAAAGTTTGTCTTGTGCGGTACAAAACACTAGTAAACACTTAAGATATCTTTATATGAAAGAACAGTTAATACGATCAAATACAATAACGTTCATAAATTTATTATTGTGCATTATTGAAATATAGAATTTATTACAAATTATGTTTTTCGGGGAATTCAGAATTTACTAGACATTATTAGTACAATCAAACTAAAGGGTTATTATTCCAAAAACAAATAAGCATCAACTACAAATAATAAATGCAATACTAATTCGACAGTAAAATGCATAGTTAGTTACCATTTATAGCTAATTTACAGAAGCAAATGAAGCTGCAACGTACTGATATATTTTGTATATGTATTGTTAAATGTTGTAAAGTAATTTATAACTTTAAGTTCACAATGTCCATCCGTTCGTATAAAGATTGATTTTTGTTATAATTTTTGGTATGGCATAAATAAGTGTAATTACAATTTATATTTTAAAATAATAAATCTGTGAAAGGTCTAATCCAACGCTGGGATAAACAGAGGCTCATTTTGAACAAGAATAATTGGTTTATCTGCATTACAGTTACTAGTGTATAAAACAAATATTTATATTTCTGAAACTGTTGTACTGTTCCGTGTTTGTGATTTATAAAACTCAGTAATCATACAATGTGGTGTCACTTCCTCTAGGTGACAATACAGGCTGTTAGACTAGACAGACGTGATGGTCTGCGGATTACAGAGGGGGGTGCCACAACACTCAGGTGCCCCTTACAACTTTGTCAGAGCCGGGAGTGATGGCGGCGAGGCAGGACGGGGTGAGTCGCGTACAAAAAGCGCTAAACGGGGTCGTGGACTAAGGTCAGGGGAGGGAGGGGTAGGAAGCAACAGCACCCTGTCTGTGTACAGTCCGCTCAGGCAGTCTACAGAGTACAGTCAGCTCATATAGGACGCGGTGGTGGTTTACGTCTCTACGCATGTGCACAACATATTGTATACTCCTGGCAAGCAGTGTAAATATATCTTGGGAGTATTATAATTCCTCCGCCCCGCCCTCCACCTCTTACAAATAGTTTTTATTGTTTAAATAAGTTACAATCAAGAGTAACTTAATTTTGTCACGATGAGACATTACTGTTACATGTCACATCTTCAGTCGTTATTCATCTTCCCTTCACTTAATGAACAGATAATATATGAAACTATCACTTTGTAAATTTATACTAAATTCATACAATAAAGTGAAACTATTGAAAAGGACACAGAAAATCTTAAACTCAATGTTATAATGTATTAAAAAAACTATTGAAATTCAACTTAACATTTATGGTTAAATCAGGACAAATATTACACATGCTTATCATTTTGTATACAGTGAGTCTAGTCTCTTATCAAGTTGACATGTTTGCAAAGAGGTTACTTTTATTTCATATTTTAATGGATATAATAATGAATAGTTCTCTTGCATACAAAGAAAAAGTCACAGTACAAGATAAATAAAACTACAGATTCTGAAAAAAATCTTTCACTATTAAAAATAAGTTAACTGCAAATTTATCAATTTGACATACTGAATGTTTATTAGAATCTGAAAATAGAAGAAATAAGCATGTCTCCATTAGAAGCCAATGCAATTGTGTGCAAATTTTATAGATAATCAACTGCCCTCTCTCTTTAAACAGGTTGAGTCAGCTAAGATGTTCCAAATGTATATATAAAAAATCTTAAAATTATATCAAAGAAACAAATATTCCCTAAAATACCCACAGGGAATCCACACAATATTTCCATCAGGTGTTGTGACACATAGTGTGTCAAAACTGGAAATCCCAGGCTCAAATCTCAACATTTTCAAATGTAAACCAGTGAAAAACTGGTACATAGTTTTAAAACTCTAGTCAAAGAAACATTGTAATGAAATAAAAATGCTTCAAAATGAAATGAAATGCAAAATGACTTATTAAATTTTTTCTGTTACTCAACCATTAGCCGGCTAAAACATAACAAAATTTGAAATTGACTAAAACCCAGTTTTTCTGTACATTTGAAAATAAATAGTGAAACCAGAAAAACCATTTATCTGTAATGAATGCCCCTTAAAATGACATGTCACTTGGACATATTTACCAAAACTTCTCTCCCTAGAACATAAATACAATGTAAAAGTTAAAAATGAGGAAAACTCAAAATATATAAAAGGAGTAGTATATAAAGTAGTACCTTATTTTAATCGTCTTTAAAAAAAGAACTGTTTTTACATACAAAACCATGTGTCGAACTCGAGCCATTTTTGGGTAAGAAATGAAACTTTTTTTTAAATTTAAATGTACCCAGTTCTATTCCTATAGGTTATAACTAGATTTTAGAAGTAAATCTGTGTATGTGGTTCATGGTTATAAATCTCTTGTAAAAAGATAAAAGTTTGATGAAATTTTTCAATCAATATTTAACCGTTTCAAAATGGCAGATTACAACATAAAATATTTTATAGTTTACAAACATGCCCTAAATTTCTATGCTTTTACAAATAAAGTAATAAACCTTATGAATTCCTTATTTGTAACCAATTCTTTTGAAACGACATGTCTCTTGAACATAGTTTACAATATTTTCCTACTCCTAAAAATACATATTTAAAACATTTTCAAATGGCTATAACTAAAAAATTATTATAAAGTAATGTGTCATGACGTCGTACTTTTTCATATCTACTTCTTATTCATAAGAATAAGTACTGAACAATTCAAGTAATAAGTATTGAACAACAACAAAAAGGGTTTGTGGAGTCCAAAAATGGGAAAAATTTCATAATTGATTTGATTGAACCCAATGACTCAGAGGAAGGAGTCTCATTTGGTAAATAAAAATAGAAGACCTGTTCTATCAGTTAAATTCTTTGTCAGTCTAAACTGCATGAAAGGTCCATTTTAAGCGAATACAAAAGAAGTTTTTTTATGGTTTCCATGTTGGAATTATCTAAAACTATAAACAAACTGAAAGTGTCCATAACCTTTTGAGAGTAACTGATATAAACATATATAAAGGCAATTTTCTTTATATCAAAAGCAATACCTACAAATTTGATATGTATAATCAATCACAATTTGCCTAATTTTCAAACATTAATGTTTTATGATCAATAGCTACTGGTTTACACACTTTTAAACTACAGGAACTTAATTTTATTGCTTATTTCTGATAACTGGCTATACAATGTCAAGCAATACATAATACTACATACAATAACAATTATTGTGATCCGTCTTACTTATTCGTTGCTTACTTAAAATTTGATTCAGTTGTCCCATCTCTCTGCAACTGACTTGATAAGAATCTATGGAACCTAAATTGTGTTGGGAACAAAAAACACTAAATACTATTCTTGTTGCTGTGGACATTTTGATTTCTATTGATAAACATTTGCTTTTTATTATTGACATAAGTAACAGCTGGGAATTAATACTCATTCATGAAAATAATCATGTGTAGGGACTGTCTTGTATCAAATTCAATGTATGTTTGAGATCATAAAGATGGATTTAATACTATACAATTTTACATGTAAGTAAATTATATTAATAATTACATTATATTCTACCAGCTTCTTAATGGAATCAAATACTGAATTTATGAACAAACACTCCAATAATTATGAAATTTTTATTTTTGTGAGGCCTTTCGTGTTTAATGAACACATCATCAAACCCACATCACTGAAATAAATGTAAAGTAATAATATAAACAATTTAGACTTCAATAAAATTCATGTCGATAAAAATACAAAGAGATACAATTTTAAAGATCAGGAAGTATTTCTACTGTATATGTAAGAATTAGTATTTACCCTGTAAGTGTCGGTCAACCCATTTGGTGTCAATGAGGTCACTTCTAAAGTGCAATCAACACTAATGGGGTCAATTCGTAATATACCGATAAAATGCATATTACCGATCACAGACCTTTAAATTATACATCAATCTATTGCTTATGCGTTGCTTTTAAGGTTTAGTGGTTTTTGACTATCTTTTGTGCTGTATCTAGATGGCAACCAGCTTAACTTTTTAAGCTGTCATTATGCTCGATCGTATCTGTGTAGCGGAGATTGCCAGTTGTAAACAAATCATTTCTTATTTGTTCGGGAGTGCGTATACCTGATTTGTGTCCAGTTTTAATTTAATAATATATTGCGGAGTACATCCTAAGTGCTATAGTGAATTGCAACACTTCAAGAGGACTCTGAAAGGAGCCAAAAAGCAGCATGTACTGCCAGAAGAAGCAAGTGACTCAGAGTGAGAAAACCAAAAACCTAGTGTAAATATATTTTGTTTTGTTTTTTCTTCAATTCTAAAATGTTAAAAACTGTTTTATATATTGTTATATATCATCAAACATAAAAAAAAGGTAAGAAACATTATTAAATATTTGTTTGATAGTACTTATTTCACTGTGTTGCCTGCAACTGAAAAATGGCAAATTTTAAGTATAAACATAATTATTATCACTTTTTTTATTTTCTAACCAATCAAACTATATATTTTTGTGTTTATAACTAAATTTGCTACAATTTGGTTATCCTACATGTACTATTCATCTTAAACTTTTGTAAGATGAGGACAGTTTTATGTAACATAATTTTTTCACACATAAAATTATAGTCACGATACATGGCATAATTTTTAAAAATTTCCTATTAAAATTTATTTAGTTTTATTCTCTGTTTTATAACAAAAACATTTTTTTATGAATTTTACTGTGAGAGCCTGCAAAGGTTTAAAGGCAGTAATGGTGAATTTTGGAAAGGTCCAGTCTCATTGTTTATTACTAAATCATTTTGGTTCTTCTGCGTTAAAATGCAGGTAGGTAAAATTAACAGCATATATGGCTGTTATTGTGACATAATCATATCAAGCAACATCGAGCGTGTGGATGGATCGCTGAGCGATCCTGTCCTTGCCAGCAGCCCACCTGCCTGGCTGTTGATGGTGGTTCAGAAGTCACCTTTAAGCCGTTAGTTAACGTTTTATTATTTTATTTATACACTTGGCATCAATTGAAAGCTCTCACTCTAGATGTGCGTTTTGAGGATTTGAAACACATCCGACTACAGGGCTCTGCCCTAAGCTCCAATGTTGATGTCAGTATTTTTGTTAGTTTAAATTAGCTGATTACACAAGAGTTGTTCACTCAGTTATTGTCAATCCACTGACCAAATTAATATAGGCTGATTGGTTATAACAAATTCACATGCATGAGCGTTTTTCTAGTTATTTAACACTCCATGACAGGAGTAAATTAGTCACATACTGACACAAGCAACAGAGATTCAGTCACTCTGTTTATTGTGTGTGTTCTATTACAAATAAAGATTTGTATTAAACAATAAAATTAATAAATCTCCATGTTATTCTTCGTTACGATTAGTAATGCAACTACACACAGGTGGGATTCCCTCAAATATTTAATATTATTCACCGTCAGAATCCATAATGCACTTTTGTTTTCTAATTCTATAATTATATTTCTAACATGAGTTTCTTCTCTTTCTAGTTTTGTTAACTTAAAAACATAAAGCTCAGAAAACCGTTCAAACATGTAAGTCCACACCATAACAAGCATGTGGATGGGAACTCTGCTAAATGACTTTTTAACGTCCATCCAAATGTTCAAGGTCAATTGAAACTGTACTGTATTACAGTGATACACAGAGGATGTAGAGAAAAAGTGTGCTACAGACACACTTAGACAGGGAATTCCCACCCCACATATCACACATGCGTTGAGCTAAAAATTGTGAAAGTGTGAAGGTGAGGTACTCAAAATGGCTTCCTTCGACAATTTGGGATGGCACATTTGCAGTAGCCAAAGCAATAAAATTGGAGACACTAGATATAAACATGACCAAAAATTCACTCCAACTACAGTGTTGTGAGGAAACAAGCGATCGTAGTGACCCCATAATCATTGAAAATGGAATAAAAAATCAAAGCATCAGCAAAAAAGTGCAATTTTTGATTATTGTGAAAACCATCATCATGGCAGCGAGTATATTTTACAATGAAAATAAATAGACACTGACAGGAATTATTAATATGTTTCAGTAATAGTATCTCTGTATTTCCTATTTATGTTTATAGATTACGCTAAACTATTTCCAGGCACGGAAGAGAAATAAACACCAACAGATCTCTTAACCCTATAAGTGGCAGTCATTTGTAGTCTCAGTGGCAGGCCGTTTTCGGGTAAATTGCCGTGATCGTTAGACTTACTTTTAGAAAATATTGTCTAAGTGATAACCTAGCAAAATTATATATTTTTGTTTTCCTTATGAACTATAGAATAGGAACAAATATATTTGGCTCCTTACCTTGCCCAGGTACAAAACGCTCTTTTAGTTTTAAATTTAAATAATCATAATCACAATGTTGTACATTTTGAGAGCGGCTTACATGAAACAGAGCTAATAAGTTGAAATTTTCTCAGAGTCATGTTCTCGGGGAAAAAATGGATGGTATCTATTTCTTTTGGTACTCCAGTAATCAACTATATTTTTTTGCCTTACTAGTCCCATATTTAGTATCAATGCTATAAAGGTTTTTATTTCACTTACCGTGAGGTGAACCCATTCTTTCAGCCTAGAAAATCGTCTAAGCTCACCAGAATTCCTTTTGTCTCTCATAGTTTTTGCAGCATATAAGTTAGTTTAGTTTGTTATCAGATTCCATAGGTAGTTGGTAAAGAAAAGGTAAAAATATTCTATAGGCCTAGAGTTTCTGGCAGGACAGTCTTTGATTCCAGGGTTTCTTACGCTGAACTCAGCATCAATATTTCTGTCTGGCTCGGGTGGATGTACTTGGATCCAAGTACAAGGTTGTGGGGGTTGTGGAAGTCTATGTACAAGGGGGTTTTCAGAGTCAGACGCACTTGAATCTTCATCACTAAGTTGGTTTTTGTCTTCACTGCTTGACTAAAAATCTCACAACATTATCCGATATTTCATCAGCGGAGACATCACTTTCCTCGTCAGAACTAAGAATTTCCTCTTGCAATAATTCAAGAATATCACTAGAACCAACATTTTCCATGACTAATGAATAACCTAAACATTTACCGGTAACACAAACAACGCGATAAACAACAATATACTGACAATAACAGTACGCAAAGTCGCCAAACAAAACACTGACGAGATGAGTAGACAGCTGTTATCTCGTCTGCCGCCAGGTCAAAAGAAAACTGTTGGATTCATTTAAGGCAGCAAAAATTAGTAACATGAATACACCCTATACTATATGATGTGTATAGGAAATTTCATGGAGAATACAATAGTTCAAACTAGGCCTCAAAATAATGGACGGTTGCGGAGCAACAGCCTTAAATGTGAAGCGATGGCTGTGACGGCGCTTGCCACTTCACAGCGGCGTGTATCATACGTCTCAGACGGGGCTTGCCATTTATAGGGTTAAAACCTAAACTAGGACTTAGCGCCAACCAGTCACTTCAGAAGAGAAATGAACGTAAATCCCAAAACAGACCGCTTCAATTCAATATTGGATTTACCGGACTTATTTAACTGGATTCACTGGAGTTACATACCACACAGTTGCAAGATAACACAAGTATCGAGTTGGCAAATAGAGTCAGAGATGTTTAATACAGGTTTAAATTTCTTGGATTTATGGGAATATGTTAAAGACACATGTATACATATTATACAGAATAGGCCTAATCAAAAAGTCTAGTATTCACGCTTGAATAATAATTTGGATTTAGGATATCCACTCTCTTTAGATTATTTTTAAAGAGAACGTTTTTAAGGGGGGCATTCCTAACTCTAATTTGTAAATAGAAACACTCCCTCCCTTTATGGTACTTAATTGGAGAAGAAATAATAAACAACACATTATTTAAGGAGCAAATATAAGGTCTTTATCATGATTTGCTTTCTGAATCAAGATTAACATTTCATTTGATTCATAAATAAATAAATTTAAATGCACGCCAGACTTCCCGAGTCAGTGTGGGAGACTTTACGATTGCCACACAGTGAAAATCCTGACACAAAGCATATCTTCCAGTGTTCTGATGAAAATTATTTCCATTTCAATATTGAGGTAGTACAGATGGAGGTTCACAACAAATTTCAACTTTTTATCACCTTTACTGTGGCTCTATACTGAGTGAGATCGACTAGTATCTATCTGATAGTGCACCGTTAAGACATCTGTCTCAGTCAACGTATTAAACTACCATGCAACAACTGTAATACATGTAGTTAACATTTTCACTGTGGCTCTATACTGAGTGAGATAAACATTACATTCATAAGTGGTGGTAAAAAAGTAATTGGTGCCGATTACATTAAACTTGCCGCTAAAAGGCAGAGTGACAAACTTGAACTACTTATTAAAAAGTGCTTAAAATAAGTAATGCAGGTTGGTAAAATTATGTTTATACACTATATGGCTGTTATTGTATAATAATCATATCAAGCAACATCGAGTGTGTGGATGGATGACCGCTCCTTGCAAGCAGTCCGCCTGCCTGGCAGTTGGTGGTGGTTCGGAAGTCACCTTTAAGCCGTTGGTTATGTGTTAGAGAGGGCTTTAAACCCTAAATTCACCTGGTAAAATAAGGCATTCTATACTTAATTTTTTTTAAGAAGAAACATAATCTTCCTTCACACTACTTGCGAAATATATTTTAAAGAATAGTTTCTGTTGTATGAGTTTTAGTTGTTAGGAGTTTACCTTACCAAGGAGGCACGAGGATTTTGGATTATTTTCATATGATTTATATTCTGAATGCCTCGAGTTATTAATTAGTGAATATGACCCTTTCCTTGCCCAATATATTGAAAAATATGATAACAAAGATCAAGGGTATACTTCTCTTCTCAAATATGTAATAAATTAATTTAAATTACGGAGAACTGTGTACATAAAACTGTAGTTAATGAAATAAAAGAAGCTAGGTACTACTCATCCCTGATTGTTTTCATACTGACCATTTGCTTATTGTTTTTTTATACATACATCAAACAGAGCCAAAAGCCAGTAGAACGTCTCATTAAGCTTCTGCCTGGAATATCATATACTCCTATGCTAGAAAAAGCTATAGTTGGCTCTCTTGAGTTTTGAAATTAATATAAGGAAATGCAGGGCCCAAGTAGTGCAGTCATTGAAGCATTATTGCTCAGAATTTTTTTACTGTGAACCGAATTGCATACAATTTTGGAATTAGGTTCATCTTACCCTTAACTTCAAAAGTGAAAATGATTTGAACTCCGCAACCACCCTGGGGGTGGTTGCCACCCCTTCTCGGGGGTGAATTTTTTTTTAACATAACCTCGGATATCGATAGAAGGCCTAATTTTTAAGCAAAAAATCATCTATAAAGTTTTTCGAAAAATCCAATACTTTTCAAGTTATTGGCAATTGAAAATTCACAATTTTTTCACGTTTTTCATCGGTTTTTTGAAAATATTTTCAAAAATATACGTTTTAACGAAAATGTTATAAAGAACAAAATTGTAGCAGGTAAAAAAATGAACAATTTGGTTTTTTATAAAGTATTCTAAGTGCAATATTAAGCTAGATATTAAAGATCAAAGCAGTTTTTTATATTGTCTGAAATTTAATCGATGTGATCAATGCCATCTAGCGGCAAGCACATGCATTTTAGGCATTCTAATAAAAAAGGGTTTTGTAGTGCTTGAAATAAGCCTTAAAATGAGCACTATTAAAAGTATTTTGCACGTAAAATAAGTGAGCAGTATTGCAAATAAGAGGAGCATCTAATGTTTTTTCTTTTAGATCATAAGTGCCATTTCCACCAAAATTAAAATTAATCGTATTCCGCCTAGAATTAACTTTATTATGAAGAGTTTGATAGATTGTATCAGTTTGGCTGCTTCAGGACACATATTTTTCAAAATTAAAAAAAAATTTCAAATTTTAAAAAAACCACGGGTTTTTCATAATATCTTAAAAATGACGACATATACGTATAAAAGTGTAGGGATGAAAAATTTAGGAATTTTTCTGACAAACAATTTGGTTTTTTTGTTTTTTCTGTCAAACAAAAATTGACGGAGATATGATTGTTTAAAGAGCGCGTGGCATCACAATCACAGCCTCTCTTAAGCCCTTTAACCCTTCACCGTTTTAGAAAAAGGTTTTTTACTATATATTGCAATGAAAGATGTTGTAGCTCTCTTAATTACCTTTACAATGGTTTTTTATAAATTGTGATTGCATGAAAATTGAAGAAGATTGCAAAAACTTATCATATTTTTTTCTACTTAGTAACTGAAAATTTCGGAGTGTGAATATTTGGAGCAATGTGAAAGTACGCAGTATAATAGAGACCCAAAACTATTGTAATGTGTATATATATATACATAATATGGCTCATATATTTTGGAAACGTAGGCATGAATACATACCAACGTTCTTATATGTATATATAACACATTTGAGTGAAGGGGCCAACGAAAAAGCCAGGTGATAAGCTGTGCGTGCTCCGTTTATTCGTTATAATGTGACCAGTATATTTCCGTCTGCAAAGGAATGAGCACGTGTTTAATAAAAAAATGTAAGTAGATAAAAAAAAACGATTTAACAATTTTTTATCAAGGGGTAGTTTTCAAGGGTTGAAAGGGGGTTAAAAATTTGATAATTATTATAGAGAATATAAAATATTACTTACTCTATACTTACATCTTTTTATGTCATACCAAAGTATTTTTTGTGATCTTTTCAATTTAGGGGTTGTTTGCAAGGGTTGTAAGATTTTCAAGGGGTTGAAAATGATTTTAATATGAGGTAATTGTGTTAGAAAACACTTTACAATTTCACCACTTACTATTAGACATTTTTTCTAGCGATAAAATGGCTCAATGTCAATTTTTCCATTAAGGGGTTGTTTACACCTGAGAAGGGGTGGCAACCACCCCCAGGGTGGTTGCGGAGTTCAAATCATTTTTACTTTTGAAGTTAAGGGTAAGATGAGCCTAATTCCGAAATTTCATACAAATCGGTTCACAGTAAAAAATTCAGAGGTAAGACCGTATTTTTCGCTTCAATGACTGCACTAAAGGTTACACCGAAGCTTTTAACATGTCAGGACCTCCTAAAGTATTTAGGCAATAGAGTCCCCTTGCTGAATACATACCATGTGCAGCACATTCACTAAATTTCTTGGTACGGCTATTGCAGAATGCTGCATGTTAAATAAGTTTTCTTTGCCTTGTCCAGGAAATGTTTAACTTACTTTTCTGTGTTAATATATAGGTGGAGTATTTTGAACCAAAGTTTGACAAAAAACTGTAAGCCGGTGGTGAGGTACAATCAGAACATAGATCGTCTGCAAGAGCAGACACTGCCCAAGCTGGTAAAAAGCTATGAAGAAATACAAGAATTATTGAGACCATTAACAGAAGACTCCAATGTAAATTTGAAGCACAAAATCTTATATTTTGGAAAGTGTTGACAAGTGTTTGAGGAGGTGTGAAAATCTTAATCTTGAGGAGGGAGTAAAGTAATTGAAAACTTTGGAAGGATTCCTCAAAGTGATGTTTCAGCAATATGTTTTTAAAATATTTAGATGTGATATTCCCCGCTACTCAAAAGTATGAAAACAAAAAAAAAATATTTGCAGATAAAAGACATGGGATTGGAGCAGATAATGACAGAATAATTTTAAAAAAAATAATCTGTTCTTTAAGAAAATGGGCTTTCTAACAAACTTGGGAAGAAGGAAAGAAGCATATGAAGTTGTAGATTCCAGATTTAAAGTGTTACCGCTTCTATTGACTTGTTTATCCGATACATTAGAAGTGAAAAATGCTGTTTTGAAACTGCTAGCTGTACCCTTGGCTAGGTGCTGGACCAAAAAGGCATTCTGGGGAACGAAACAGCAGAGACCCTTGCAAAATTATGCACTGAAGGCCTTCTGGTAGGGACAGAGCCAGGCTGTTGAGTTTCTTTCTCCTACAGCAAAGCTCTAGTAAATGATTGGGAAAAGTGGATTAAATCCAAGACTTGGAGAAAAACTTCAGGACTTAGGCAACCGAAAATGTTAAATTCTTCTAATGTAAAAGGATGATCAGTACCCCTACATTAAAGTAAGGAGGATATATTAGTATTAGGGATGATAACATGGCCCTATCAGGAAACATTTGATGAAGATGGGTCTTAGCTAGATTGATGAATGCAGACCTCTGATTCTGATGGACAAAAACTTAAGTCAAGGAGGCACAAATGTCTCTCAGGACTACATCCAGAGGCTCGTCTTTTTCCCTCTAGGGGAGAGTGTTGTACCTTTGGATAGTTGTACCTCTGTGGACATTTTAATTTATTAATATGAGTAGGGGAATTTGGTTTGTCTCCCTTCTTATGTGAAGAAGGCAGCACTAACAACCACTCAATTGGAAGGAAACTGTTCCAAGTCTGTATTAGTGATGGGAGAATCTAATACTTAAAAGAATTGAATACAGAGTATTCAAAAGCACCCTTGTATTTGAATATGTATTCGAATCCTTTTTCTAACACACAATTCTAGACTTCCTTCCCGTAATCCATTGTTTCTTGGATATTTGGAATTGCCCTGCCAAAAAGGTGAGAAAATCCTTTGCCTTTTTGTGTCTCTTACAAACATGTCATACCCATGATTTATGTACTCCCAAAAAAATTTTTTTTTTCTCTTTACCTGCTACTTCAGTCCCGTCAGAAAGATTCTTTTTTACTGCAGGTTTTGTCACCAATGATCGTAGAAATAGATTGAAGCCAAAAGCCTTAATCATATTTTGTTTAAGTACTTATAGTTTTCTTTATATTTCGGTTTATTCAAACTATTCATGTTATTTAATTAGCTGTTTGTTTAGAATTTACATGTTTAATTGGACTCAGTACTGAATAATGTTATGACCTGAGAAAATTTCACTAGGCCATAGGAGTTTTTTTATATTGTTAATCATATAAACCTGACATTCTAAGTGTTTTCAAAAAGTAACATTACTAAGCTTTTAATTGTCTAAAAATGTTGAAAAAGTAATGGTAATTGTTTATTTTCAGTGCCAAGAAGCAAAGCAGGTGCCAAACGGGGAAAATAAAGTTTACGAAGGAGAGTTTAGATAATGAAATTAAAGCTATAGAAGATGGGATTTATTTAGACACTGATATGAAACTTAAAATGTGATTGTATCACGTGGAAACATATCTAGAAAACATTTCCTGTACACTTCAAATTTTACATGAAACTTCATACACAGACGAGTGTGAGTTATATGATGATATGAGTCCAACTGTGGAATTTGGCTGAGTGCCACTGAAATCTATCACACTGTAGACATAAAAATTTCTTTTTTGTCACCCAGAAAAGATTGAAATTCTTTAACTGCATGATTATCTATCTGTCTGCAGGACATCTACAGGATCAATCGATCTAGACTTAAAATTTTGCATGCAACCTCAGCAGACCCTGTTAAGACCGGGACACACATACCCGCACCGCGCCTGACATGTGAGTCGGCCGTCATACGGTAAAAGAATTGCAGCGCAGTTTTCAACCTGCAAGTCCACACATGTCCGCACTGACACCAGACCGTCATGGCCGCACCATGCCCTCACCGCCACCGATAGTTGAAGTTTAAATTTTGACGGACACAGTGCAGTCTACGAGCAGCATCAGTCATGGATATAGAACAGAACACTTATCGAAGAAGTAAGGAAGTTCCAGTTATTTATGATCAATCAAGTGGAAAATATCGGAATAAAGAGTATAATGAGAATGTGTGGAAAAGATTACGGAAAATGAGGAGTTGGAAAAGTATAAATTTAAATAAAGTTTTGAAAGATAATTCTATGTTGGTTACTATTGCATTCTTCTTTTTCAAAATATTTAAGTAGTCTAAAAGTTTTATTTTATTTAATTATTTAGTATAGCCTACTAACTCTACATCCTGCGTTCGCGTACAAAATCATATTTATTGATCAAATTAACCCTCCATCAGGCGATTAAAATTAGAAATACCATCAGGCGCTCATGGAGGTTTCCTCCAGGTTAGCGAATAATGGATATCATAGTCGTTTAAACTGTTTTTATTTGTTTAAAAATTCATACTGATTTAATTACAATGTAATATATTCATTTTTAGAAATGAAATAAAAATACTCTCTTATGTAATGAATTTTCCAAATAAGAAATTCAAAATCTTAAAAAATGTTATTGTATAATAACAACATGATTTATTTTAAGGAATAATGCAATTAATTGTAAAAATGTTTAACCTACTGTAATAATATATGGAAATTAACTTACTTTTTAACTTCTTACAAAAACAACTTACTTCAGTTCTTGAGATATTATACAATTGTAATGTCAATTATTACTCTAAATAAAAATGTATTCTTTACTAAAATTTTTTTAACACTACACAAAGTTTCAAAACATTTTCCTTCTGGTTCTTATAACGACAATGTTCACTCCATAAACAGTACTGAAATGTTCCCTAGCACACGGGTACTGTACTGACAAGTCTCTCGTCTTCATTCTCCATTTCACAAAATTAAAATAAAATATATTGTAAAACTTAAAAAGAAACCATCACAGGTCACACATTTAGGTGTACACGGATTATTACTCCATAAAAACTAAACACAATAAGGCGCTCACAGAGATTTCGTCCAAGCACTACAAACACAACATCGGGCGCTCACAGAGGAATCGTCCAGTCTCGCACGGAAGTAGACCTCACACTGACAGATTTTGACAAAGATAAGCGGGAGGCTATTGTTTCGCTTCCCCGAAAGATGCTCGTGAATTACACTGCGGGAAACGACTGCCAACATCAGAAAAGTAGTACTATTTATAATAATAAAAAATACACGGAGGAAAACTCCGTTCAGCGCCCGATGTAGGGTTAATTACATTTTTTTACCTTAGAGTAAACTAGTCATATTTTCTAATTGTGCTAAAATTAGAACAAATTTGATAACTATGTTGTACATTAAGTGATTCTAAATTCGAATTATGTAAAATCTATAAAAAATTTCATTAATTAAGAATAACAAGCATATTGTTATTCTATTCAAGTCCATTGCGCAAAAATCTATTTATCTTGGATGTATTGCAGTTATTTGATACATTTATTCCGGTATTTTATATGGGTCATATTTAGAATGTTTCTATGACATTCTTTTATTCTTTTCACTACAATAAAATAAAAATAAAAATATTTTATTTATAATAAGATTTTCCAAGAAAAATCCATGTTCTCCAGTATATATTTTACAATATTTACTATGTTTTACAAATTATTATAAAAAGGCTTGCAACATGGCAAACTCTCTGACCTCACACTATAAGCTCTTCGGTTTAATACAAAAAATACTGAATATACAGTTTATAGTGATAAAAAATATAACCAAGATAATGTTATTTACAAATTCAACGTACTAGCTGATTGTACCAAGCTTTACTGCAGCATTGCAATGTTTCATTCACCATAGCGATTAATAAAAATAACAACAATGAAATTAACATTCTTCATCTCCAGCAATACTTAATCTACTGAATATTTTATAAGTATCTGTCACTTCGAAATCCAAAAGAAACACGCTCTAGTACAAACAGTGAGATTGTTGCACTCGGACAGCATACAGACATGTGTGGCCTCACGGCAACCGAACTGAGCCTGCACCGACACTCAGCCGACTCACGTGTCGGGCATGGTACGGTTATGTGTATCCCGACCTTTATACGGACACTGTGATAAGATACAAATTTGTACATAAGCCAAGGTAGATTTTTAAATTAAAGTTATGTGCTGATTTCTTATTTAAGTACTTGTTTTGAAACCAAATACTTGTGATATGTTAAAAAGATAACTGTTAACTATTATTTGGTTAAATTAAAATACCAACAGTGTTAAAATTAATTTCCAATGTATCTAGCTTACCTAAATAAGAATTATGGAACTGAATTAATTCAGAGAATAATGAAAAAACGTATACCGGAGCCTACTTGTACAGAAACTAAGCTCTGATTACCTGATAAAACCAATTTCTTTTATAACTGTATCCGCCTTTAATATAAGATAGGCCTAAAAGATTTAAAATTATAATATTAATTTACAAAAGCTGTTTTACTTATTGATTGTTGAACAAGTAGCAACATGTCACTTATAGCCTAAAAATTTATTGAAGAAAAAATATATATAGTGTGCCGACGTAGATACATTTTTGTGCAAAGCATAACATAACACAACACAAGTCGGTTAACAGGTTCGCTGCGGAGAAAGATACTCTACCCAATATGCAGAAAATCCAAATTCAGGAATGTATTAGATAATATTTTACTGTGTAATAAATAATGGGACTGTACAAAAAATTGGCCCGCAGTTTTGGTAAAATCATTTTTCTATTTAAGATATAAAGGTACTTATCAACACTGTACCAACATCAATTTCTTTAATCATATAAATAAAAATGAATTGCAAAATGCGTTGCTAAGTGTTAATCTTGAGAACTGCTAGACCAACTCAGTTAATTCTTTTTATTGAATATCCACTGATATCCGAGGAAGGTTTATATGAAGAGAATTATCTGGAATATTTTGGAATTCAGAAACAATCGTATTACAATGTAGTATTTATGTCTCATAATCTGAATTTGACATACTAAAAAGATGTTAAACATACCCTTTTAGCTAAATGTCGTCAAATTGGCTAAAATTTCTGATTACATTTAAATTTTGTAAATTATTAAGTATACAGTGCTTGATCAGTAGTGTAATGGAAATAGTAAAGAAAATGTTAATACAGCATCTACGTTTACTCCACATTGTGCCAGTGATGCATCAAAACTATCCAATGCATTGTAAATACTATTTAAACAATGTTACATAACCAACCTTAATAATCAATGTTTTCACCTTAATAACCTTAATAATTAAGGTATTTCAAACTGGTGGGCTTCCTTGACATTGTGATATGGCATTTTAACAGTGGTTTAAGGAAAACAAAGAAAATATGAACACTAATGTGCCTAAACAATCCATTCTTTCCCAGACTACATCCGAAAAAGAGACGTCTACAGCGCAAAACCTGATAAATGATTAATTTTGAATGTTGCATGAACTAAATAAAGATTTGCCCTTATACGGGAAGTAGATATGATTTAACCCTAGGCTTTAATAGGCTTCTCATTTTAACATATGTATGTATATTTTATTCATCGGGTCCAACAAGGCAACTATGGCACTGGAAATGTTTTAGAAGGAAAGTAGATTACCAGAGCCAGAAGTAGAGATTTTTATTTGGTCAATAAGAAAAGCTAAACTGTGGCATTCTAAGTGAATTTAAGTGGCCGGAGGCAGGGACTTTTTAACCAAAGTAAACTTCTCAGTGCTAGGCATTTATATACTTTTTTCTTTGAATATATTTCAATAGTAATAAAACTGAAATTGATATACCCTGTAATCCAACTTGTAAATAGGGGCAGAGGGTTATATTTGAGGTTATTTAATTTTTCCGACACCTGTTTTCCTCTCAAATGTAGTTTTAATGTTCACGGTATATTTTTAATTTAGCCACTTCACATTACTTTTATTCACATTATGTGTTATTTTTTCCATAAGAAAATGATTATAAAGTAAATAAATTAAACAATATAAAACAGTTGAGTTTTAAAAGATCTTAAACCCTCGTAAAAGGAACTATTATTTGAACAGCCTACAATAATACCTCCAAAAAAAAAAAAAAACATCCCTTACATTAGTAATAATCAGTAAAATATAAAACTTCTTTGTCTACTAACAAATGCTTGAGAGAGTTAAAGATATTATAAACTCACCTATCAATGTTATTCTACATAGTAAGAGTACAGTGGCTGCCATAGTAACCATAGGCTATTTAGCAATAACAAGGTAATGTTCCATGACAACTAAAACTTATGTAATAATTGTTTCATCCTCGCAAAAAAAAAAATAAAAAAACATAAAACAATACAACATCCACTAGACAAATTGCCTGAAGTTATAGCTAGCATAACATCTCAATTTAAATAGAAATATTAATTAAAGACACAATAAAATAGGCCACTAAAATTGGAACATAAAATGTTCTTGTATCACCCTCTTGCAATTTACAGAGTAAAATATGAATCAGGAAACAGGAAAAATATTTCAATCACAAGTTGTACAGTACCAAATAAGAATAAATATTAAAAACCCAGCCATCCCATCCTTGTATGCTTACCTATACTTAGGTTGTTATCCCCTAAATTTCAAACCTGTTATTTTGTGCAATAAATCGTTTGAAACTGTCTAAAAACTCTTTCTAAAATAAAATATACTATTTTAATTGTTAAAAATGAATTTAGATCATTTTAGGTATAAAATTCGACTAAATTCAATATAATCTTAAAATTATAATAACTTGATGGGTGATATCTAAAATTAATATAAATACTCCAGGTAACCTTGATTTTCACATTGTTTATTTCTAAACAATGTAACAGTCTAGACAGTGTCCCGCTGTGGCATGTTTATTCCACACAAATAACATATTTATAGTTTGAATAATTATTTGTGACCTCTTTCCATCCTAGGTACACACTAGGCATGTTTTTATCTTCGATCTGTAACTGTCAATTTGGAGCCCGAGTTTTTGAGGTGTGCGCAGAACGGCCACCACGACAATCAAATCAACTGTTGATTACGAATATTTAAAATATCGAATATAAAAACACGTGATCTTTATATATATATATTCATAATTAATAATTGCCAGCTTTTTTTTCTCTCTTTTAAGCCTCAGCTTCAGCTGTGTAGGCTTCGATGTACACTGGTTTATTTTCAAAGTACACACACTATTTTGTGTCTATACAAAATTGGCACTCCCTGGAATTTGAACCCGTGATCTCTCAGTTAGAGAGCCGAGACTATAACCATTAGTCTACGGAGGAGGACAAACCAGCTGGTTAATATTTTACAAAATAACAATATACTGTTTAAAACAAGTTAATTCAAACAAAGTAAAATCATTTGTGTACTGAGTAATGACAAGAAAAATGGCGACAACTTTTAAAGTAAAAATGTATTTTTAAACATTGGATGATATGATCGTCCTCCTATAAATCCAGAGTTCTGTTTGTAGTGAGATGAAAACTAGAATTCAAGGTGGAAATCAAATAGTGTTTCATTGCAAGAAAAGGCAAAACAAATAAGACATTACAAAACAAAACGCACTCAAAAAGACTTTTTTAAACACTGTAAATTTGGTTTAATGAATATATAAACAATAATGTATTATTTTTATTGGAACCTAACCAACTATGACTTTCTAATAAATTAATGTAGTTTAAGCGTCAATGGTACGTACAGAAAGAAATGCCATTACAGATTGGCTATGCTCTTGTAGAGAGATGTCTTTTGTATGGTTATAAAAATATAACTCAAGTATTATTATTTTCAGTAATCTCAAATAGTTCTTTTACTTAAAAAAAATGTAACTTCACCAAAGTAAAATCTTAAAAGCCTATAACGTAACTCGGTTCCCTCATGGTTCCAAAATAAAATCATGTGTAGCCTATGGTATTTGAGTAATAGCTGTAAGTACTAAGGCGATTTACATGTGTTATTTGTGTCACAAAATATCACACATGTATATCCTTCTTGTAAAAAGTAACCACTGTTTTTTTTGTTACATTTTATAAATATACATAGCATATATAAATTATTTTTCATTAAATTATTACTTTTTAAGAAAGAAAAAGTGTGAGCTAATAACAATATAACTTAGTTCGACCTTTTGGTTTCAATAGTTTTAGATAATCATGAATATTGAGAATTCGATACTTATGAATATCGAAGATTTGATAACCATGAATATATCAATGATTCAATTGTCTTGGTGGGCACATATTATAGCCTTCTGCAGCCCTTTTTTCTTGAAGAAGAATTATTTCAGAATAAAGTTGAAAATCATCTACAATGTATACATATAAATTTTTCTGGCTTGTAAATCAGGAATCAGGTACATATTGTGGAGCTAGTGGGCATTAGTCATGAGCATTTGTAGATAGTGTACAAATATGTTTTGTACCAGCGTTGAATTTTATGTTTTGATGGATAGTAAGTCATCATTTAGTGTAATGGCCTATTTAATGAGGGGTTTCTCTTTATCTTCACCTTTTCTGTTAATAAAGTGATTGGTTTGTTGATAAAATAAGGGGTAGACTTTTATAAGTGGATTACACTCTTTATTTGGTTGTTTTTATCTAATGGTTTGATTGTTGATGAATAATTCGATAATACAATTTATTTATCAAAACATATGATTCCTACTCATTAGTTATATTCATTTGTCATGTAAAAAATAAACAGCAAGAAGTAAATAATTTATTGAGAATTTGAAAATGATGATGAGTATAAGTAAATTATGTGATAAATTTCTATAATATACATGTGGGTTGGCCACTGCCTTCACAAAAGCAGTTGCTCACTGCTATCCGCGCAATCTATAAATATTGTAATGTCCTATTTATGGTGTATAGGTCTGGGCCATAGTTGGATTTGTTATTTTGAAATGTTATAGTTAAATTTATGTTATTAAATATAGTAGGCTAATGTTTTATTCTTGTTGTTAATACATTATAATTCTTGTCTCTTAGATAATATATTGAATAGTTCAATAATAACAATTGAATAATGAGTATAGGCCGCTTATTAGTCTCCCCAAAATAAGTTGACATGTCATCTGTTTAACCTACACTGTCCGTAGAGTTGCCCCAGGCTGAACTAAGATAACAGAAAGTATACTTTTTAGAGAACAAGCTTGAACAGTTTCAGAGATTTGCCACAAAACTGAAGCAAGTGACAGATGAAATAACAGAGCACTACAATGCTAGTTATGTCTGGCAGTAGCTCACAACGAACATGATAAAAAGCTTTCACTAATGCATTAGACTAACCTAGTTCAATCATAACCATTTAATTATAGGGAAATATTTTTCACTGTATTGCAAAACAATAACCACAAGTAATTGTTTAAAATCATGATCTAATTAAACTATCAAAACATTTGATGTTATGAAGTCATAGGTTAAGTAATTCCATGATCTGAGATCAGTTTACAAGACAGTTCTAAATTCAACATGTAGTAAAACAATTCTAATGTAGAATATTTTAAGAAATACTATAAGGACACTACAAGTTAAAATTAAAGGTACGCATAACATGAAATAACAGGTGTAAATAGACATGAAGGAAGGCGTAGGACAATATATAATTTAAAATTAAAAGCAATGATATTAAATTTACTTACTCTCATCAGAACTATCACTTTCTTCTTGATAATCTGCAAAAACATTACAATTAATTTACACAACACAATCGTTAAAAAGAATTTAAAATACTGAAAATAATATCATAACACTCACCCGCCATGTTGAAACAAAACAACGAAAGACGACGACGAGATGGAGATACCAGATTCTAGTTTTACCAAACAAACTTTTTTTACGTTATACCAATGAGAGCCATTATCTAATTATTAAAACCTTGGAAAAGTAGTGATTACTATATAGAATGCTATTTTCTTGTAAATTGAAGTTTTAATTTTTTTCATTGTACAATCCTGCATCAATTCAAGTTTAACTTTATATAAATTCAACATATATGTTTTGTATTCTATATTAACTCGTGTAATGTTCACACATCCTTCTTCGGCCAGAATGAGCGTAACGTAGTCACGGTATATGTAAAGTAACATAGAATGTACTTCATATTCGAATAAGCCATCGAATAGTGAGCCGAAGGACACTACGATACGATATTAACTATTAATCCAAATAATTACAATTAATTATTCTCTAGTGGAACATAATATAAACATAAGTTTTGTTTTTATTAATTAGTCTTTACGTAGATTTTATTCTGAACATTCCGCAAAATATGTACCATAGGAATGTTCGTGACAATTTATTGTATAATGTAGTAATTAGTCAACTAAAAAGAAGTTTTTCAAATATCGTGACTCAAAATCATGACATCATGACACTCAAAAATATTAATATTCTTAACACGATATTTACAAATACACTTGCCTATATCTCCACCATTAAAAGAGCTAAGTTATTTAGTTTGCTCTATTTTTTATAATAGTAAACAAATATATTTTCAATATTGAAAAGATTTTGTTACTTTACTTTGACCTTGAATTATGTAAATGCAGGATTAATCGTTTAAATAATTTCCTCTGGGTTGTAACCTTGAAAGATTTTTAGAGTTTTACCTAGGTATTTACATACCTTGAACGGTTATTAACTCTATAAACATTTTGGGCCCTATGTTGAAGTAAAAACTACTCATCTGATGCGAGAGAGTATATTGGTGGGCGATCCAAAGCATTTACAGTAGCGTTAAAACAGAAAGTAATGATAGACAAACCACTAGATTGAAGAACTTAAATAGAGGTTAGTACAGAAAGTATCGGGTAAAAAAAGAATATTCAATTGTGAATAAGAATAAGCTGGTTTATTTTTATTTATTGTTATTTTAGATTTTTGGCATCATACAGATGTAAGGATAAGTAACTTTCTGTTAGCGTTATTCCATCTAAATTTTTAAAGAAAACTTCAAAATCCGTCTCTTTTCAAGAATACGATTCTATTAAGATGTTTAACTAGGTTACTATGTGTGGGGGGAAAATAAGGGATTTTAAATCACAAGCCGCTACAATAGTTAAAGGGAAGGGTTCCAAGGAAGACCTCCCTAAAATATAAAAAACCCTTGTTTTAATAAAAAAGATTGTTTTAAAATAAAACAATTTGCTAATATATGTTTATGACTCCCAAAGTTTACTTTAAGAAATGTTCTTACTATTTGTTTGTATATTTAAATAACAGAAATATTATAAAAAGGGTAAAAGTCAACACTAGTAAATCAATACACCATTTATAATTGTATTTTAATAAACTGCAGACTAATGGTCAAAATAAATAAGCCTTTTTTGCAAATATTCTTTATTGAAGTATACATTAAAAATAACCTTGATGTTAACATAATTTATTTGCCAGTTAATTCGATTTTCTTGAAAATAGGAAGTGTAGAAATGAGTCGCCAAATGCCAAAACAGGCTAAATCCAAAATTTAAAAAAGTTGAGATATTGATGACATTGAGTTCTGTATTACCTAGGCTACAGATTTGTCACTTCAAAATGTTCCAAAACCAGTTAAAAACTGTTTAAAATTAATATTTAAAAGTGAAGGTTGTTCCAAAATCAGTTATATATCCTACAGCCATTCGGTTCCAAAAACAGTCATATCTGCACAGATGACAATGTTCCAAAACCAGCTATATCAAACTACAATAACTTACAATGTTTCATGTTTCTGTGTCAAAATAAGTTAAATCCCAAAAGACTTTTCCTATAGGGAACTGCTGATCATTTTCCTTCTGAATTAATTGTTTATTTTGTTGGCTAATTTTAAATTTCAAAGGCTAAAATAGTGTTATAAGAAGCAATAGCACTCAATTATTTAACATTATTTTAAAAGCTCCTGATTTGTTGTGTGTCATAAACATGGAGGCTGAACATACAGGAGGTATTTTAGAAGGTAGTGAAGGCGTTGGTATTGATATTATAAATGCTGAAGTTGTAATTGTTCAACAAGAAAATGTCAATATAATGGACATAACAGTGGAAACTCCACAAAATGTGGAACAAGTAGAGTTGGTAGAAGAGATGCCTGGCCCTTTGGCAAAGAAAAGGAAGAAAAACGAAAGAGCATGGAAGAAAACTGTTGCAAAAGTTGCTAGGTAAGTTAACAACATTTGGTAAAGAAAACTAAACTAGCCTAATCTTAACACTCATTTGAACTAAAATAACCTAACCTCAACTAAGCTAACCTAACCTCAACTAAACTAACCTATAACCGCAACTAAACTACTTAATCTCAACCAGCCTAAAGTAATTCAGCTTAGGCCCTAACTTAACTACAACAGTTTTTGACAACGTTTGCGATCTATAATTTGTTTTTATTACAGGTTAGTATTTTTTTTAAAGGTATAGGAGAACTAATAATCCCTATTTTGTTTTAGACACCGCCCGAAGGGATTTCCACAGATGCCTAGTTGTAAACATTCGGCCAAAAGTAAGTACCGCTGCGCAGAACTTTCCCTGCAGGATGTTAGAAAGATACATCAGCAATACTATAAAGACGCTGACCTTCAATCAAAGAAGAATTTTATTCTTCAGCACGTCATTGTTTCCTCAGCAAAAAGGACTCGTCTTCCAGAAGGTATCAAATCAAAAAGAAATGTAAGTACTGACTTTTTCTTACCTAAAATGAGGAACAACAAAACTGAGAATGTTAAAGTATGTCGGGCAGCACTACTTACAATTTTGCAAGAGAGTAAAAACCGAGTGCAATTGATTTGCAAAAAGTACCTGGAAACAGGCGTCGTACCTTTGGAGACTCGTGGAGGAGCACGCCAAGTTGATAAATATAATATAAAGAAAGACAGCATCAAATCTTTTATTAAAACATTTATTCCAGTACAAAAACACTATTGCAGAGCGAAAAACAAGCATAGGCAATACCTTCCAAGTGAGCTTAACATTACAAAAATGTGGAAAATGTATATTGAGCAGCATCCAACTGAAGAATTAAAGTGTGAGTATGACTTTTTCAGGCTGGTTTTTTCTGAGAACTTTAACATTGGTTTTGACGCTCCGTACACTGATAAGTGTTCAACCTGCACAAGGCTTGAGTGTGAACTAGCCACAGAAAAAGATGCAGGCAAGCGTGAAACACTAAAGCTAAACCTAAAAGCCCACAAAGTCCGTGCAGACAAATTCTACAAACTTTTGCAAGAAAATAATGATAAAGAGCTTATTCTGAGCTATGATTGTCAGAAAAATCTTGTCCTTCCTAAAATACCGGACCAAGCCGCATACTATAAGCGCCAGCTATATCTATATAATTTTGTGATTTGTGAGGGACATTCTAAAGTCCTCTTGAATTCAGAAAACACCTTTTCTTACCTCTGGACTGAAAACCAGTATGCAAAAGGGTCCAGTCAAATTGCATCTGCTGTTTACCACAGGTTAACAAGCGCTAACATGGAAAATGTCACCACAGTCAAACTTTTCTCTGACGGCTGTGGTGGCCAAAACAAGAACACAACTGTTGTCGGTATGATTGCTCATTGGCTCCTGAAAGATGCACCTAAACATGTTACTAAAGTTGTACTACTCTTTCCGGTAGTCGGCCATTCTTTCATTCCCCCTGATAGAGTGTTTGGAGTACTTGAAAGGAAATTTCAAGATCTGAGTGTAATCAACAATCCCAATGAGTACACTGAAATAATTGAAAAGCACTGTACTGTTGTGAAACTTGGGACGGATTGCCCTGTGAGTGATTGGAAAACTCTAACCGATGCTGTTCTAAAAAAACCAGGACAATGGCATTTTCAATTTCAAAAGGCCAAGAAATTTATCTTTTCAAGAAGTAAAAGTAATCCAAACTCCATCCTGGTACAAGGAGAAGCAAACTATGTATTTGAAATCGGCGAGAGTAAGTCAGTAATGAAAAGGGGGAAAAATTTTGACAATGCAGTTTTGAGAGTGATACAAGAAGGACACCCAGTGAAACAAGTAAAAATCAATGATGTGAAATGCTTGCTAAATCTCCACTATGGAAATGACTGGCAACGGGAGCCAAAGTTGAAGTTTTTCAAAGACTTATTCCAGCTACCTACCACCAATCAAGGCGAAGAAGATGATGATGATGATTTTGAAATAAATGAAGAGGATGAGCCTATGATTGAGTGAAAATATTTTTAATAAACGACACATTTATTTTATAAACTCTGTAGATAAATAAATTCATGGTTTTGTATTGAAAATGAATACGATTGTGTTCATTAATCCTAACCTAACTTTACCTAACAATATAGGCTACAATGTTTTGAGAAAAAAGGATTTAATAATATAAGGTTCTGTTTTTAACTTATTTTGGAATGGTAAACGCAATTTAACTGGTTTTGGAACCAAAGTTAAAAAGCAAATGGCGGAGAGTAAGTTTCCAAAAGCAGCTAAATCATAGTTACTGTTCCAAAACAAGCTGTGCCATATATTTAATCGGCTGCAGTAATTATAACTTTTGTACCATTTTTTAGCAATTTTAAAACAATATAACTAATTTTTTAACCTTTTTTTTAAACAAAAATCATAAAAATGTAATGGATGTGAGAAAAGCAATCAGTTTTTGGCATTTATCTAAAAAACTTGCAGAGTGGATTTAGCTTGTTTTGGCATTTGGCGACTCAAATAAAATGTTTGATCCGAAAATAATTTTTAATTTTCTATTAGGTAGACATCTGACAATTACCACCATGACGGAATTTTCAGAAGATTTTTTAATTTTCTCCGATCATGCCCAGATGGTTTCCAAAACCACCACAATCTTGTAATGTATATGAATATGAGCTTATGAAATATAACGCTAGGTAGTAAAAACAATATTGTTGTAATTTTTAAATTTCAAACTAAACTCAGTACATAGGCTGTATTTTCACATAGCTTAGGATGAGTTCGTTATTCAATGTTAATGAACAAAACCTTTCAAAATGCCGGCCACTAGCATTTGTGCATACATTTTATCTCAGTTATTTCTCAATATAGACCAAAAGCCATACGTTTTATTATTTTTCGTAAAAGAAGTACAAAGATAACTTAATAAGTTCAAATAGAAATTAATTACAAAGAAATCAGATAGCACGAACAGTTTTTTATTTGTTACTTTTAACATTTAAACTGCGACACATTTTATACATACTTTTCTATGAAGTCAAATGTGGTTTTCATTAACTGTTTTACTCATTTATTTATTACACTTTCAACGGTAAATCCAAAGTACATTAGTAGTTAAAGATTATCTATCAATATAAATATAATCCTATTGTCTTAATTAGAATAGCAAACAGGTGATTTGTGTTTACTACTAAAACAGTACAAAAACATCTTAGCAAAAAGGCATAAATATAGTAATAAATTAACAAATAACAATAAAAATATAAGAGAATTAATAATAACACAGTAATAATTAGTTGTAATAACAAGTGACAACGTAAAATATGTAGGTATAAAGTGTGAAATTAAAATGCAGTTCTTTATATAATAAATACTCTAAATCAATAACAACAATAATAAATAAATACAAAAATATATGTTCATTCTTTATATGATTAATTCTCCATCTCCCTCCCTAAGTCGTGTGTATCATATATATTGATTCACAGAACTTTGTCATTTTTCTTGTTTTGTATGTCAAAATATACATTTGCATATAAATACTGCAATATCTACTGGGCCTGTTAAAATATGAAAAACATTTGGGATGCATTAACAAATATCATGATTGGCAAATGACAACACTGATAATCATATAGCGCTTTCATTGTCTTCCTGACAGATATTATATTAGCGTTCTGAGAATGTATTTGAAAGTAAAAAGTGAGAAATGTTATTTTAACATTACGTACTTTCTCAATACACCTTGTATAACCTAGTTCATGAAAATATATTATTTGACCTGAATAATACATAGCGTTCCCTCACCATTCAATCAATTCCCTTGCAATTATCTAAAAACATGTACACTAGTAGGCCATTAGGGTAAATGTGATACGCAGTTCTAAATAAACCTATTTTACTAGTATGGTCAGCTTCTGTTGTATAAGGTTTTCATTAAGACACTATTAACCTAAAGTGAATTTTTCATGGCGAATGAAATTTATTTGTAATTAAACCTGATACACATGGCCTGATAATAAACCATTGGGTGTATCAAATAGATAGACACGACGGTTGTTTTACAGCCAGCTGTAGTTTGTTTAACACTAACTATGTTGCAAGGTAAGATTTATATTTTTTGGTTAAATTCATTTGGTAATTTGGAGGGAAGGTGAATCAGTAAACAAAAGTATTTTGAAGTTGAACAGATATCCTATTTACTTCTTTATTTCTCTGTAGGCCTTTATGAAAGTATGAATTCATGAAAAATAAGTTTTGAGTAACCATGTGTGATTATTTAAAAACCATATAAAGGATAATATGTTGCAAAACTGTCCTCCCGTCTGCCAGATACGTACCTTAATTCAGTCAAACCTTGAACCTCTGAAAAATATAAGAGCTGTTCAGATGCTATATAAAAAAGATCCTGAAGTTTTAAACAGACTGTGACTTTTTGTAAAATCTGTAAAACGCCTACATTTTGGTAAAAAAATAATTTCTCTAGGTCCAAAGTTAAGGTAGTTATAACAATATTTTTACCGGTATATCAATTCTATACTTTTGCTTTACTATATATTTATGTAAAACGTGTTCTAACTTTGTCACTGTAATATTTTCCATATATTACCAGACTAGACTTGTACACAAAATTAAAATGAGGTTTTCGTCCATGTTCGTTATCAATTCACAAACATTACACAAAAACACATCAGATGTATATACCAATAATGTCTTAAAACTTAAAACATTGTTCTGTAATTATTAATGAAATACTATAATGATTTTTCATACTTCCATTTTTCATATATGATTGTTCATAATTTTTCATAAATAAGAACAAAAGACGAGATTCTACAAAAGCAGAATTTTTTTAGGATTTGTTATTTTTGTCAGCTGTAGGTTATTATGAATGTATATTTTATATTATATAATGCTAATATACATGGAGAGTGCAAAACGTGTAAGAATATTTTCAGGAGGCATATATTACTAAATAATTTACTTTAATATTCAACATTATAATTCAACGACAGTCCTCAATTCAGTCCTGTTCATATTTTACAGTAATTGGTAAATACTTTGATTCAAAAGGAAATAGAAGGTGTCTCATCATTTGTCATTTTGGGCCGAATGAAGTATTTGTGAAAGAAGCTAAGAGAATTGTTCAATCTAAAACAATAAAACAAGAATATTATGACATTCTTTTGCCAGGAGTAAGGCAATGTGGCAACAGCGACGACGCACCGTGCCACTGCTGGCCAGACCACTCGGGTATAGATAGACATCGCAGGACAAAAGTTCACTTTGCTAAACTTCCCGATACCTTGTCCAACTGCCCATTCCACTTCAAACAATCATCTATTACCACTAGTAGTTCAGTTGATTTGCATCTATCCACTCCAGTGTTCCCAATAATCAAGGATGGAGTACAAAAGTTTGTGTTTTTTAGTGCAAATGTATGTTTATTCGGATTGCAAACTGTTTTTTAAAGCATTGGGTTAACTCACTTGCTTGGAGAAACATTTCTAATCCCAGAAATCCTGATGATAGGAGTAGTGTCTTCAGCAAAAGGTTTTCGTTTTGAATGTAAATGGTAATGTCGTATACACAAATTAAAAAGAGAAAGGGGACTAGAAATGATCCCTGTAGAACTTCAGTGCGGATCGTTTATGGACTTCATATTTTAAATATAGTTTTATGCTGAATTTCAACAACCTATGATGCCTATTGTTTAGGTAAGAAGTGAGCCAAGTGATGGCTGAATTTTATACACTATGGCTCACAATTTGCCAAAGAGAATCTTTGCATGGACGCAGTTGATGGCTTCTAAAAGGTTGCCAAAGTATGTCATGCTGTCTCACTCGCCTATGCTGCATTAATGCAGAAATTCACAAAGTCGATGAGAGGAAATTTGATTTATTTTGATTTTCTAAAGCCATGCTGCCTGTCTACTAGGAGTTTATTGCTAAGTAGTCAACTATCTGATCATAGATTGTTTGATCAACGAATTTTGATACCATTGGATTGATATTGGACTATAGTCACACAAATCTCCAACATTCTCTTTCTTAAACAGAGCCTTAACCTTGGCAATTTTGCAAGCATCAGAGAAGGTACTGCTATTGAAACATTCATAAGATTATACCAGCAGACGTGATAATTCTTCCTGGTAAAATTTTAGTGCTTCCATGCATATTGCCATCAGTTTCAGATGAGGCTTTTATACTTAAATGAGTGAAAAGTTCTTTTTCTTCTCTTTTTCATCAATCATCTTCAAGGTATCTAAAGAACATTTTGACAAACACATCACTATTACTGTTAACATTCAATTGATTTTTAATCTGGTAAGCTATGTTTGCACAATATGTATTAAATGCTTACTGATTTGGTTTGGGTTAATTAATCTAATATGGTTATTATTTAAAGTTATCTTCTAAAAATTGTTTCTAATTTTACTCCTAAAACTGGTTACAACATTTCAGTATTCTTTCTGTATGGTTTTCAGATTTCTCAATCCTATTTTAATTAGAGCCGTTGGGTCTACTCAGTGGCTGAACTGTCTAAGTGGGACCACATCAAGGAATGGGTCTCCAGGTAGGGTGCCCCACCCCAGAAACTGCAGAGACATAGGACATTGTTGGAAAACTCATCCTAGGCAACATCATTACACGAACATCTCTGACTCAATGACTCTATCCCACCTGTTCACAATCTTTATTGAATTCCTCTCTCCAAGCAAATATTCGAGAAGTTAATCTTCCTCATCAGCCCTACTGCACAAAAGCTCCCTCGTTGTGGATGGCCTTAGCAGTGCCCAACTTCCAGGGAAGCCTTGGTCCTCTCCTGAAGATGGGCTGCGTTAATTCATTTTGCCGATAGGTCGCCTTGGCGGAAGGTTAGGAGCCAGCCACTTCGATCCTTGATCAGGTAGTGCAACACAGAGCAGAAGTTGGATTCTGCATGGCAACGGGCGGCCCCCTGTCCGTTTGTGTATTTTGGGACAGGGAAAATGAAGACCAGGGAGGGAACTAGGGTGCGACTTTTTATAACACCCGTTCCTGGTTAATCTGGCCTGCCCTTTGTTGTATGAAGAGCTGGTAAAATCTTATGTAAACCACAAAAATAGTTCTGAGAACAAGGCAAATCCATTCGGGAAAAGTGGCTTGATTGCTACATTGCTAACAATATCTTGTTTTCATTGCTTACAATAATTAGATCTAGTAAGGAGTGGGATTCAGTAGTGTGATGTATTGAATTCAATGGGGGTATCGTCTCATTGTATGATTTTAAATTGAAGAAAATTTCTTTATAGTAATAGTTATGGATCTTCACCAGTAAGTCTGTTCATATCTCCTATAACTAAGACACTTTAAGTATGAAGCGCAAGAGGTAGTTTTCAAAATCTATCAGATGCCCAATCCTAGGAGATCGATAACAAACTCTCAAACCCGAACATCATAACCAGATAAGCCAATTTCAAGTAACGAATTCATAACATGAAGATTCTCGTGGGATGCATGCAAGATTTAAACTCTAAAATGGGGTTTTACATAAACAGAAACACCTCCGAAATCAGTCAGTTCTGTAAATTGAATAGCCAGAAAGTGATACCTCACCAAAAATACTCGGCTTTACCATAATTTTAACCATCAATGCAGTAATAGTAAATCAGCCCTATAGACATGGACACAGGTCTGAGGCACATACATACACACATATTAATGTAATACAAGTATATCTTTTGTTCCCTTGGAGTTACAAAATGGCCTGGGAAGTTCCATAATATTAAGTTGTCTAATTATTACTATGAGTAACAATTCCATGATTTTATTATTTCTATAAACTAAATGGTATTGTATAAAATAAAGTCAGTAGTAAAATTCAAATACAAAGATTATGAAATTTAACTAAGAATTTTCAAACAAGCAGAAAAGTAAAATATAACATATTAAAAAAATGTTTTGTAATCACTACAAATGAAAAATAAATAACTAAAAATAATATCTGTTTCAAGATACACACTTACATCAACTACTAAAAGATCACTACGACAGCGTTATCCATTTTAGTATTGCTATGTAATCATTTCTATATAACAATAATAAAATAATAAATAATATAGTAAAAAATATAGAAAAATAAACTAGACTCTTTACTTAACCTTTGAGGGAAAAACAATGTGACATAAAACACTCATATGCATAATGAAATAACATTAAAATAAGAATAATTTAGTGCAATACACCTCCACAATGTATGTATGAGCATCGTATAAAAATAATACAAATACTATCTTTTTATCAATATTTATATTTGGATAAATTATTATAAAATCATCAATTATTAATTTGATGATTAATATACATGAAATTAAAAATTAATGTTATAAAGTAGAAAGTACATAAAAGTTGATAGATTTACATAACAGAACAAAATAACATAATTAGCTGTACTACACAAGACTTAAAAATAATAAATATTTATCTAGTTTTTCATGGGTTTCTATTATTTTCTTCCCATTTTAAAGTTATTTAATTTCGGTGATCCGAGTCGCTGTGTACATTGGCTACTGCCCTCACCCGTTATCCACTTGGTTGGTCCGCCCGTAGTCCTGATATTCTCCACCGCTGAACACTAGGAGGCAGTTGACAACCAGTTCCTGCTTGATCAAGGCCAGTGTTCTTCAGTAGCTTCTTGGTCATGAAGAAGCGGTTGCGGTCACAGTAACTAGTGAACTGCACGATGATGGGTCTGGCGCACCCTGCCATCCGGTCCAGGCTAGTGATCCACCCAGTGAGACTGATGAATGTGATTCTCTTAGATATTTAAGTTAAGTTTGTCCTTGAACAAATTATCAAAATGCAATCTGTGTCTTCCTTTTGTTGTTCAGGGACACAGAGAACCCCTAAAATTTGTCTGCTCCTAGTCATCTGTACAGAATTGCAGCTCACTCTCCAGTCCTCTCATCTTATCCCTTCAGCTTATTCTGCACATACCCTCCTTCAGGCTCATTATTTCTTCATGTGCAGTGTTCAATAGCAAATTAGTTGCTTAGTGCAGTGCATGGGAATAGGTCACAATATAGAAGAAGAAGCTCGTCTTTCTGGAGACACAACAATGAGACGAATGCAGAGGCATTTTCCATCTTTCATACCAGCTACAGAAAAATAGACAGGACCTTGCAGACTTTGTGTTGTTTCCAAATTCAATGAGGGATGGGAGCAGAAAGGGGGCGAGTCGCGATACATGTTCGCTGAATGCAACATTGTGTTGTGTGAGGCTCCCTGTTTCTTAGAGTTAGTGTTGTTGTGTTATTGAAGTTTTGTAAATAGTGTGTGCTATAAAAAAATTGTGGTATATATCCATGGATAAACATACAATATGGAGATGGATACTGCAATATAGTGAAAAATAAACATGCTATATTGACTTTACCAAATCCCACAAAAACTTATTCATAAACATATAAAAAAATGCATACGCTCCTACGTTACATTGAATACATTCTGACAATTACGGAATTTCCGATATTTAAATTTAATTCAACAAAATGAGGCCATTCATTACTGAAAGATTCAAATAGATTACTAAACAATAGATTTAGCATCATAGTGATGTCTACAAATTGCCACACAGAATGTTACTACTGCACAAAACGTTTTTCTACATGTCAATCAAAGTTTAGACTATTCTATTGGTCCTTTTTTCAAATTTTCTTGAACTCTCACATTTAGTGGACCTTTTGTCTCGCCTATATATTCCCTATTACAAGAATATGTTATACTGTAAACACAGTTCTTTGAGTCCTGTGTGCCAGTTTTTGGTTTGGTTTTTACAAGACTTTGTATAAGAGCGTTTTGTGTTCTAAAAGTGGATCTACTATTACGTTTTCTGCCTAATATTCTAATTTTCTCTGATAATTCTGGCACATAAGGCATTAACACGTACATATATATTTCTTTGTTTTCATTTTCTGACTCATTATTTCTTAAAGATCCGATTCAACATTTTTGATTTCTTCTTTTAACCCATCTTTATCTGAGCACAAGCATTTTGCTTTGTTAAAAAAAGAGTGTGCGACTCCCTTTTTTGATGGTTGAATTGAGAGTTTAGGTATTGGCCTGTGTGTGTTTTCGTACAATAAACTGTTGTCTTAAGGATGTTCTTATCTATTACTACACACATGTCCAGAAAAGGGAGTTTGTTTTGGACTTCTACCTACACGAGAAAGGTTAAATGCTGTTTATGTGGGATAAAAATGTATTAAGTTCAGTGTCTCATGAGGGAAGACGATGAAATTGTCATTCAGGTATCTCCACTCCTAGGTTTGAATGAGGTGAAGCCAGGCGTTTATGTTAAATTCTTCCACAAAAATACCAGCGAAAATGCCAAATGATTAAATGAAAGGGCTAGTTGAAAAGTTCAAAATTGCTCAACATTGGTGGTCTAAAAATCATCACATGAATGGGATGAAGCATAATACACTGCGAGGAGAATTTCTTTAACCCATTCGCTGTTGTAAAAGGAATAATAAGGATAAACAGATGCTGACAATTTTTAAGCATTACTTAGCGTTTCATGAAGGCCCCAACTGGAGCCATATGTACTGCTTGCACTGCTGGCCTCAATAGGGGCTGGTCTTATCATATGTGCAAAAAGCAAACTTATTGAGACTTGATACATAAAATTAGCACATCAATCGCTACACCAACCTTAGGTTGAGGTTAGGCCACTTTGGATACCAGTATAAAAAAATAACTAAAAGAAGTAAAGTAAAGAACGTCTTACTTTACTAAGTGAAGTTACGGCTAAGAAGACCTCTCTAACACTTAACCTGGGGACTAACTGCTTAAAGGTGACTTCCGGACCGCCACCAATGGCTGTGTAGGTGGGCTGCTTGTAAGGATGGAATTGCTCAGTGGTCATCCATCCAGGAGCAGCCATGTTTGACGCTACTTGATTCAGTTATCTTGTGATAACCACTATATCCGCTAAACGGTTTGTGACATTGGCAAACTTACTAGGAAACGTAAAACGATTTTAACAATCAAACTTCAACCAACAAATTCTTACACACACCATGACATAAATGTCTAGGACCAAAACATAGAGGCGGAAGCGGCTGCCTTTACTTTTCCCCCTCCTGATTTTTTAAATGGGAGTCTATTGCTGCAAGTTCTAACTCAAGTACTCGTTGTCTCCTCAACTGACAAAGACAATAAATTTCAATCAACAAAATGTTGTGAACACATTTTGTAACAAATCATTTGTCACTTGTTGCCTCAATGTGTTCGCTTTTCAATCAATCAGAATACTTTATTAGTATACATCAAGTACAGAATAGGCGTCAGGAGTAGAAATAACAAAATTGAAGTTACAAGTAACCTCAATTTTGTTTTACAGTGTAATATTAATGATTAATGAAGTTTTGAGTGTGGTGGTAGTCAACTGTGCGGGGACGGGTGTCACTGGAACATGGCTGAAGATTTCCAATTGATGAATTCTTCAACTGAGTAGAATGATCTCTCTGTAAGCCAAGCTGATAGACGCTGTCTTGTACTGCTTACATTGGGGCCTTAAGTAGTAGGTTCAGAAACTTCACTCCCATGTAGGAAAGGCTTTGCTTCAAAGAGTGAAAGATGGTGTACCGGTAGAGTAAAATTCATAGCCTGTTGAGTGTTTCGGTTGTGCCTTTCTATGCCTTGTTCAAGTTGCAGTCTGCAGGCCTAGGTTGTTACAGCTAGGATGTACATGCTGGCCACTGTTAAGATTTTCAGTTCACGGAATTTAGGTCTGCAACTTTCTCTTTGGTCAATCTCTGTTAGTATATGTATTTATTTTTTCTAGTGGATAAGGACACGCTGTAAATTGGTTGCTGATGAATTTCCTCATACTTCCAGGCCATAACGAAGATGTGATTCGACGAGTGAGTGGTAAGCTATCTTGATGTCACTTATAGTTTTAATTCTTTTAATGACATAGAGACTGCTACTCAATTCACTACAGAGACTGTCAATATGAGGGGTCCATGTCAGTTTCTGGTCTAATATTACACCTAGATACTTGGCTTCTTCTGAAGCTTTGATATCCGGGATCCTGTTTACTGCATTATTTCTTCTGCCAAACACAAGTTGTTGTGTCTTCTCTTCATTAACTACTAGGCTATTGTGGTGGCAGTATTGTATTGCCATGTTAGTGGAGACAAAGGAATTAATTTCAAGGGTTCCAGGCTTTTTTTTCTCTAAGGAGGAGTACGGTGTCATCAGCATACATAAGAGACTTGCTGTAGTCTTCCATGTAGTGCGGGATATCATTTGTGAATAGGATAAAAAGGATGGGGCCCAGTACTGAGCCTTGTGGAACACTCCTTACTACTGGCAGTGGCCTTGATCTCACTGTTTGTGTAACCCGTCTTTCAGTATGTTTAAGTTCAACCATCTGGCTTCTTCCCGTTAAATAGCTATTGAACCATTCTGCAGATTTCCCAAACAGTGATCCAAACAGTCAAATGCTTTACTAAAATCAAGAAGAATTGCAGTTGGTGTGTTTCCTTTCTCTAAGTTGTCTATTACTATAAATAAATTAAATACTAGGTTAATGCTATTATGGCAGATGTGGTTGATTTCCCATGTACAAAACCATGCTGATGTGGTGTAAGCAACTGATTGATTGATAGGTGTTTTAGTAATCTGTTAAGTACTATTTTTTTCAAAAAATTTGGAAAATGTGGGAATTAGTGAGATAGGTCGGTAATTCTTTGGGTCCAGATGGTTTCCTTTTTTAAATTTTAGATAGACCTTAGCAATTTTCAGCTCACTTGGAAAAACTCCCTGTTGGAATGAGCGGTTGATGTTGTATGTTAGTGGTCTAACAATTTCTTTTTTAGATTTTTTCAAGAGATTAGCAGATACATCATCTATTTCAGCTGATGTTTTGTTTTTTAGGGTGTTAATTACTTGACTCAACTCCTGCTCGTTTGTTGGCGGAAGAGACATTTGGAATATCTGATCGTGCGCTTCTGTATTTTCAGTTGGCTGATAGTGGCATTGAGGATTTTTTTGAAGGGTTTCATTGGCTATATTAGTGAAGAACTCGTTAAGATGATGAGAAACTTTTTGAGGATCATTAGTTTTTATTTTATAAAACTTTCCAACTAAATAAAAAATATATAATTTTTTATGATACAGAACGTGTCAATAGCTTGTATATTTTTAAACATATGCTATTATTAAGAAGAATTTATGTAAAGAAAACATAAAAATTATATTTCCATATAAATATGTTTTTTGTATGAAAGAAATTTCCTGGTTAGTTTGAGATATATAAAAAAGTATGACAAGAAAGGATTACTAAAACTGATTTCTAATGAGTTACTGTAACAAATATCTAAGTGATATTTTACTTCAATAGAGAGAATATTAAACCTTGCCACCTAAAGAATTAAAATATTGAATATTTAATTCTTCACTTGTTACAGTAACACACATAATGTTTAGTGCCATTGTATGACTAAAGAAATAGACTTGGGAACTGAAAAATTTACCATTTTATATTAATATTTTATTATAATAAACATTACGGTTCTGAACCTTATAAAAAATATTTTCACTTTCATTCATTAACAGGCTAGTTTTACTAGAAACACGCAAACAATAATAAAAAATAATATCTACAATGAGGAAACGTAACATATAAAATGGCACATAAAATGGTGTTTTAAATGAGCACTGATTACAAAGCAGCAAAGAGATGACTAGTGACGTGTCACTGAGGAGATGTCTTGTTGAGAAGCTATGTCATGTGTTGTCCTGATCGAGAGAAGAGATGACACCACGACACATTGGGCACTCTGTCAAGAGAGAGGAGCACTTTGTGCAGAAGCCTCTGAAACAGCATGATAACATCTTTGAAACACAAAATTATTTAATAAAGAAGAAATTGATTCAAAATAGTGAAAGAGAATTATGTTTTTAAGAATTTTACATTTTAGTGGATTTAAAAATCACAGCCTTTAATAATAGACAATATACTCTTTATTTGTAATTTCTAAAAGTGATGCATTTGTATCAATGGGTGGTAATCTTGCTTTACAATTTGTATAAATCTCAATTTTTCTTTTTTTTTATGCTAAAAACCTCTTAATTAAGTAGGCCTATACAGGTCACTTCACTAACCAATTCCAAAGTTCAAATTTTCATTTTGTTTCCTACATGTATTTGAAGTTTTATGGTATTGTATTGATGGTGTCTTACCTGGTAAAGACTTGAAAGTAAACCCTTGATATTTGCAAACAATTTGATTGATGTTGTGTTAATATACTGGGTGTCTTGTAACTCTCTGGACAAAGGTATACCATGTTATTTTTCAGGTCAAGACAAACACATTTCACCACATGAACATGGGTCTCCAATGCTTAGTTTCTTATATGTCTGTCTACTTATTTTATAACAAAAATTAATTTCTTAAAAACTAGTAGATTAAATTATACCCAATTTGGCTCAAATGTTTACAGTAACAAGACCAGTTACTGCGAAATATATTATCTTTAATATTTACGAAATGGCGGTCATTAAAACATTTTAACTTTGAATATCTTAAATATCAGCAATTTTTCTAAAGAATTACAGCAGTAACATTTTAGAGGATTTACTCACAATCTAATGACAACAAAATTAATTAAACTGAGTAATAAATAATCGATTTAGAGGAAATTTACTGTGACAGTACATGGCTCCCATTGAGGTTCTCAGCAAATAGACAACAATACAAAAGTGAATAAACAGCATCTCCACACACCCCCCCCCCCCCCCACCCCCCCCCCCCCCCACCCCCCCCCCCCCCCACCCCCCCCCCCCCCCACCCCCCCCCCCCCCCACCCCCCCCCCCCCCCACCAAAATAACATTATCTTGGTTATATTTTTTATCACTATAAACTGTATATTCAGTATTTTTTGTATTAAACCGAAGAGCTTATAGTGTGAGGTCAGAGAGTTTGCCATGTTGCAAGCCTTTTTTATAATAATTTGTAAAACATAGTAAATATTGTAAAATATATACTGGGAGAACATGGATTTTTCTTGGAAAATCTTATTATAAATAAAATATTTTTATTTTTATTTTATTGTAGTGAAAAGAATAAAAGAATGTCATAGAAACATTCTAAATATGACCCATATAAAATACCGGAATAAATGTATCAAATAACTGCAATACATCCAAGATAAATAGATTTTTGCGCAATGGACTTGAATAGAATAACAATATGCTTGTTATTCTTAATTAATGAAATTTTTTATAGATTTTACATAATTCGAATTTAGAATCACTTAATGTACAACATAGTTATCAAATTTGTTCTAATTTTAGCACAATTAGAAAATATGACTAGTTTACTCTAAGGTAAAAAAATGTAATTAACCCTACATCGGGCGCTGAACGGAGTTTTTCCTCCGTGTATTTTTTTATTATTATAAATAGTACTACTTTTCTGATGTTGGCAGTCGTTTCCCGCAGTGTAATTCACGAGCATCTTTCGGGAAGCGAAACAATAGCCTCCCGCTTATCTTTGTCAAAATCTGTCAGTGTGAGGTCTACTTCCGTGCGAGACTGGACGATTCCTCTGTGAGCGCCCGATGTTGTGTTTGTAGTGCTTGGACGAAATCTCTGTGAGCGCCTTATTGTGTTTAGTTTTTATGGAGTAATAATCCGTGTACACCTAAATGTGTGACCTGTGATGGTTTCTTTTTAAGTTTTACAATATATTTTATTTTAATTTTGTGAAATGGAGAATGAAGACGAGAGACTTGTCAGTACAGTACCCGTGTGCTAGGGAACATTTCAGTACTGTTTATGGAGTGAACATTGTCGTTATAAGAACCAGAAGGAAAATGTTTTGAAACTTTGTGTAGTGTTAAAAAAATTTTAGTAAAGAATACATTTTTATTTAGAGTAATAATTGACATTACAATTGTATAATATCTCAAGAACTGAAGTAAGTTGTTTTTGTAAGAAGTTAAAAAGTAAGTTAATTTCCATATATTATTACAGTAGGTTAAACATTTTTACAATTAATTGCATTATTCCTTAAAATAAATCATGTTGTTATTATACAATAACATTTTTTAAGATTTTGAATTTCTTATTTGGAAAAATTCATTACATAAGAGAGTATTTTTATTTCATTTCTAAAAATGAATATATTACATTGTAATTAAATCAGTATGAATTTTTAAACAAATAAAAACAGTTTAAACGACTATGATATCCATTATTCGCTAACCTGGAGGAAACCTCCATGAGCGCCTGATGGTATTTCTAATTTTAATCGCCTGATGGAGGGTTAATTTTGATCAATAAATATGATTTTGTACGCGAACGCAGGATGTAGAGTTAGTAGGCTATACTAAATAATTAAATAAAATAAAACTTTTAGACTACTTAAATATTTTGAAAAAGAAGAATGCAATAGTAACCAACATAGAATTATCTTTCAAAACTTTATTTAAATTTATACTTTTCCAACTCCTCATTTTCCGTAATCTTTTCCACACATTCTCATTATACTCTTTATTCCGATATTTTCCACTTGATTGATCATAAATAACTGGAACTTCCTTACTTCTTCGATAAGTGTTCTGTTCTATATCCATGACTGATGCTGCTCGTAGACTGCACTGTGTCCGTCAAAATTTAAACTTCAACTATCGGTGGCGGTGAGGGCATGGTGCGGCCATGACGGTCTCTGGTGTCAGTGCGGACATGTGTGGACTTGCAGGTTGAAAACTGCGCTGCAATTCTTTTACCGTATGACGGCCGACTCACATGTCAGGCGCGGTGCGGGTATGTGTGTCCCGGTCTTAACAGGGTCTGCTGAGGTTGCATGCAAAATTTTAAGTCTAGATCGATTGATCCTGTAGATGTCCTGCAGACAGATAGATAATCATGCAGTTAAAGAATTTCAATCTTTTCTGGGTGACAAAAAAGAAATTTTTATGTCTACAGTGTGATAGATTTCAGTGGCACTCAGCCAAATTCCACAGTTGGACTCATATCATCATATAACTCACACTCGTCTGTGTATGAAGTTTCATGTAAAATTTGAAGTGTACAGGAAATGTTTTCTAGATATGTTTCCACGTGATACAATCACATTTTAAGTTTCATATCAGTGTCTAAATAAATCCCATCTTCTATAGCTTTAATTTCATTATCTAAACTCTCCTTCGTAAACTTTATTTTCCCCGTTTGGCACCTGCTTTGCTTCTTGGCACTGAAAATAAACAATTACCATTACTTTTTCAACATTTTTAGACAATTAAAAGCTTAGTAATGTTACTTTTTGAAAACACTTAGAATGTCAGGTTTATATGATTAACAATATAAAAAAACTCCTATGGCCTAGTGAAATTTTCTCAGGTCATAACATTATTCAGTACTGAGTCCAATTAAACATGTAAATTCTAAACAAACAGCTAATTAAATAACATGAATAGTTTGAATAAACCGAAATATAAAGAAAACTATAAGTACTTAAACAAAATATGATTAAGGCTTTTGGCTTCAATCTATTTCTACGATCATTGGTGACAAAACCTGCAGTAAAAAAGAATCTTTCTGACGGGACTGAAGTAGCAGGTAAAGAGAAAAAAAAAATTTTTTTGGGAGTACATAAATCATGGGTATGACATGTTTGTAAGAGACACAAAAAGGCAAAGGATTTTCTCACCTTTTTGGCAGGGCAATTCCAAATATCCAAGAAACAATGGATTACGGGAAGGAAGTCTAGAATTGTGTGTTAGAAAAAGGATTCGAATACATATTCAAATACAAGGGTGCTTTTGAATACTCTGTATTCAATTCTTTTAAGTATTAGATTCTCCCATCACTAATACAGACTTGGAACAGTTTCCTTCCAATTGAGTGGTTGTTAGTGCTGCCTTCTTCACATAAGAAGGGAGACAAACCAAATTCCCCTACTCATATTAATAAATTAAAATGTCCACAGAGGTACAACTATCCAAAGGTACAACACTCTCCCCTAGAGGGAAAAAGACGAGCCTCTGGATGTAGTCCTGAGAGACATTTGTGCCTCCTTGACTTAAGTTTTTGTCCATCAGAATCAGAGGTCTGCATTCATCAATCTAGCTAAGACCCATCTTCATCAAATGTTTCCTGATAGGGCCATGTTATCATCCCTAATACTAATATATCCTCCTTACTTTAATGTAGGGGTACTGATCATCCTTTTACATTAGAAGAATTTAACATTTTCGGTTGCCTAAGTCCTGAAGTTTTTCTCCAAGTCTTGGATTTAATCCACTTTTCCCAATCATTTACTAGAGCTTTGCTGTAGGAGAAAGAAACTCAACAGCCTGGCTCTGTCCCTACCAGAAGGCCTTCAGTGCATAATTTTGCAAGGGTCTCTGCTGTTTCGTTCCCCAGAATGCCTTTTTGGTCCAGCACCTAGCCAAGGGTACAGCTAGCAGTTTCAAAACAGCATTTTTTCACTTCTAATGTATCGGATAAACAAGTCAATAGAAGCGGTAACACTTTAAATCTGGAATCTACAACTTCATATGCTTCTTTCCTTCTTCCCAAGTTTGTTAGAAAGCCCATTTTCTTAAAGAACAGATTATTTTTTTAAAATTATTCTGTCATTATCTGCTCCAATCCCATGTCTTTTATCTGCAAATATTTTTTTTTTTGTTTTCATACTTTTGAGTAGCGGGGAATATCACATCTAAATATTTTAAAAACATATTGCTGAAACATCACTTTGAGGAATCCTTCCAAAGTTTTCAATTACTTTACTCCCTCCTCAAGATTAAGATTTTCACACCTCCTCAAACACTTGTCAACACTTTCCAAAATATAAGATTTTGTGCTTCAAATTTACATTGGAGTCTTCTGTTAATGGTCTCAATAATTCTTGTATTTCTTCATAGCTTTTTACCAGCTTGGGCAGTGTCTGCTCTTGCAGACGATCTATGTTCTGATTGTACCTCACCACCGGCTTACAGTTTTTTGTCAAACTTTGGTTCAAAATACTCCACCTATATATTAACACAGAAAAGTAAGTTAAACATTTCCTGGACAAGGCAAAGAAAACTTATTTAACATGCAGCATTCTGCAATAGCCGTACCAAGAAATTTAGTGAATGTGCTGCACATGGTATGTATTCAGCAAGGGGACTCTATTGCCTAAATACTTTAGGAGGTCCTGACATGTTAAAAGCTTCGGTGTAACCTTTAGTGCAGTCATTGAAGCGAAAAATACGGTCTTACCTCTGAATTTTTTACTGTGAACCGATTTGTATGAAATTTCGGAATTAGGCTCATCTTACCCTTAACTTCAAAAGTAAAAATGATTTGAACTCCGCAACCACCCTGGGGGTGGTTGCCACCCCTTCTCAGGTGTAAACAACCCCTTAATGGAAAAATTGATATTGAGCCATTTTATCGCTAGAAAAAATGTCTAATAGTAAGTGGTGAAATTGTAAAGTGTTTTCTAACACAATTACCTCATATTAAAATCATTTTCAACCCCTTGAAAATCTTACAACCCTTGCAAACAACCCCTAAATTGAAAAGATCACAAAAAATACTTTGGTATGACATAAAAAGATGTAAGTATAGAGTAAGTAATATTTTATATTCTCTATAATAATTATCAAATTTTTAACCCCCTTTCAACCCTTGAAAACTACCCCTTGATAAAAAATTGTTAAATCGTTTTTTTTTATCTACTTACATTTTTTTATTAAACACGTGCTCATTCCTTTGCAGACGGAAATATACTGGTCACATTATAACGAATAAACGGAGCACGCACAGCTTATCACCTGGCTTTTTCGTTGGCCCCTTCACTCAAATGTGTTATATATACATATAAGAACGTTGGTATGTATTCATGCCTACGTTTCCAAAATATATGAGCCATATTATGTATATATATATACACATTACAATAGTTTTGGGTCTCTATTATACTGCGTACTTTCACATTGCTCCAAATATTCACACTCCGAAATTTTCAGTTACTAAGTAGAAAAAAATATGATAAGTTTTTGCAATCTTCTTCAATTTTCATGCAATCACAATTTATAAAAAACCATTGTAAAGGTAATTAAGAGAGCTACAACATCTTTCATTGCAATATATAGTAAAAAACCTTTTTCTAAAACGGTGAAGGGTTAAAGGGCTTAAGAGAGGCTGTGATTGTGATGCCACGCGCTCTTTAAACAATCATATCTCCGTCAATTTTTGTTTGACAGAAAAAACAAAAAAACCAAATTGTTTGTCAGAAAAATTCCTAAATTTTTCATCCCTACACTTTTATACGTATATGTCGTCATTTTTAAGATATTATGAAAAACCCGTGGTTTTTTTAAAATTTGAAATTTTTTTTTAATTTTGAAAAATATGTGTCCTGAAGCAGCCAAACTGATACAATCTATCAAACTCTTCATAATAAAGTTAATTCTAGGCGGAATACGATTAATTTTAATTTTGGTGGAAATGGCACTTATGATCTAAAAGAAAAAACATTAGATGCTCCTCTTATTTGCAATACTGCTCACTTATTTTACGTGCAAAATACTTTTAATAGTGCTCATTTTAAGGCTTATTTCAAGCACTACAAAACCCTTTTTTATTAGAATGCCTAAAATGCATGTGCTTGCCGCTAGATGGCATTGATCACATCGATTAAATTTCAGACAATATAAAAAACTGCTTTGATCTTTAATATCTAGCTTAATATTGCACTTAGAATACTTTATAAAAAACCAAATTGTTCATTTTTTTACCTGCTACAATTTTGTTCTTTATAACATTTTCGTTAAAACGTATATTTTTGAAAATATTTTCAAAAAAACCGATGAAAAACGTGAAAAAAATTGTGAATTTTCAATTGCCAATAACTTGAAAAGTATTGGATTTTTCGAAAAACTTTATAGATGATTTTTTGCTTAAAAATTAGGCCTTCTATCGATATCCGAGGTTATGTTAAAAAAAAATTCACCCCCGAGAAGGGGTGGCAACCACCCCCAGGGTGGTTGCGGAGTTCAAATCATTTTCACTTTTGAAGTTAAGGGTAAGATGAACCTAATTCCAAAATTGTATGCAATTCGGTTCACAGTAAAAAAATTCTGAGCAATAATGCTTCAATGACTGCACTACTTGGGCCCTGCATTTCCTTATATTAATTTCAAAACTCAAGAGAGCCAACTATAGCTTTTTCTAGCATAGGAGTATATGATATTCCAGGCAGAAGCTTAATGAGACGTTCTACTGGCTTTTGGCTCTGTTTGATGTATGTATAAAAAAACAATAAGCAAATGGTCAGTATGAAAACAATCAGGGATGAGTAGTACCTAGCTTCTTTTATTTCATTAACTACAGTTTTTATGTACACAGTTCTCCGTAATTTAAATTAATTTATTACATATTTGAGAAGAGAAGTATACCCTTGATCTTTGTTATCATATTTTTCAATATATTGGGCAAGGAAAGGGTCATATTCACTAATTAATAACTCGAGGCATTCAGAATATAAATCATATGAAAATAATCCAAAATCCTCGTGCCTCCTTGGTAAGGTAAACTCCTAACAACTAAAACTCATACAACAGAAACTATTCTTTAAAATATATTTCGCAAGTAGTGTGAAGGAAGATTATGTTTCTTCTTAAAAAAAATTAAGTATAGAATGCCTTATTTTACCAGGTGAATTTAGGGTTTAAAGCCCTCTCTAACACATAACCAACGGCTTAAAGGTGACTTCCGAACCACCACCAACTGCCAGGCAGGCGGACTGCTTGCAAGGAGCGGTCATCCATCCACACACTCGATGTTGCTTGATATGATTATTATACAATAACAGCCATATAGTGTATAAACATAATTTTACCAACCTGCATTACTTATTTTAAGCACTTTTTAATAAGTAGTTCAAGTTTGTCACTCTGCCTTTTAGCGGCAAGTTTAATGTAATCGGCACCAATTACTTTTTTACCACCACTTATGAATGTAATGTTTATCTCACTCAGTATAGAGCCACAGTGAAAATGTTAACTACATGTATTACAGTTGTTGCATGGTAGTTTAATACGTTGACTGAGACAGATGTCTTAACGGTGCACTATCAGATAGATACTAGTCGATCTCACTCAGTATAGAGCCACAGTAAAGGTGATAAAAAGTTGAAATTTGTTGTGAACCTCCATCTGTACTACCTCAATATTGAAATGGAAATAATTTTCATCAGAACACTGGAAGATATGCTTTGTGTCAGGATTTTCACTGTGTGGCAATCGTAAAGTCTCCCACACTGACTCGGGAAGTCTGGCGTGCATTTAAATTTATTTATTTATGAATCAAATGAAATGTTAATCTTGATTCAGAAAGCAAATCATGATAAAGACCTTATATTTGCTCCTTAAATAATGTGTTGTTTATTATTTCTTCTCCAATTAAGTACCATAAAGGGAGGGAGTGTTTCTATTTACAAATTAGAGTTAGGAATGCCCCCCTTAAAAACGTTCTCTTTAAAAATAATCTAAAGAGAGTGGATATCCTAAATCCAAATTATTATTCAAGCGTGAATACTAGACTTTTTGATTAGGCCTATTCTGTATAATATGTATACATGTGTCTTTAACATATTCCCATAAATCCAAGAAATTTAAACCTGTATTAAACATCTCTGACTCTATTTGCCAACTCGATACTTGTGTTATCTTGCAACTGTGTGGTATGTAACTCCAGTGAATCCAGTTAAATAAGTCCGGTAAATCCAATATTGAATTGAAGCGGTCTGTTTTGGGATTTACGTTCATTTCTCTTCTGAAGTGACTGGTTGGCGCTAAGTCCTAGTTTAGGTTTTAACCCTATAAATGGCAAGCCCCGTCTGAGACGTATGATACACGCCGCTGTGAAGTGGCAAGCGCCGTCACAGCCATCGCTTCACATTTAAGGCTGTTGCTCCGCAACCGTCCATTATTTTGAGGCCTAGTTTGAACTATTGTATTCTCCATGAAATTTCCTATACACATCATATAGTATAGGGTGTATTCATGTTACTAATTTTTGCTGCCTTAAATGAATCCAACAGTTTTCTTTTGACCTGGCGGCAGACGAGATAACAGCTGTCTACTCATCTCGTCAGTGTTTTGTTTGGCGACTTTGCGTACTGTTATTGTCAGTATATTGTTGTTTATCGCGTTGTTTGTGTTACCGGTAAATGTTTAGGTTATTCATTAGTCATGGAAAATGTTGGTTCTAGTGATATTCTTGAATTATTGCAAGAGGAAATTCTTAGTTCTGACGAGGAAAGTGATGTCTCCGCTGATGAAATATCGGATAATGTTGTGAGATTTTTAGTCAAGCAGTGAAGACAAAAACCAACTTAGTGATGAAGATTCAAGTGCGTCTGACTCTGAAAACCCCCTTGTACATAGACTTCCACAACCCCCACAACCTTGTACTTGGATCCAAGTACATCCACCCGAGCCAGACAGAAATATTGATGCTGAGTTCAGCGTAAGAAACCCTGGAATCAAAGACTGTCCTGCCAGAAACTCTAGGCCTATAGAATATTTTTACCTTTTCTTTACCAACTACCTATGGAATCTGATAACAAACTAAACTAACTTATATGCTGCAAAAACTATGAGAGACAAAAGGAATTCTGGTGAGCTTAGACGATTTTCTAGGCTGAAAGAATGGGTTCACCTCACGGTAAGTGAAATAAAAACCTTTATAGCATTGATACTAAATATGGGACTAGTAAGGCAAAAAAATATAGTTGATTACTGGAGTACCAAAAGAAATAGATACCATCCATTTTTCCCCGAGAACATGACTCTGAGAAAATTTCAACTTATTAGCTCTGTTTCATGTAAGCCGCTCTCAAAATGTACAACATTGTGATTATGATTATTTAAATTTAAAACTAAAAGAGCGTTTTGTACCTGGGCAAGGTAAGGAGCCAAATATATTTGTTCCTATTCTATAGTTCATAAGGAAAACAAAAATATATAATTTTGCTAGGTTATCACTTAGACAATATTTTCTAAAAGTAAGTCTAACGATCACGGCAATTTACCCGAAAACGGCCTGCCACTGAGACTACAAATGACTGCCACTTATAGGGTTAAGAGATCTGTTGGTGTTTATTTCTCTTCCGTGCCTGGAAATAGTTTAGCGTAATCTATAAACATAAATAGGAAATACAGAGATACTATTACTGAAACATATTAATAATTCCTGTCAGTGTCTATTTATTTTCATTGTAAAATATACTCGCTGCCATGATGATGGTTTTCACAATAATCAAAAATTGCACTTTTTTGCTGATGCTTTGATTTTTTATTCCATTTTCAATGATTATGGGGTCACTACGATCGCTTGTTTCCTCACAACACTGTAGTTGGAGTGAATTTTTGGTCATGTTTATATCTAGTGTCTCCAATTTTATTGCTTTGGCTACTGCAAATGTGCCATCCCAAATTGTCGAAGGAAGCCATTTTGAGTACCTCACCTTCACACTTTCACAATTTTTAGCTCAACGCATGTGTGATATGTGGGGTGGGAATTCCCTGTCTAAGTGTGTCTGTAGCACACTTTTTCTCTACATCCTCTGTGTATCACTGTAATACAGTACAGTTTCAATTGACCTTGAACATTTGGATGGACGTTAAAAAGTCATTTAGCAGAGTTCCCATCCACATGCTTGTTATGGTGTGGACTTACATGTTTGAACGGTTTTCTGAGCTTTATGTTTTTAAGTTAACAAAACTAGAAAGAGAAGAAACTCATGTTAGAAATATAATTATAGAATTAGAAAACAAAAGTGCATTATGGATTCTGACGGTGAATAATATTAAATATTTGAGGGAATCCCACCTGTGTGTAGTTGCATTACTAATCGTAACGAAGAATAACATGGAGATTTATTAATTTTATTGTTTAATACAAATCTTTATTTGTAATAGAACACACACAATAAACAGAGTGACTGAATCTCTGTTGCTTGTGTCAGTATGTGACTAATTTACTCCTGTCATGGAGTGTTAAATAACTAGAAAAACGCTCATGCATGTGAATTTGTTATAACCAATCAGCCTATATTAATTTGGTCAGTGGATTGACAATAACTGAGTGAACAACTCTTGTGTAATCAGCTAATTTAAACTAACAAAAATACTGACATCAACATTGGAGCTTAGGGCAGAGCCCTGTAGTCGGATGTGTTTCAAATCCTCAAAACGCACATCTAGAGTGAGAGCTTTCAATTGATGCCAAGTGTATAAATAAAATAATAAAACGTTAACTAACGGCTTAAAGGTGACTTCTGAACCACCATCAACAGCCAGGCAGGTGGGCTGCTGGCAAGGACAGGATCGCTCAGCGATCCATCCACACGCTCGATGTTGCTTGATATGATTATGTCACAATAACAGCCATATATGCTGTTAATTTTACCTACCTGCATTTTAACGCAGAAGAACCAAAATGATTTAGTAATAAACAATGAGACTGGACCTTTCCAAAATTCACCATTACTGCCTTTAAACCTTTGCAGGCTCTCACAGTAAAATTCATAAAAAAATGTTTTTGTTATAAAACAGAGAATAAAACTAAATAAATTTTAATAGGAAATTTTTAAAAATTATGCCATGTATCGTGACTATAATTTTATGTGTGAAAAAATTATGTTACATAAAACTGTCCTCATCTTACAAAAGTTTAAGATGAATAGTACATGTAGGATAACCAAATTGTAGCAAATTTAGTTATAAACACAAAAATATATAGTTTGATTGGTTAGAAAATAAAAAAAGTGATAATAATTATGTTTATACTTAAAATTTGCCATTTTTCAGTTGCAGGCAACACAGTGAAATAAGTACTATCAAACAAATATTTAATAATGTTTCTTACCTTTTTTTTATGTTTGATGATATATAACAATATATAAAACAGTTTTTAACATTTTAGAATTGAAGAAAAAACAAAACAAAATATATTTACACTAGGTTTTTGGTTTTCTCACTCTGAGTCACTTGCTTCTTCTGGCAGTACATGCTGCTTTTTGGCTCCTTTCAGAGTCCTCTTGAAGTGTTGCAATTCACTATAGCACTTAGGATGTACTCCGCAATATATTATTAAATTAAAACTGGACACAAATCAGGTATACGCACTCCCGAACAAATAAGAAATGATTTGTTTACAACTGGCAATCTCCGCTACACAGATACGATCGAGCATAATGACAGCTTAAAAAGTTAAGCTGGTTGCCATCTAGATACAGCACAAAAGATAGTCAAAAACCACTAAACCTTAAAAGCAACGCATAAGCAATAGATTGATGTATAATTTAAAGGTCTGTGATCGGTAATATGCATTTTATCGGTATATTACGAATTGACCCCATTAGTGTTGATTGCACTTTAGAAGTGACCTCATTGACACCAAATGGGTTGACCGACACTTACAGGGTAAATACTAATTCTTACATATACAGTAGAAATACTTCCTGATCTTTAAAATTGTATCTCTTTGTATTTTTATCGACATGAATTTTATTGAAGTCTAAATTGTTTATATTATTACTTTACATTTATTTCAGTGATGTGGGTTTGATGATGTGTTCATTAAACACGAAAGGCCTCACAAAAATAAAAATTTCATAATTATTGGAGTGTTTGTTCATAAATTCAGTATTTGATTCCATTAAGAAGCTGGTAGAATATAATGTAATTATTAATATAATTTACTTACATGTAAAATTGTATAGTATTAAATCCATCTTTATGATCTCAAACATACATTGAATTTGATACAAGACAGTCCCTACACATGATTATTTTCATGAATGAGTATTAATTCCCAGCTGTTACTTATGTCAATAATAAAAAGCAAATGTTTATCAATAGAAATCAAAATGTCCACAGCAACAAGAATAGTATTTAGTGTTTTTTGTTCCCAACACAATTTAGGTTCCATAGATTCTTATCAAGTCAGTTGCAGAGAGATGGGACAACTGAATCAAATTTTAAGTAAGCAACGAATAAGTAAGACGGATCACAATAATTGTTATTGTATGTAGTATTATGTATTGCTTGACATTGTATAGCCAGTTATCAGAAATAAGCAATAAAATTAAGTTCCTGTAGTTTAAAAGTGTGTAAACCAGTAGCTATTGATCATAAAACATTAATGTTTGAAAATTAGGCAAATTGTGATTGATTATACATATCAAATTTGTAGGTATTGCTTTTGATATAAAGAAAATTGCCTTTATATATGTTTATATCAGTTACTCTCAAAAGGTTATGGACACTTTCAGTTTGTTTATAGTTTTAGATAATTCCAACATGGAAACCATAAAAAAACTTCTTTTGTATTCGCTTAAAATGGACCTTTCATGCAGTTTAGACTGACAAAGAATTTAACTGATAGAACAGGTCTTCTATTTTTATTTACCAAATGAGACTCCTTCCTCTGAGTCATTGGGTTCAATCAAATCAATTATGAAATTTTTCCCATTTTTGGACTCCACAAACCCTTTTTGTTGTTGTTCAATACTTATTACTTGAATTGTTCAGTACTTATTCTTATGAATAAGAAGTAGATATGAAAAAGTACGACGTCATGACACATTACTTTATAATAATTTTTTAGTTATAGCCATTTGAAAATGTTTTAAATATGTATTTTTAGGAGTAGGAAAATATTGTAAACTATGTTCAAGAGACATGTCGTTTCAAAAGAATTGGTTACAAATAAGGAATTCATAAGGTTTATTACTTTATTTGTAAAAGCATAGAAATTTAGGGCATGTTTGTAAACTATAAAATATTTTATGTTGTAATCTGCCATTTTGAAACGGTTAAATATTGATTGAAAAATTTCATCAAACTTTTATCTTTTTACAAGAGATTTATAACCATGAACCACATACACAGATTTACTTCTAAAATCTAGTTATAACCTATAGGAATAGAACTGGGTACATTTAAATTTAAAAAAAAGTTTCATTTCTTACCCAAAAATGGCTCGAGTTCGACACATGGTTTTGTATGTAAAAACAGTTCTTTTTTAAAGACGATTAAAATAAGGTACTACTTTATATACTACTCCTTTTATATATTTTGAGTTTTCCTCATTTTTAACTTTTACATTGTATTTATGTTCTAGGGAGAGAAGTTTTGGTAAATATGTCCAAGTGACATGTCATTTTAAGGGGCATTCATTACAGATAAATGGTTTTTCTGGTTTCACTATTTATTTTCAAATGTACAGAAAAACTGGGTTTTAGTCAATTTCAAATTTTGTTATGTTTTAGCCGGCTAATGGTTGAGTAACAGAAAAAATTTAATAAGTCATTTTGCATTTCATTTCATTTTGAAGCATTTTTATTTCATTACAATGTTTCTTTGACTAGAGTTTTAAAACTATGTACCAGTTTTCACTGGTTTACATTTGAAAATGTTGAGATTTGAGCCTGGGATTTCCAGTTTTGACACACTATGTGTCACAACACCTGATGGAAATATTGTGTGGATTCCCTGTGGGTATTTTAGGGAATATTTGTTTCTTTGATATAATTTTAAGATTTTTTATATATACATTTGGAACATCTTAGCTGACTCAACCTGTTTAAAGAGAGAGGGCAGTTGATTATCTATAAAATTTGCACACAATTGCATTGGCTTCTAATGGAGACATGCTTATTTCTTCTATTTTCAGATTCTATTAAACATTCAGTATGTCAAATTGATAAATTTGCAGTTAACTTATTTTTAATAGTGAAAGATTTTTTTCAGAATCTGTAGTTTTATTTATCTTGTACTGTGACTTTTTCTTTGTATGCAAGAGAACTATTCATTATTATATCCATTAAAATATGAAATAAAAGTAACCTCTTTGCAAACATGTCAACTTGATAAGAGACTAGACTCACTGTATACAAAATGATAAGCATGTGTAATATTTGTCCTGATTTAACCATAAATGTTAAGTTGAATTTCAATAGTTTTTTTAATACATTATAACATTGAGTTTAAGATTTTCTGTGTCCTTTTCAATAGTTTCACTTTATTGTATGAATTTAGTATAAATTTACAAAGTGATAGTTTCATATATTATCTGTTCATTAAGTGAAGGGAAGATGAATAACGACTGAAGATGTGACATGTAACAGTAATGTCTCATCGTGACAAAATTAAGTTACTCTTGATTGTAACTTATTTAAACAATAAAAACTATTTGTAAGAGGTGGAGGGCGGAGGAATTATAATACTCCCAAGATATATTTACACTGCTTGCCAGGAGTATACAATATGTTGTGCACATGCGTAGAGACGTAAACCACCACCGCGTCCTATATGAGCTGACTGTACTCTGTAGACTGCCTGAGCGGACTGTACACAGACAGGGTGCTGTTGCTCCTACCCCTCCCTCCCCTGACCTTAGTCCACGACCCCGTTTAGCGCTTTTTGTACGCGACTCACCCCGTCCTGCCTCGCCGCCATCACTCCCGGCTCTGACAAAGTTGTAAGGGGCACCTGAGTGTTGTGGCACCCCCCTCTGTAATCCGCAGACCATCACGTCTGTCTAGTCTAACAGCCTGTATTGTCACCTAGAGGAAGTGACACCACATTGTATGATTACTGAGTTTTATAAATCACAAACACGGAACAGTACAACAGTTTCAGAAATATAAATATTTGTTTTATACACTAGTAACTGTAATGCAGATAAACCAATTATTCTTGTTCAAAATGAGCCTCTGTTTATCCCAGCGTTGGATTAGACCTTTCACAGATTTATTATTTTAAAATATAAATTGTAATTACACTTATTTATGCCATACCAAAAATTATAACAAAAATCAATCTTTATACGAACGGATGGACATTGTGAACTTAAAGTTATAAATTACTTTACAACATTTAACAATACATATACAAAATATATCAGTACGTTGCAGCTTCATTTGCTTCTGTAAATTAGCTATAAATGGTAACTAACTATGCATTTTACTGTCGAATTAGTATTGCATTTATTATTTGTAGTTGATGCTTATTTGTTTTTGGAATAATAACCCTTTAGTTTGATTGTACTAATAATGTCTAGTAAATTCTGAATTCCCGAAAAACATAATTTGTAATAAATTCTATATTTCAATAATGCACAATAATAAATTTATGAACGTTATTGTATTTGATCGTATTAACTGTTCTTTCATATAAAGATATCTTAAGTGTTTACTAGTGTTTGTACCGCACAAGACAAACTTTGTTAAAAAATACATTTGAAAAGACTAGACATAACTTTTGTTATGTAGGCCTATATTACATTTATTATGATAAATATTTGTATATTTTATGTTGGATTAAAATAAAATATACAATAAGAAAATAAGTACAATAATTGTTTGCAATGGTTTTTGAATGCGCTGAGATTTTAGCGGACCCTCCACGGCATATTCCTGGAAATGTTGGTAAATATTTTAAAAGTTAATGGGATCGAATATAGACAAATTAATTCGATGTTCAAATACTATTTTTGAGTACCATTGGTATAAATTAAGGACCGGTTTCGGTTTATTGTAAACGGACAATAATTATCTATCCAGGTTCTTTGAGACATGTCTTGTAATTTGAATTCTAAACGAACGACTGAGCCAGTGTTACTCTGCTAGTACAATATGAGAAATAGACGCTGGAAGGAGGTAAAATGGTCAGATCTAGGTGCCCCGAGTGGCCCCCCCTCTAGATCCAACCTTGAGCGTCTCGAACATCCATTCCACACTCGCCACTTCCGCCAACTGCGGAGAAATGCCGGGAATGTCGGCGGTAGTGCCTGAGCTGTATTTTCGCGCAGCCCCTTCCCCTTCACTGGTAGCCCTTGTAGTTTTTATATATGTGAGTAATGCGTTTTCTTGCAACTTGTGTAAATTAACAAGCTATACCGTTTAACGTACAGTATTTGTATTCTATAGTTATAGCTTTATATCTAACGTTATAATTAAAAATACAATAACATTTGCATGACTTTTTTTCAAAATTAAATTTGTTGTGCTGTAAGCTTCTGGAATTGAAGCAGTCTTGTGGAAAGCTCATTTATTTTCCTGCTTTACTGGCGTTCATCATTGTTTCTATACCCCTTCCCAATCTCTAAACCATTCACTTAATTATTTTTGATCGCTGACTCTCATTGTATGGTTGTACACGCCCAAAACTTTTTTTGTATTATTTTCAGCAATTCGACCAAAAATATCATGCTTTGTTACAAAACGCACAATTATCAAAAACCGCATGAGAACAGAGTTCCAAATGCGTATGGGAAGCATATAAACGGAACCTTAGACAAGATTTTTACGATTTCCAGGGGCAGAAGGGGATGAAAACGAATCAATGTTTAATATTGTAATTTTGATGTAAAATTAAGGCCTATTCAGTACAATCAGCTCTTAGCATGGGCAAGCCATTCAGTAAAACTCAATCCCTCTATGTTTTGACAAAGCCAGACTGATAAAGTGAAAATCTCGGAATTACTAAATGTTAAGATAAACTCGATACAATCATGTGACATAGTTGCATGCAGCCTCAGCGGACTTATTACTCGACACGGAGTAGTAGTATACTCTCCTATCTTGTAAAAGTAGAACTGTCAACAGTTCAGGTGCCGTGATCCAATTTGTATCGCATAACCACACGTAGTCTCAGTCTCTTAGTTTGGTGCTGATATAATAACTATTATCTATTTGCGTCTGGCGATTAGTTTAAGTGATTGCCAAATACGAATATTAAGTACAATCAGACTCAGCTATCCCCATAAAGACCAACCTATAGGAGAAAAGTATTGACGTAGTCTCAGTTTCGTAGTTTGGTGCTGATATAATAACTATTATCTATTTGCGTCTGGCGATTAGTTTAAGTGATTGCCAAATACGAATATTAAGTACAATCAGACTCAGCTACCCCCATAAAGACCAACCTATAGGAGAAAAGTATTGACGTAGTCTCAGTCTCGTAGTTTGGTGCTGATATAATAACTATTATCTATTTGCGTCTGGCGATTAGTTTAAGTGATTGCCAAATACGAATATTAAGTACAATCAGACTCAGCTACCCCCATAAAGACCAACCTATAGAAGAAAAGTATTGACGTAGTCTCAGTCTCGTAGTTTGGTGCTGATATAACTATTATCTATTTGTGTCTGGCGATTAGTTTAAGTGATTGCCAAATACGAATATTAAGTACAATCAGACTCAGCTACCCCCATAAAGACCAACCTATAGAAGAAAAGTATTGACGTAGTCTCAGTCTCGTAGTTTGGTGCTGATATAACTATTATCTATTTGTGTCTGGCGATTAGTTTAAGTGATTGCCAAATACGAATACTAAAGTAAAATCAGATTTAGCTAACCACATAAAAACCGATCTTCGAGTGAAATAAGTGAGTTGTCTTCGCCTCGTATTCTGGTGCTTATATAATAACTGTTATCTAGTTGTGACTGACTATTAGTTCTAAGTGATTACCAGATACGAATATTAAAGTACAATCTGACTCAGCTTACCTCATAAAGACCGACCTTTAGAATAAAAGTATTGACGTGGTCTTAGTCTCCTAGTCTGGTGCTTATATAATAACTATTATCGAGTTTTGACTGACTATTAGTTCTAAGTGATTACCAGATACGAATATTAAAAAATCAGATTCAGTCAACCCTATAAAACCAAGGTTGCTACACTCCATGGCATTGTGTAACGTGTATTTGTTTAATCTTATAATTAATGAAGTATTGGCAAATCGGTTGATAGGAACTGTGATGTCTAGAGGTAGTAGACTATAGAGTTTAACTATTTAAGATCAGTGGCATGAATAGCTTTAATTTTTTGTGGGTGTGCGGAGGGGGGAGGGGTCCACTCCTTTAAATTCAAATGCGTATCAAATTCCTTATCAAACTCTGTACTTTAGAGCTAAGTTTTTATACTGAGTTCGTTCATGTCAATTCTATGGACGTTCCATGGTTCATTTCATATGAAAGTGACATGCTTCGTTCGAACTTGTTAAATTTAACGTTACAATATCATCTCTTATGGTGGGTGGGTGGTAGGTATATAATATCTACCTCATCGTTGAGATTGTAAATGAATGTACAGTAGTAGGTAGTAGTTTTTATTTAATGACTCGTGCTTTTGAAGTTAGAGTACTCTTAGGTCGACGTTATAAAATAGTGTGCAGAGTACTAAGTAAAAATCAGTAAAATTATATTTTCAGTGTTTTAACGAATATGTTATTGTGAGAGATACGAAAATGTAAGCTTTTTGTCACCATAAGATCTCATGTTGTATTCCGAACTTGGCATTGGTATTGTAGAGCCACACTTCACTATTTGTAACATTTGTAACCCGGAGCTAGCAGTGTAATAAACACAATGGCATTTTAATGAGTGAAAGTTAACGAGTTTTCTTAATAGTCTGGAATGTTTGTTTTAAACTTCACATTTCAAAAGATTGAAACCTTCATTATCATATATATCTAAAGTTAGTCGTATATATTACTGAAATCGTACCTACATCAATCTGTAAGAAAATATGGTATATTACGACTCATCTGCCTTGTGTGAAAGTTATAAGATCAGACCAAAACAGTATAATTTAGTAACAACATGGTTATATTCAGCGTTTAGTGGAAGTGTCAGATCGTGAAGTTTTCCATTTATAAAAAAATTACTATCTATTAAAATATTTTTAATTTATACAAATATGAATTGCCTTTATGGCCATAATGGTATAACCGGTTATTGCTCCGTTTTTACTGTTTTCTAAAAGTTCTAAAAACGCCCTATATAATACAACGAATTTGTTTAAAAAAATACTTTTAATATACCAATATGATTATGTATTGTACTATGTAATTTGTTAAAAATAATCCAAAAGAGTCAATCTCAATTGATTTTGATAAAATCAGAATGTTTTAAAAGCATTAACAGCAAATCCCAACGTGCGGTTGAATATGGACCGTGCCAAGATGGACGCAGTTGGCACGGCTGATATTGCGAATCTCACGTGGAGGGGACGCCCAATCGGAGTGCGCCGGGTCCGCCAATCGCCGCTGCCACAACCGCCGTACCACTGGTTGCCCCTACCCTACCACGGCACGGCGCGCCATACCAACACTAGAGTATAATGTATTCGCATGGCTCACCACATCTCGCTGTACGCGGTGTCACCATTGTTGAGTGCCAATGTATCAATGTTACAAGGGGATCCGCCACTATCTACAACTTTTCCTTTGCTAATTTTAATTTTTATTATTACATGTGTTTAAAGGGCACTAATTATACGATTTTATCAATAAAAAGTGTTTTATTCATTTCTTCTGAGTTTTTTCATTTTGATTAATTTTATTACGTTTGTTGTAGTCTTTGAAAATATGAAATATTTTTAGTGTTTGATAACTTATTTTAATGAATTTTATTTCATTTTGATTTAAATAAAATAATGAAAATTTCCGGTATTTAAACTATCCTGACCCAAATAAAAAGAAAATTTTTATATCCTTAATTAATGTTACCAATAGTTTTGTATATTTTTATTTATTAAATAAAAATCAAACATGATAAAAGGTTCTAGAAGGCGCTAAACCTTCATTATATTACTATAAACAAGTGGTAAAAACGTCAAAGGCATAGGTCAATTACATACAGTTTATGCTTCAAGAAAATATATTGAATAATAGGTATTACCTAAAATTGTATTGTAATAGCATCAAATGATATAAAATATGTTCAAGATGTTAAAATGTCCCCTAGAAGCTCATTGGTTCTTATGCAACTCCTTCCCTGGCTCATTTTTACTCTTCCTCTTTTAGTTTAGCAAACTTTAATACTTTTCTGTACTTTTTGAACTTTTCAGTTCTGCGACCTTGCGCAGCCGCCGCAAGCGATCGCCGTTCTTTTTCTTTTCAGCCAGTTAATCAAAGCCTCTGGCCTTTCCATTTTCCGCTGGTGTATCATCTACATTCACACTGCTAGAAGGTTCATAAGTCTTTTTGGATGTAGCAGAATGAATCATCTTGAAGTCTGTCCTTTTCATTAGGCTTACTCTATCTCTTCATAATCCGAATTTTATTTTATTCATCGGTTATTGTTTAAGCTTTTTTACTCTTACTGTATTGTTGTTTACTGTAATAAACACAATTTAATAACAAAAAAGAAAATGTTCACAGTACCTTACTTAATTGGTACACACTAACCAACAAAACATAATACACCTAAGGCCCAACCACAGCAAATCATGACCAGCAGTCAACACCAAACATAACCTCAAAAAGAAATGAGGTGAGGATAAGAATACCATAAATGTTCAAAGACACAGCTGCTTACAAATACAATATAAAATTCCTCCATCACCAAACGGTATAAGAAGAACTAAAAGATTAGTTATTTTATATAGAACCTGGGAAAAACAATATTGTGTATTATGTTTTTATGAAACACGTATTTTACAGATATACGTATTACATAGCCACTAAAGCGGTATGCATTATTATAATTACGAAATATTATAATTAGTCGTTAGAATGAAATTGGATTGTGTGTCACAAAACGCTATGGTTACTTCGAAAATTACCGATACACCGAATACTTGTAATTTTTCCTCAATAAACAGTACTCAGATTGACTTCAAACTTTGTATACATGTTAAAAGCTGCAAGAAGAAAAAACAAAATGAGATTGTCAAAAGATGTATAAAATGGCTAAGCAGATCCTATTAAATTGACAAATTACGTTGTACTTGTAGACAGACCGGAGATGGTATCTTACGTTACACCACTCGCACACGTTTCTGTTGTGTTGTGTATTGTCCTTTCGAATTGGGGATAGCCGCCTTTGGTGTCGGCCATTTTGGACTTTTTACCATATGAGCCATGTTAAACTCAAAACAATCTTAATCGTCCATTTTTCGTCGTAAACCTTTGCAACGTGCCAAGTTTTACAGTAATTATATAATCGATGTCAACTTTATTAGAACTTAGATAATTATTAACGAATGGCGATTTAATAAAGCTTCTCATTTTTTGTTTATTGTTGGAATACTCGAAGATACAAAAAATTGTGCTCATGTCACATATGACCATTTGGAATACTTAATAACTTAAGCAAAAGTGTAGTCAGCGACCCAATGCAAGAAGGTGAAGTCTGTGGGATCCTGCTCATGTCGGTGTATGTTTTTGTTGTAATATGTTCCGCACAAGGGTATGGCTCTGGAACCCGATGATTTAGAACATTGTTAAGTGTACAAGAATTAGGTGTTGGTATTGGGCACTGACATCGGGCAACTATCAGTACAGCAAAGACTGGGATTCCCATGGTTTGTACCTCACGTAACCTGCTTGCCTTGTGTTATTCAGGAATATACAGGACCTTCTACAATTGACTCTTTTATTTGTCCATTTGTGCAGAAATTCCGGTACGTTCTGTTGAGTCCTTGGATACTCCGTTGTGTAGGTTTACTAGCTATAAAGTAATGGGATATGCCGAGGAAGAGTCGGTGTTAGGTAATATGAGGATTGTACATGTACAAGATGTTACGACATTCTGTAGAAACGGGGCCTTTACATAGAATTAAGTCAGGCATGTTCAGTAATTCTTACTTTCATCTTAATCCGCCAAATTGGATTTATCTTAATTCATTAAAGAAATATTTCGATTTATATTTAAAATAAAGAAAGATCTATACGAAATCTCTTTAAATTTATTTGTTATACAGTAGTGGTATTTCATATTAACGACCATAAATCTTTAGAAATCTCAAGAAAAGTACAAATGCTCTCCTCTCAATGAAGAAACAATATTAATGTTATTTTTTCAAGATCAATTGAAAAAATTACAACTGAATAATTACTGCTCTTGTAAAAATAATTTATCTATCCATGCATGTTCATACATGAAAAGTGTAGTTTATGGTTAATAAACGTCTGCCGTTTTTATAAACAAATTTAAAAATACAATAAATTATTTTAAAATTTCCAAAAAACATGCAGTACATTTAGTGAAAAAACGAGTTGATTACAGGTAAATTAATACGAAATGTCAACAGTTAATAATGTGACAGTGCTATACGGTAAATATAAAACTCAGTATTGCTAGGTGCTCTACAGGTTTTAGCGACACGTAGTAAACCTGTAATGTAGTTGTGTGTAGGTTATCATTTGTGAACTAAGCTAAGATTATGGTTGATAAGTGTTGGCTTTTCAATCACTATATGATGCATAGTATTGTGCTGGACGTTTATTATCAGGGAGCTGGAGGAAGTGAACCATTACCGTAGTGGTTATAGTATGCAATTTATGTGTTTTTCATGATGAAGATAATGGCGAAGATAGCTTGAAGGAGGCGGGAGTTATAGATATCACTTTAGTCTTCTAATGAAGAGGGTGTGAAATTTGTTTATAATTACGTTTTCAAACATTTCCAAATAACTTAACCAAATAGTTTCTTAATATGATTAGTTAATGTTTGTTATTGATCAAATGTATTCCTTGTAATTCTTATGCGTAATTTAATTTTTGTTGTGAAGTAATTGTTTTTGTACCAACTCTTAAATCGCCTCTTTGGTCTGCATTGTTGAACATAATACAGTACAACAGCACATTTACTCGTACATTGAGTAAATCATTGGATTATTTTAGGGTATCTATTGATCTCTTGTAAAGGTCCTTAGGTCTTTAGGACTATTTTACCAAAAAAATATACCGGAGCCCGGGCCCTCAGTGAGCCTGAACCGAACCACGCCACACTTGGCGGTGCCACACTGTATGGGGGCGGGTGGCGGTACATGACGGGGCCGGACCCTCAGTGAGCCTGGACCGAACCACGCCACAATGTATGGCGGGTGGTGGTACATGACGGGGCCGGGCCCTCAGTGAGCCTGGACCGAACCATGCCACACTTGGCGGTGCCACACTGTATAGGGGCGGGTGGCGGTACATGACGGGGCCGGGCCCTCAGTGAGCCTGAACCGAACCACGCCACACTTGGCGGTGCCACACTGTATAGGGGCGGGTGGCGGTACATGACGGGGCTGGGCCCTCAGTGAGCCTGGATCGAACCACGCCACAATGTATGGGGGCGGGTGGTGGTACATGACGGGGCCGGGCCCTCAGTGAGCCTGGACCGAACCACGCCACACTGTATGGGGGCAGGTGGCGGTACATGACGGGGCCGGGCCCTCAGTGAGCCTGGACCAAACCATGCCACACTTGGCGGTGCCACACTGTATGGGGGCGGGTGGTGGTACATGACGGGGCCCGCCAAAGCTGAGTACGGCCCTAGTTCTCAATGACCCTTTTATTCTTCGCCGATAAGTGATGGTCTTCAGTTAGTGTAGACGCGTCGATCCTCGACGAACGTTCTTGGGGATAGCACGCCGAAATTTTTCTTCGGCCTAAATTTCCTCCCTCTGAGCAAACTTTGTTGAGTTCGGTTAAGAACCCATTGTGCCGCAATCATTGCAGACCGTTTCTTGCCGAGGTTTTTTTGTCAAATTCTGAGCTGTATGTATCATACTATATGTAACTAGTATTAAGTTTACTATGGAATCAATGAGAAGAAATTTGTTAAATGAAGGATATATAACGACTCTTAAAAACTATGAAACTGGTACATAATCTATTAGCATTACACAGAAGAAAGAAAGATGTTGTATCACTTTTGCATTTTTAAGTGACAAATATCCAAAAAGACCCTGTCTTGTCTACCTTACAGTACAATCTTCACAAGAAGAAGGAATAGAAGATAGCGCTGTAATGTATGATGATGTCCAAAAAAGATGTTAAAAGTAAGCGTTTGAGATTATTAAAGGTGTAAGATTATTGTTATAGGGAATAAACAGAGATCGACAGCAGGGAACAGGTTGTATTGTTTTTGGAATTTGTGCAATTCATACTCTTGTTTTGAAAGGCCAGGCCCTATTAATGTTGTTTGCAATTCAAAATTGACATTTCTGTAAAGTTATGTCAAGTCCGCTTTGAAGTCTTCACTAATATATTCGTTTCTTGCCTCTGTCGTTGCTGGCTGACGCCCGCTTGATATATGCTGTAGACACAACAGTAGACAAATTCGTAGATAGTGTTCTGGGCAAACGAAATAAAATACTGTTTTAAGGTATATTCCGTGATATCTCCGTACAACTTAACCATGTTCTATAAATTTATGTTTAGGTGTGTTTATAATATTAGCTCTCACGGAGTCTTTTGTGTTTTAGACACTCTAGAAGTTTGACCTGTAACGTGGTATGTTTAATACCTTTCTCGAGGGATAACAGCATCGAAGTTGCTCCTGCAGCCCTACAATAAATACTTCCATCTTTTTCACACAATCATGAATAATAATTTCTAGGTTTGCATTTCAATATGATTGGTTCAAAGTGATACACAGGATGTCTTCAAATATCCTGTATGATCTTTTTATAGCATACTTGTAAATGCTTTTGAGTTCTTGTTTATAAACTCTTTGAAGTAACTTTCATTATATAGGGTGGATAACAACTGTCCTAATGTAAATATTAAAATATAGTAATGAGCTTCATTTTGATTTTTTAAATATTTTCAATACAATATTTATATCCGGAAAATTCACAATTGAATCATATATCACCCACGTCTATTTTTCTTATGTTGATATCTGTTTACACGTCATGTTTGTTAAGTGATGATGCTCTAACCAGTGAAAGTGTTCTAGTTTACTATTATGTGAAATTCAATAAGCTATTTGCTTCTGAACCAAAATGTGAATAATGATAAAATTTATTGAATTACCAAATATTGGAAAACTGTCTAAACAATTATTATACATATATCCAGAGCGTACATTGAGAGAAAGTGAATGATCAACTTTCGTTTTAACTTCCGTTGGGCATTATAAACTCATTCATTTCGACACAACTAAAACGATTCAACATTATAAGAATATTACGTGTGTTAAACACTTTTTATTAATATTTCTATTTATTTGGTTTTTAATAATAGCCTTGTACATGCCCAGTTAATTCTCAGGATAGTCCCTTCTACGAAATAAAGTTCTGGGTATGCACGAAGTATGCTGATCGGTGTGAAATGCATCATTCGTTCGGGTGTAGTTTCTGCAATCGGTTAGATGAATCATTGGATAACAATATAACTTATCAATGTATTGATTAGATGGATGAATGAACAATATTAATTTTATATACGAATAATTCAGTTGTATAATTCAGTTATTGATACTTTTTTACAGTGTTTATTTTTGCTAACACTATAATTTGAAGCTATGAAATTATAATATTATATTATATCCCAATAATGTTAATTATATCTTCTCTTAATAATAAATTAATACTAATATTGATTATTGTATTGATCAATATTTACTGTATTTAGCGTGTACGGATATGTCAGTGTTAAAACGTTCCTCGCAACAATAAGACTAGTTTTGCTCCCAGAATAAAATATCAGCACATTTAAGCCTAAATACTTCTGTATCTATTATGTATCTGAAGGTGTTACAGAAGCTAATTAAACAATTCAATGAAATACGCTGTGTCAGGGAAACAGAGTAATTGACGGAAACTGAGCGAGCAATCGTTCGAATGAAATTCAGGTGAATTAAAAAAGAACTGAATGACTCATTGTCGGTACACCCATACGGCTGAATCGTCATGGGTTGATTCGGCCGCGTGATTCAGCAACTGCCCTACTGTTTACTCATATATAAATAATTATTCTAACCTATTAAAATAATCGTTGATTTTTGTACGGCGATCTTAGGTACCTATATGTAAAACTAATATTTTATGAACATATATACATATTTGGTGTAAATTTAAAAGTTTTGTATTCTAGAAGTGACTTTTGTTGATTTAAAATAGGCTACATCCGACTACTTGTAGGGGCTCTAAAGTTTTAGAACTGCGCATGATCAGTCAGTTCAGTAGTGATGCAGATAGCAAAGCCAAAGTTAATACAATTTATATTCCAAATTGCATTAAAAATATTGGTTAATCGCCGTTTTAAACCAACTGTGACGAATAAAGATGTGAATGTTTTCGTATAAGGAACTCAAAACTTATGGGCTTCCTTGACATGGCTGTAAGGCATGTTTACGGCTTGAGAATAAGGAGAGAAGTGAACGTATGCCTCAGTGAGCAATTCTTTCCCAGTCCGAAAAACAACAAAACTTTTTTACGATTATTCTGTGTTGCATGAACTTGGTAAGGATTTCTACCTTATACTGGAAGAAAATACTTTTAGACCGTAATGGGCTCCTTACGCCTGCGTATGTATATATGTGTTTTCATCGGGACAATTAGCCACTCATTTACAGCACTGAACGTATTTTATACCGAAATTCAACGCTTTCTGACCTACATGTATGTATTTCCTTGATTTAGGTAATTTGACAAAATTGACTATGGCCACGTGTTTAACGAAGTCTTACTCCTACGCATATATATGTATGAAACATATAAAACATATGCATGTTAATTCCTTGTTATTCAAGAGGAAATCGAGTGCGACGCAGCAGGTAACTTTTTGTTGTAATCTTAAAAATCATTGGTAATACCTTTCCATCCCAACAAGATTCAAAAATGTATAACCACCAAAAGAAATTAAAACTTTGTTCACGTTTTGTATCGTAAACAACATAGTTAAATATCGAATCTATAACATATTAATTAACATGTTTCTTTAGATTCCGGTTTCTTGCTGGATGCTCCAGATACATGGTGATGATTGGAGTGTCTCGCAGAGTGGGCGAGAGCGTCCCGCGTCTCTGTCTCGGTTCATCTGAACGTGTTTACGCTTTGTTGTATGTTCACTTTCCTGTTTACACAGTAGTGTCTCGCAGAGTGGGCGAGAGCGTCCCGCGTCTCTGTCTCGGTTCATCTGAACGTGTTTACGCTTTGTTGTATGTTCACTTTCCTGTTTACACAGTAGTGTCTCGCAGAGTGGGCGAGAGCGTCCCGCGTCTCTGTCTCGGTTCATCTGAACGTGTTTACGCTTTGTTGTATGTTCACTTTCCTGTTTACACAGTAGTGTCTCGCAGAGTGGGCGAGAGCGTCCCGCGTCTCTGTCTCGGTTCATCTGAACGTGTTTACGCTTTGTTGTATGTTCACTTTCCTGTTTACACAGTAGTGTCTCGCAGAGTGGGCGAGAGCGTCCCGCGTCTCTGTCTCGGTTCATCTGAACGTGTTTACGCTTTGTTGTATGTTCACTTTCCTGTTTACACAGTAGTGTCTCGCAGAGTGGGCGAGAGCGTCCCGCGTCTCTGTCTCGGTTCATCTGAACGTGTTTACGCTTTGTTGTATGTTCACTTTCCTGTTTACACAGTCTAAATGACGTCTTTTTTGATACGGTGGTCGGTAATCAACTGCCTGTGCGTCATGTTGTATGTTTCTTCTATTATAATCTCGGCGACAAGATTCTTTCTTGCAGATGAAACCTGACGATGGCGAATGTGTCGGTGTCCTCGTGCCGCGTGGTGTTGGCGGCCACGACGACCGCGGTGCGGTATTGTTGTGCTGCTCCTCGTGGAGCCCCAGAGGCTCAAAACTCGTTTCTCAGACTCCTCGCCTCAGTCCAAATACAACCTTATTGGGAGGAAATGTAGAGCCAGTCGCCTAGTCGCCCCCCCCCCCTCTTCACCGGCGGCGCACCGTATCCCTTTCTGAACTGAATCGTAGAATAACAGTTCAATTCAAAGTATTATTGACAGTTCATCATTGGTTCATAGGATTAACAACACTTTGACATATTGTTTTTGGACAGTAGTGTACTCAGGAGGGACCTTCCTCGAGAGGAAGGAAATAACAGCGGAGGGGACGGTTAATTCGTGAAAAAATTGTGTACGGTAGATTCACTAGTTAAAAAATGTTGAAGCCGCCTACATTTTTTAACCAAAGACATCTTTACTGACGAAGCGTCTGGACACTGTCTGTATCTTTTAAGATTTTTATCGAACATCTCTATTATATTTTAATTAACTTAGTTGTTAGTTCCATAAAGTGATGTTTTGGTACATGCAATATATAATGTTAAAAGATATTCCTGTATGTAATGTAATGTTTATTCTGTGAAGTATCGAACGGAGACTTCTAGAATTACTTTTCAAAATGTGTTTTGATATTTTAACATTTATTGATCAACTCAGTTAATTTTAACTGTAACTAGCCCCAGCTATATACTAAGGCGATATATACTAGAGTATGGTTCCTAATAGTTTTATTGTTGGCGGCATCTCTTCAACTAGTGCCCCAAGGTGGGCAAAATTATTAGATGTCATATTTTGTTCTTCTAGCTAATTAAATAGGCACACCAGGATACTCACAATATCGATGGAAAATGTAGTTAAGGTGGAATATTGTAAATGATTATGTAAATAATGACAATTGAAAAATACCACAAATTTCACTCGCTGCGTGTCTTCTTCATTTGCACGTAATACCGCTAATATTCTTTGATATGCATGTGCAGTAGCTTGTATTCGGAAGTTTGTACTTTCTAATGTACAAATGTCTCTGTTTATGGACACATATAAAGAGTTTTATATATGCATTTTTTATAATGAGTTAGCCCTCGTAGTGTCGGTCTAAATGTGTTCTTGCCTTTTTTTTTATTAAGGTTTTGGTCATGGTCAAAATATCGGCCTTGAAGGAGGAAGGAATTTTTAGGGAATTCTTAGTGACAGCGCGTCGGTCCAATTGAGTGAGAGTGGGCCTGCTAGAACTATTGTCCGACATTTCGGTTCCCAGATCCACGGCCTTTGTCACGGTCTTCCCGGAAGGTCGGCCCCCGCCCACGCAGATTTTAATCGATCTCACCCCCAAGAGCCGTTTCTGGAACTGTCCCGCCTGCCTTGGCGCGTAAATCTCCGGAGCCATTCTGTCCGGTGACCGGTCCGGTCCAGTAGCCATGATCACCCCTCCCTCACACACGCGCCTTACCAGAACTACATCACAGAAAAGTGAAATTGGGTTGAATTTGAAATTCAATAGTAAACATATTTATTGCGTGATATGTTAGAAACACAATCAATCTTTTTATATACGCAATGTAATATAATATTACATAGGAACGGTATATTGATTCAAAAACACATCTTCTTACTTATCAGTGTTTTATATTTACAAGAACTAATAAAGGCTCTTCGTCCCTAACATTGGATATAGATATATGTCAGGAGCGCAATCTTACATCCGCAAGTCACTTCATATTTACTCATTCATGCTCACCCTCTTTGGTCGAACCGTTTTGAATTCGTCGTTGGCAAACTAAAATTGTGTTAAAGAACTTTCCAAACATAATTGTTAACTAAACACAATCAGTAAGCTACAAAGCTATGTTCTTCTTACATACTAGCAGTTTTCAAGTAAGCTACTGAAAATAATTGTCACGTTATCCTCGACACTATTAATTCTCATCGTAAATTCAAAAGAAGAAACGTAAATGCTGAAGATTTTTAAAATTAACTTTTTTAATCGTACAACATAATATATCTTATAGAACTAATTAACAATATTTTAATTTCGTGGATATGGCAAATTTAAAAACAATAGTGCTTTAGATTTAAAATATTGTGAAAATGTGGTAGTAACCCATATCATTAGAAAGCCAATTTCTTTCATTTAGTAGTCATGAACTTTATTTTAGTGTAACATTCATTATTAAGAAAATATTGGATTTTCCCGTATGTAGTAACCCTTTTTTATAACTTCATATTTAACGAGAGTGTAGGCTTTTAATAAGCTTTAAAATTCTGTACAAGACAACTCCTCTTTACATTTAAAAATATTGGAAGTTCGAAACTGAAATTCCAAATCAAATTGATTTCAAACTTATTGCCTCATAGTCTTGTTGAAAGGTTTTCCTCCAACACTCCAAAAAAGTGAGAAATAGATTCTGCATAGTACATTAAGTAATTATGCTCTGTATAATAAATGTGTGATATTCACCAATGGTTGTTCATCTAGAAGATTTTCACAGCTTTATATCGTCAGCCTGTGGATGTTCGGACTGAGAGTCTGATTGGTTTAATATTGCAATTGTATGACTTTGCACAGTCCGCCGACATACCCCCTCACGAAGATCAAAGTTATATATCCTGTTTAATGTTATTCAAAAGTGTGAACAAAGCGATCAGTCACTTGTTGATATTTTGATTTTAAAGGATTCAATCTGAAATCATATCATAGCTGAGAATTCATAAATAAACAATATGTAAAATATTTCATAACTCTGTCCGATTGTCCGATGGCGGCTCCCTTACATGTAAAGAACGACCGCTTTTGTCTTAACGTACAAAAAAGATCAGAATCATTACTTTAAGTAATTAAATATTTATAGCAGTTATGGAGCTGTACAATGTTCTGTATGGTACAGTATGGCGGCCTAAGAGCACTTGTGAGCGCCGCCAGTAGGACACGCCTCCACTCCGTCACGGCAACGGCAGTTCCATCTTGTCTGTGCAGTTGTGCTTAGTACCACTTGCGTCATATTTACTGAGCTGAAGCTTAGCACATAACGATAGGTGCGTAAGTTCCAGTTTGCCCTTGCAATTCTGTGTTACACATAGTAACACTTGCGTTATATTTACTGAGCTGGAGCTTAGCACATAACGATAGGTGCGTAAGTTCCCGTTTGCCCTTGCAATTCTGTGTTACACATAGTACCACTTGCGTCATATTTACTGAGCTGGAGCTTAGCACATAACGATAGGTGCGTAAGTTCCAGTTTGCCCTTGCAATTCTGTGTTACACATAGTAACACTTGCGTTATATTTACTGAGCTGGAGCTTAGCACATAACGATAGGTGCGTAAGTTCCAGTTTGCCCTTGCAATTCTGTGTTACACATAGTAACACTTGCGTTATATTTACTGAGCTGGAGCTTAGCACATAACGATAGGTGCGTAAGTTCCCGTTTGCCCTTGCAATTCTGTGTTACACATCGTACCACTTGCGTCATATTTACTGAGCTGCACCTTAGCACATAACGATAGGTGCGTAAGTTCCAGTTTGTCTTTGCAATTCTGTGTTACACATAGTAACACTTGAGTCATATTTACTGAGCTGGACCTTAGCACATAACGATAGGTTCATAAGTTCCTGTTTGTCTTTGCAATTCTGTGTTACACATAGTACCACTTGTGTCATATTTACTGAGCTGGAGCTTAGCACATAACGATAGGTGCGTAAGTTCCTGTTTGTCTTTGCAATTCTGTGTTACACATAGTACCACTTGTGTCATATTTACTGAGCTGAAGCTTAGCACATAACGATAGGTGCGTAAGTTCCAGTTTGTCTTTGCAATTCTGTGTTACACATCGTACCACTTGCGTCATATTTACTGAGCTGGACCTTAGCACATAACGATAGGTTCGTAAGTTCCTGTTTGTCTTTGCAATTCTGTGTTACACATCGTACCACTTGCGTCATATTTACTGAGCTGGACCTTAGCACATAACGATAGGTGCGTAAGTTCCAGTTTGTCTTTGCAATTCTGTGTTACACATAGTACCACTTGCGTCATATTTACTGAGCTGAAGCTTAGCACATAACGATAGGTTCGTAAGTTCCAGTTTGTCTTTGCAATTCTGTGTTACACATCGTACCACTTGCGTCATATTTACTGAGCTGGACCTTAGCACATAACGATAGGTTCGTAAGTTCCTGTTTGTCTTTGCAATTCTGTGTTACACATAGTACCACTTGTGTCATATTTACTGAGCTGAAGCTTAGCACATAACGATAGGTTCGTAAGTTCCAGTTTGTCTTTGCAATTCTGTGTAACACATCGTACCACTTGCGTCATATTTACTGAGCTGGACCTTAGCACATAACGATAGGTTCGTAAGTTCCAGTTTGTCTATGCAATTCTGTGTAACACATCGTACCACTTGCGTCATATTTACTGAGCTGGACCTTAGCACATAACGATAGGTTCATAAGTTCCTGTTTGTCTATGCAATTCTGTGTTACACATCGTACCACTTGCGTCATATTTACTGAGCTGGACCTTAGCACATAACGATAGGTTCATAAGTTCCTGTTTGTCTATGCAATTCTGTGTTACACATCGTACCACTTGCGTCATATTTACCGAGCTGGAGCTTAGCACATAACGATAGGTGCGTAAGTTACAGTTTCTTTGCTGAGAGTGTCAACAAGACATAGTATGTTTGAAGTTAAATTTCTTGTAGAATTATAAAACATACATACTCTAATTTTTGCAGAACAATTCTAAAATACTCTAGGTAACATTGCAGATCTTTCTCTTCATATAAACCGTCCTCGAATTTCAACGAATATTAATAAAAGAATTAGCTAAATTGGTTTAGCCATTCTCGTGCTTAGCAAAAGATTTAGCGATTCATTGTTATTTATTGTAAGAAGTTAAGTTTAATTCCCTAAAAGGATAATGCCTGCAAGTCTGTCTACTACGTATGTGTCTCCAAAATCGATGTCTTTGGTACTCTCGTCATTCGTTCTTAGAACGCTAATCATCCATTTTTTTCGCAACATATTTAGCGATTAATTTTTTATGTTTAAGAAGATTCTTTTTGTATTGCTGACACTTTTAACCGTAAGACCGTATTGCTGGTAATTCCTTTTATCAAGCCTCCCTGAAAAGGCGAAGATACCAAAAATAATGTTTTAATCCCTTTTGATGTTTTGTGAAAAGTTAAAAATCACCAACCCGTATATGTATATTGGAATACCTCTTTAAAATATTTGAATATTGTTGTATAGCTATTTTTGAGTATACGAGTACGTTGGGTCTGTGTTGGGTACGTCAGTCTTTCTGGAGACTCGATTCCATGACTCTTTGGCAAAGAATGTCACGTGAACGAAAATTGCTGTGTAATTTCCTTGAGTTAAGTTGTCATGAGTTTGGATCCTTAATTTTTGTGTTCATATCGAACGATGATTCCTTAATGATAATAGTTCAAATTTGTAGGAATATGCATGTACGAAATAACTATGGAATACATTAAATTCGATAGGACAACTGTCAAACTAAGGTTAGATAACGTAAGCATCCTATTGCTATCTCAAGTTATAAAACAATTAACAATTAGTTTGTGCTTTTTTACCAACTATAAGTATATTTTGGATTACAATTTTAAACTAAACTTTTGAGTTTTAATCTTTTTTGACATAATGTTGTATAGTTGGCCTAAATTATCAATTAGATTGAAATGTTATTTTGTCAAAACAAATGTAAAAGTGTTTGGAGAAGATTAGTGTGGAGCTGTAGGGGTAGGATATTATGGTGATTAGCTGGAGGCCCTTAGGTCCGCTGTGGAGAATACACAGGAATGATAAATAATTACTGGCAACTATATTTTTATTTGTAGTCACTACAAAAAACCTTTTTTAAATTCATTCTATTAAACGGGAAAGTGTTATTGGCGAAGTCTTAAATGATCTTTAAGTATTTAAGGTCACAAAATTAACAGGGAGATGGTTCGTGTTTATAAATAGAATTACTGAAGTGTCATCCTCGGAATTTGTTCAAACATTTAATGTGTATACGCCGCGCTGTAGTGTACTGTGTGTGCCAGTGCACTTAATCTTAAATTGTCTTTTTCATAGTCTTCATCTAAACCTACGTGTGTTTCATTAGAAATCGTAGGTTAAGTTTCGAATGTAACACCGTATTGGTCGGTCTCATCTTTTTTTCTGACGAAGGATTCAGATTAGTTATGACTGGATCAGACCTTATAAGTAGGTTATTTAAAATGCCAAGTTAGTGTTCATTTATAGGGTGTACACTAATATCGAACATCGAATGTGCATAGGATGTTTTTATCAATGATCGAGCGAATCAGCTTAACCAATCTTTGTACTAAAAAAACTTTAGATATTAATTATATTTTTTACAATTGGCACTTTTGAGTGACAGGCGCAGAGTAGTTCTGTAAAATACTTTATATATCTAAAGCGAAATAAAAAGTTCTTTATATTGATATTTTACTCAATCTCAAATCGTCTTTGTCATAGTCTTCTTCATAACTACAAGTATGTTATGCACAGTACCAGCTGTATCAATTTTTCACACACGGTTTTAGTTTCTTGTGCGTTTAGCTTTTCTTAGCGTCTTATAACTTTCATAAATAAATCAAGGATCTCTTTTCTTTTTCATTATTAGAGATTTTATACCAACAAGTTTGTAGAACCCACTAAAACAAGTTCTTCATCGGCGGTGTAAGGAGTAGGCTGAATTTGATTTTTCGATGGTTACAGTTGAATTTTCTCACTGGTAAACTTAAAATCGTTTTCTTTTAGTTTTGAGCTGCAGCTCCCTTTCCTTATTTGCGAAGCTTTCGTTCGGTTTCACACAGTTGTTTGTGAAGAGACTTATCACATAATTTTGATTTTCCTTTTTTTGTTAGTGGATACATTTTTAACTCCATAAATGATCACCGACGCATGTTATCGTACTTGGCAACACCAAAGCTTGAACTTGATTAATCCAATTTTAAAATTTCTATTATAAAACTGCATTATTATAAGTGCCATTTGTTCCATATTAAGTTGAAATATCGTACCAAATTAATTTTTAATGTTATATTATGTTTCATAAATTGTATAGCTTAGTAACTTGTCATAAATAATATTAACGCACCTTTATACAACAATTGAAAAACTTTCAATAATAGCCCTTTAAAGGGTACCAAAAATACACATATACATGATAATAACAAACGTTACACACGTTCCTCAAAGTACTACGTAGTTCATATCTAAACTATCCCAAGATAAGCAGTCCAAAACGCAGCATATTATGAAGTGAAATCTAGTGCAGTATTAATAACCTACCGCGAAAAAGATAAAGTAGATAAAATTCCTCTCGTTTCTGTGATACCTTATTCATATTGAAAATAACAAGAGAATATGAAAGTCCAGCAATGACTTTCAATTTGTGACTTTGAACGCCTAAATCGGCGTTTGGGCACAATGCGAGGCGTCTGCTTGTTTGAACGCGCAAACTGTTAGATTGCCATAGCGGTGTTCTTTTAATTTCTTAGTAATAGATTACTCTGTAGTATTTAGTTCTATTAAACGTAATCGGTTAAAGCTTAAAAAGGAATAGACGAATCTCGTGCTTTTAGTCTCGAAGAGGGTCAGTAGGATGGGCCTGAACCTTACTGGTGTATTGTGTAGACCTTCAATGAGGTGATCAACATAATATAATGGTTATTGTTGTACCTAAACGTACATTGTGTTTGTGCATAGCATATTCTGATCAGTGAAGGAGCGAATCGACTTAACCAATATTTTTACTTGGACATTTTCCAAAATACTGTTACCCCGCACTTGGTTCTACTGTGACTTGCAGTTTACCGTTTCTATGGTGTACATTTGAAAAAAAATCAAAGAATACACGCAATTTCACTGGTAAATGTATTCTACGATTGATGGTAAAGTGGTACAAACTATTTCAGAGACATCGTCTTTATTGCCTTATGTCTGTTAGTCCTATTCGTAAAGAAAACTCCTCGGAAATGAATAGCTTGATATCCTTGAAACCAAACATGTAAGCATACATTTTATGGAATTTATATTACATATAACATACAACGGTTGTTTTGAAGCTTGGGTTGTACCTCCTAGCTATCTATAATAGTTTTATGTAATATATATTAACCTCTAAACTTATCTGCTCTGGTCTTATCTTGTTGATTAATCTAATACTGTTAATTGTGGTAACATTAGTCTACCCACGCGGGTACAATATTCAGCACATCCAAATACTTATATAAATGTAACATGTATTTATAGTTCCATAATAGTTACCTAATTATAGAATGTAAGCAATTTTAACTTTTTTCGACCACTGGTGACGCGTTGCTGACATGGGATCAATATCAGAAATTAAAGAAGAGAGGTTGTATAATCGTATTATTCAACCGATTTTAAAAGTAAAAACTCTAAAATTCATACAAAAATTTAAAGAAGGGCTTTTTTATACTCCTTGTCGGGTTTAAAGTTTGGTGAAATAATAAAACATTAGCTCTTAATAATAAATCTAATATTTTGACGATGACGACTTGTCAATGAAACGTACAATCGTATATGTTTTGGTTAGATCATGTACAAGTCTGTACCGGCCGCGTTCGCTGCTAGGGCAGAGGTACAGAATGGAACCGTTGTACTGATCTGGTACTGTTATTATGTTTCAGTAGAGGATGACGGCTACCAAGACTCTGGTGAGATGTCACCGACGGAGCAAGGCCCTGACCACATACCGCCATTGGAACGCTTGCACGGGTATTCCATCTCGGAGAACATATTTAACAGGTCAGTAGTGGGTTCAATACATTAATTTATCGTGAATGCGTGGTGTTCCGAAATAGTTTTTGTAATAAGAAATAAAGAAGAATGGACTTCTGTTGAATGCGTTGTTGTTTGTTTTTTAAAGTATTTCAAATTAGTGTGATATCACAGTGTCCTTGTGCCGTCACGTCGGGAGTACAGTGGACGAGGCACGCGTCGGTTACGGTACTGACCGGGAGAGTAGGAAGGCTTTATATAACGCGGGTGTTCGCTGGGGGTCGCGCGGCGCGGCGCTCTACATTTAGGTGCGGAGAAATGCCTTAACGTCTGCCGGTCGTAGTCGACTCGCGCCAACTCTAATCACTTTCCAAAATTAAACCAGAGGGACGGCGACCGCTATTCTGGGCCGGCTGCAGCCGACGGGGACCCATTGATGCAGCGGGGAAGCTGTAGCTGAGACAGGGGAGTCTTATAAATCAGGCTTCTCAGTTTTTGGGCTAATCGGTCCAGAGCTACAGGAGTTTCACATACAGTACAATACTCTCAGAACTAATATTATCTCTAATAAGTACTAGCATTGAATCGAGTACTATTAACTCCAACTAATCACCAATTTTTATTATCACGAAACAGAATTATTATCCAGTTGTCGTCATTGTCCTGCCACCGCGAAACATCTTTAGTCCAAAAATGTTAAATAAACGGAAAAAAATGTCATCTTGTAAATGCTAGCTGCAAAGTTTGAAAGTCTCCAGTTTCCGTACGTCTCCAATGTAGGAACTATTCCAAAATTGTATGCAGGTTTTCAACTTATATATAATCTAATAATTAACGTTGTATTCTTTGATGTGACATTCTGTTTAACTCATAATTGTTTTTATTCTACTTAGTAGTTATACAGAAAATATAGTAGTTATGCTTTTCAACTGACGTGGAATACGAGGGTAACTCTATCAGTTTTGAGGCCCGAGAACAGTTTTATGCTCCTCCTAGGAAACTGTTAAGAGATACGAGTTCAAGTGTTTTAGGAATAGAGTCAAAATACTCAGTAGTCCTATCGTTAATGACATCTTTTGTGTAGGAGGGAGGATTGTTTAGACTATCTCTTAAGTTGGAGAATTACTAGAGGTGCTTGAAGTATGATCAGACGAATAAGGTGGATGTTTAATTATATCGTTGGCATTTTCTCGTAAAAGAATTTCCACATCCCACATTAATAAACAATTATTATTTTTTATATTTTCTTATACTAAAATACCACACAGAAAATATTGAAAGCTTTACTATTTATGTACTGGGTGGTGTTATTATAACGGAAGGGAAGAACAAAATCACTAATGCCTTTGTATTCCTTGAATAACGAACCTATATTGCACAACACCATCATTGCACATTTTGATGTACAGATTTACTTCGTAATAGTAATATTTTAAACCACAAATAAACTTGATAACATTTACAAAAATGTACAAAACTTTTTAAATTTAAAATTAAAAACATATTTTCTCCTACTAAGATTTGAATGCACCACTTTACGGGCGAAAGACATTTCACAGACGATATCAATTTTATCACCCACCTGGTAAATAAATTTTGAAAAAGAAGTAAATATTGAACCTGACCACACTACGATTCTAATGCAACCTCTACGCGTTTTATAACAACTTATAACTTTACGGTTCAAACATGCTTCAAAACATTGAGGGGACGGAGCTATCCCCAGATTGGCTAGAAGCTGAAGCAATCAGCAATCAACATTACTTCGTCTGCCATTGTTTAATGGTCTAAACGTTTTGATTATGTCTTTGTTATGGGTATTTTCTTTTTTTTTGTGTTCTATCTACAGTTCTTATTACCGTTAAACAGTATGGAATTTTTGCAATTACAAGTTTTGTCACATTGGTTACGTTTTGGAATTGTTCGTTCTTTACGCACCATGCCTAGCTTTCATCTATGTCATTTTTTACTTTTCTGAATCCTTTCTATGTATATTTCTCATGTGGTGTACAGAAACTTTTCATCGATGTTTTAAGTTTATATTGGGAAGCCGTGAACCTTTACCAATATTTCCGTTACGTTGTATGCTAACCTTATTCGTTGTTCTGAGTTTGGGCTTAAGAAGTGTTATCCTTTATCATTGAGTAGTTAAGTGTTTTTCCGGATCCACCGTGATGTCTAGCTTTTGAATACGAGTATTTTAATTAGTTTCTTAATAAGGAATTAAGTACATCTAGTGTTTAAAAATTGTTAAGCTTTACTATAAATTTACGTTCTATGCTTTTCGTATGTATTATTTAACGATATGTTTTAATTTTGGATTAGAGAATGCTGATTCTTTTGATTCAAGCCTAGTGCTTTCCATAATATGTTTCATCTATGTGGCTTAATATTGGTTACACAAATTCTGAAACATTACTATGGATTTACTTAGAGCTTTTCAACTACTGTAAGTAGCATTAGTGTCATTAGTTTTATTATATCATCTTTAATATTATCAAACGAGCAAAACTGTAGTTGGCATGCGAAATGTAGTTTTCACTAGCAACGAAATTGCCATTTCTAACAGCATAGTTTTCTTCGTTTAAAAATAAGGCAGCTCAAAGTAAGTTGGTCCCACTCTGTTTTCGTACACTTATCATTAAGTCCTGAGCAGCTGGGGCTGGGGCGAGGTCAATGTTCGCCAGCACTTCCCCTAGCCTAGGCTTGTTTTGGCCCGCTGTTTAGACGGCAGCTGACAACAAGTATGGGGGACGTTGAACCCGACCGACTATCACTGCTTCATATGCTAATCCATTCTGTTTATGGCATCCCCCTAATTGGGCATTGTCGCAGGAATGTGTCTAGAGACGCCTCAGGTGAGAGGAACACTATGCCTCTGCCTTTCTTAACGTAGCCAAATCCTTAGACTAGTGGATTTGAAAAATAAAGAGGCCACGTGATTTAAATCACATCGGTATCATGAAGTATTCACCTTTTTTATAGTAATACCATACGGGTTGAAAATTATTAGAAAAAGTAATATTGTTTTGCCATTGACTTATAAAATATAATCTCCATACAACTGTTTTATAAACATGTTTAATTTTATATTTGTAATACTAGTATGTAAACTGTTAATAGTAATGCACAAAATTAAAATTTATAATGAATAGCACCATGCAATTGTGGTAGGCGTATTCGTATTTGTACAGATTGTGTACTGTACGGCACGGAGGCGGACTGTGGGTGGACCCTAGATCGGGGCCGTGGGTCGGCGGGCGGCGTCGCGACTCGCCGGAGACGTCGGAGTTGGCGGAGGCATTATTTCTGTCCGGTTTTACCCACAGTTGCCGGCGCGGCAGGTACTGAGGAAGCGCTGAAGACAGAATGCAACGGTGAGGAGAGGGAGAGGGGCCGGCTAAAAGTAACATCAAAGGGGCGACGTCTAGACGTGCTGCGGCTCGAGGTGCGAATTAATTGAAACATCGACTCGACTGCAGTCTGATGTCCTCTGTAGTGGTGATCTGAGGCATGTATTAAGGAGGCTCAGGAGCACCTACATGTACTGTAGGTACTTGCCCAGGAATAAATGAAATATCGAAAATGTAGAGCCACATTGAAAGAGTTAACTACAATCTCCCTGCCTAAGTACAAGTGATTTCCTTCACGTTTAATACAGACCACGTTGCACACGTGATATTTCTCCCAAAAACCTGATAAGAGTTGCAACAATCATCAATTGCAAACATGATCATACTTCTATGGCAATCTCCTTACCTAAGAACAGGTGATTTCCTTCACCAACGTTTAATACAGACCATACCACACAAATGATATTTCTCCCAAACAACTGATAAGAGTTGCAACAATCTTCAGTTGCAAACATAATCATACTTCTATGGCAATCTCCCTACGTAAGTACAAGTGATTTCCTTCACGTTTAATACAGACCACGCTGCACATGTGATATTTCTCCCTAAAACCTGATAAGAGTTGCAACATGTGATTTCCTTCATGTTTAATATAGACCACACAGCACTCGTGATATTTCTCCCAATAAACTGGTGCGAAATGCGACATTCTAAAGTTGCAGACACGACAATAATTCTGTAGCAATCTCCGTGTCGTAAGTACAAGTGATTTCCTTCATGTTTAATATAGACCACACTGCCCACGTGATATTTCTCCCAATAAACTGGAGCGAAATGTGACAATCTAAAGTTGCAGACACGACAATACTTTTGTGGTAATCTCCCTGTCTAAGTACAAGTGATTTCCTTCATGTTTAATATAGACCACACAGCACACATGAAATTTCTCCCATTAACTGGTGCGAAATGTGACAATCTAAAGTTGTAGACACGACAATACTTTTGTAGTAATCTCTGTGTCTGAGTACAAGTGATTTCCTTCATGTTTAATATAGACCACACCGCATACGTGATATTTCTCCCAATAAACTGGTGCGAAATGTGACAATCTAAAGTTGTACACATAACCATATTTCTGTGGCAATCTCCGTGTCTAAGTACAAGTGATTTTCTTCACGTTTAATATACACCACACTGCACACGTGATTATTCTCCCAATAAACTAGTGCGAAATGTGACAATCTAAAGTTGTACACATAACCATATTTCTGTAGCAATCTCCGTGTCTAAGTACAAGTGATTTTCTTCACGTTTAATATACACCACACTGCACACGTGATTATTCTCCCAATAAACTAGTGCGAAATGTGACAATCTAAAGTTGTAGACACGACAATACTTTTGTAGTAATCTCTGTGTCTGAGTACAAGTGATTTCCTTCATGTTTAATATAGACCACACAGCACACGTGATATTTCTCCCAATAAACTGGTGCGAAATGTGACAATCTAAAGTTGTAGACACGACAATACTTTTGTAGTAATCTCTGTGTCTGAGTACAAGTGATTTCCTTCATGTTTAATATAGACCACACAGCACACGTGATATTTCTCCCAATAAACTGGTGCGAAATGTGACAATCTAAAGTTGTACACATAACCATATTTCTGTGGCAATCTCCGTGTCTAAGTACAAGTGATTTTCTTCACGTTTAATATACACCACACTGCACACGTGATTATTCTCCCAATAAACTAGTGCGAAATGTGACAATCTAAAGTTGTAGACACGACAATACTTTTGTGGCAATCTCCGTGTCTAAGTACAAGTGATTTCCTTCATGTTTAATATAGACCACACAGCACACGTGATATTTCTCCCAATAAACTGGTGCGAAATGTGACAATCTAAAGTTGTAGACACGACAATACTTTTGTAGTAATCTCTGTGTCTGAGTACAAGTGATTTCCTTCATGTTTAATATAGACCACACAGCACACGTGATATTTCTCCCAATAAACTGGTGCGAAATGTGACAATCTAAAGTTGCAGACACGACAATACTTTTGTAGTAATCTCTGTGTCTGAGTACAAGTGATTTCCTTCATGTTTAATATAGACCACACAGCACACGTGATATTTCTCCCAATAAACTGGTGCGAAATGTGACAATCTAAAGTTGTAGACACGACAATACTTTTGTAGTAATCTCTGTGTCTGAGTACAAGTGATTTCCTTCATGTTTAATATAGACCACACAGCACACGTGATATTTCTCCCAATAAACTGGTGCGAAATGTGACAATCTAAAGTTGTACACATAACCATATTTCTGTGGCAATCTCCGTGTCTAAGTACAAGTGATTTTCTTCACGTTTAATATACACCACACTGCACACGTGATTATTCTCCCAATAAACTAGTGCGAAATGTGACAATCTAAAGTTGTACACATAACCATATTTCTGTGGCAATCTCCGTGTCTAAGTACAAGTGATTTTCTTCACGTTTAATATACACCACACTGCACACGTGATATTTCTCCCAATAAACTAGTGCGAAATGTGACAATCTAAAGTTGTAGACACGACAATATTTTTGTAGTAATCTCCGTGTCTGAGTACAAGTGATTTCCTTCATGTTTAATATAGACCACACAGCACACGTGATATTTCTCCCAATAAACTGGTGCGAAATGTGACAATCTAAAGTTGTAGACACGACAATACTTTTGTAGTAATCTCTGTGTCTGAGTACAAGTGATTTCCTTCATGTTTAATATAGACCACACAGCACACGTGATATTTCTCCCAATAAACTGGTGCGAAATGTGACAATCTAAAGTTGTAGACACGACAATACTTTTGTAGTAATCTCTGTGTCTGAGTACAAGTGATTTCCTTCATGTTTAATATAGACCACACAGCACACGTGATATTTCTCCCAATAAACTGGTGCGAAATGTGACAATCTAAAGTTGCAGACACGACAATACTTTTGTAGTAATCTCCCTGTCTGAGTACAAGTGATTTCCTTCATGTTTAATATAGACCACACAGCACACGTGATATTTCTCCCAATAAACTGGTGCGAAATGTGACAATCTAAAGTTGTAGACACGACAATACTTTTGTAGTAATCTCTGTGTCTGAGTACAAGTGATTTCCTTCATGTTTAATATAGACCACACAGCACACGTGATATTTCTCCCAATAAACTGGTGCGAAATGTGACAATCTAAAGTTGTACACATAACCATATTTTTGTGGCAATCTCCGTGTCTAAGTACAAGTGATTTTCTTCACGTTTAATATACACCACACTGCACACGTGATTATTCTCCCAATAAACTAGTGCGAAATGTGACAATCTAAAGTTGTACACACGACAATACTTTTGTGGTAATCTCCGTGTCTAAGTACAAGTGATTTCCTTCATGTTTAATATAGACCACACAGCACACGTGATATTTCTCCCAATAAACTGGTGCGAAATGTGACAATCTAAAGTTGTAGACACGACAATACTTTTGTAGTAATCTCTGTGTCTGAGTACAAGTGATTTCCTTCATGTTTAATATAGACCACACAGCACACGTGATATTTCTCCCAATAAACTGGTGCGAAATGTGACAATCTAAAGTTGTACACATAACCATATTTCTGTGGCAATCTCCGTGTCTAAGTACAAGTGATTTTCTTCACGTTTAATATACACCACACTGCACACGTGATTATTCTCCCAATAAACTAGTGCGAAATGTGACAATCTAAAGTTGTACACATAACCATATTTCTGTAGCAATCTCCGTGTCTAAGTACAAGTGATTTTCTTCACGTTTAATATACACCACACTGCACACGTGATTATTCTCCCAATAAACTAGTGCGAAATGTGACAATCTAAAGTTGTAGACACGACAATACTTTTGTAGTAATCTCTGTGTCTAAGTACAAGTGATTTCCTTCATGTTTAATATAGACCACACAGCACACTTGAACTTTCTCCCAATAAACTGGTGCGAAATGTGACAATCTAAACTTGCAGACACGACAATACTTTTGTAGTAATCTCTGTGTCTGAGTACAAGTGATTTCCTTCATGTTTAATATAGACCACACAGCACACGTGATATTTCTCCCAATAAAATGGTGCGAAATGTGACAATCTAAACTTGCAGACACGACAATACTTTTGTAGTAATCCTTGTGTCTGAGTACAAGTGATTTCCTTCATGTTTAATATAGACCACACAGCACACTTGAACTTTCTCCCAATAAACTGGTGCGAAATGTGACAATCTAAACTTGCAGACACGACAATACTTTTGTAGTAATCTCTGTGTCTGAGTACAAGTGATTTCCTTCGTGTTTAATATAGACCACACCGCACACGTGATATTTCTCCCAATAAAATGGTGCGAAATGTGACAATCTAAACTTGCAGACACGACAATACTTTTGTAGTAATCTCTGTGTCTGAGTACAAGTGATTTCCTTCGTGTTTAATATAGACCACACCGCACACGTGATATTTCTCCCAATAAAATGGTGCGAAATGTGACAATCTAAACTTGCAGACACGACAATACTTTTGTAGTAATCTCTGTGTCTGAGTACAAGTGATTTCCTTCGTGTTTAATATAGACCACACCGCACACGTGATATTTCTCCCAATAAAATGGTGCGAAATGTGACAATCTAAACTTGCAGACACGACAATACTTTTGTAGTAATCTCTGTGTCTAAGTACAAGTGATTTCCTTCATGTTTAATATAGACCACACAGCACACATGAACTTTCTCCCAATAAACTGGTGCGAAATGTGACAATCTAAAGTTGTAGACACGACAATACTTTTGTGGTAATCTCCCTGTCTAAGTACGAGTGATTTCCTTCATGTTTAATATAAACCACACCGCACACGTGATTTTTCTTCCAATAAACTGTTGCGAAATGTGACAGTCTAAAGTTGTAGACACGACAATACTTTTGTAGTAATCTCTGTGTCTGAGTACAAGTGATTTCCTTCATGTTTAATATAGACCACACAGCACACATGAACTTTCTCCCAATAAACTGGTGCGAAATGTGACAATCTAAAGTTGTAGACACGACAATACTTTTGTGGTAATCTCCCTGTCTAAGTACAAGTGATTTCCTTCATGTTTAATATAAACCACACACCGCACACGTGATTTTTCTTCCAATAAACTGTTGCGAAATGTGACAGTCTAAAGTTGTAGACACGACAATACTTTTGTGGTAATCTCCCTGTCTAAGTACAAGTGATTTCCTTCGTGTTTAATATAGACCACACCGCACACGTGATTTTTCTTCCAATAAACTGTTGCGAAATGTGACAATCTAAAGTTGTAGACACGACAATACTTTTGTAGTAATCTCCCTGTCTGAGTACAAGTGATTTCCTTCGTGTTTAATATAGACCACACCGCACACGTGATATTTCTTCCAATAAACTGGTGCGAAATGTGACAATCTAAAGTTGCAGACACGACAATACTTCTGTAGCAATCTCCGTGTCTAAGTACAAGTGATTTCCTTCATGTTTAATATAGACCACGCAGCACACGTGTTATTTTCCCCAATAAACTAGTGCGAAATGCGACAATCTAAAGTTGTACACATAACCATATTTCTGTGGCAATCTCCGTGTCTAAGTACAAGTGATTTTCTTCACGTTTAATATACACCACACTGCACACGTGATTATTCTCCCAATAAACTAGTGCGAAATGCGACAATCTAAAGTTGTAGACATAACCATATTTCTGTGGCAATCTCCGTGTCTTAAGTACAAGTGATTTTCTTCACGTTTAATATACACCACACTGCACACGTGATTATTCTCCCAATAAACTAGTGCGAAATGCGACAATCTAAAGTTGTACACATAACCATATTTCTGTGGCAATCTCCGTGTCTAAGTGCAAGTGATTTTCTTCACGTTTAATATACACCACACTGCACACGTGATTATTCTCCCAATAAACTAGTGCGAAATGCGACAATCTAAAGTTGTAGACATAACCATATTTCTGTGGCAATCTCCGTGTCTAAGTACAAGTGATTTTCTTCACGTTTAATATACACCACACTGCACACGTGATTATTCTCCCAATAAACTAGTGCGAAATGCGACAATCTAAAGTTGTAGACATAACCATATTTCTGTGGCAATCTCCGTGTCTTAAGTACAAGTGATTTTCTTCACGTTTAATATACACCACACTGCACACGTGATTATTCTCCCAATAAACTAGTGCGAAATGTGACAATCTAAAGTTGTAGACATAACCATATTTCTGTGGCAATCTCCGTGTCTAAGTACAAGTGATTTTCTTCACGTTTAATATACACCACACTGCCCACGTGATTATTCTCCCAATAAACTGGTGCGAAATGCGACAATCTAAAGTTGTAGACATAACCATGTTTCCGTGGCAATCTCCGTGTCAAAGTATAAGTGATTTCCCTTATGTTTAATATAGAACACCTTGCACACGTGGTATTTTTCCCAATAGATAGAAATGTTGTATTTTCTCATTTTAAGGTACCGGTATGTGAGAAAACAATGTTTTGTTGGTGTATAAATACTAACATTTGTATGAATCCTTCAGAAGGCGTGCTATACATATAGTGCGACAACAATAGGTTATGTTAAATTCGATTTGATTGGAAATGCGGCTTCGACGTAGATCTGAGATTTAACATAACAGTGGAGGGTGCGGGTGGCGTGAACTCTGTGATGTTTGTAGTGAGCACAACACGTCACGCTGCTGTACTTGTGCACGTTACGTCGTCAATGACAGGACGGTTATCAATGGAGTGGCAGTGGTGCTCTCATTGTTGGTGGTTGTTTTGTTTACTTCTTCTCATCTCCCCTTCTCTCATGTCTCTTCCGACTGCATTGGTATTGTAATCGTACGAGATTCACTGTTGGTAGTTTAAAACCCGATTAGACTTGCCTCCGAGTACGGTAAAGGTCATATTTTAAAACTTTTCAGAAGTTGAGTTTGTCCAGAGATCCTCCGATTTGTAATCGTTTCTGCTACCTGAGAAGTAAAAGTTAATAAATTACGGATTAAAAGATTATTGAGTTATATAATATATGCCCCTTAAATCATCTGTGGTTCTTTGATTCACCTTGTTGAGTTTTATTTTATTCATTGAGTATTGAAATCACCACAAAATGCTTCACTGGCCTTTCAGTATTGGTCTTACAATTCACTTATAATAGTATTAATTTTAAACTTGAACTTTACTTACACATTTAATAGTGAAATAAATTTTAATTTTTAAACATTCAACATTGTGTTTATTGTAGAACATTATAGATTTGTAATGCGAGTTACGTTTTGAATTATGTAACGTTTCTCTTCTTATCTCAGGGTTGTGAATTCTGCTCCTGGACTAAACTTAATTTTTAAATCGACACACTAGAAGTTAGAATTAATTGCCAACTAATTATTTAATTTTAATTAATTATTTAATTTAACTAAATATTTAAGTTCTTTATTGTTTGGTACAAACTAGGTCTGCACTTATTCTTCCCGTAATAGTTGAGTGACCGATCGTTCAAGGGAACAGAGATAATTAAATTAAACAGAAATTGTATGAATACGGTAAAATACACAAAATTGTCCTTATTATAGCTAAACAAAACATGTTGCATAAGTATGCCTGCTTACCCACGGTAAAACACTTCAGAGGTATGTTACATACTACATTTTAGTGTAAGGTAGGCTAAGTGAAACATTACAAATCCTTCAGATTTAGTTAGGATCTGTTTCTAAATGATATCTGATGCCACTCAATTGTTAAATGAAGCCAGGGTGCAGTGACGACGTTGTCCCATATAATCAATGTTAATTTAATACAGTCCTCCTAAGCTAACCAATCGAGATAATTTGACAAAACAATAAGTATTTTGAAGCATATTTTCGTATAAGGGGAATTCGGTAAACACAATTTGTGTTTTAAATTTACGTAATTATAAAGAAGGTAATTAAATATATAACGGTAACATTTTTACAAGGACATAACAAATTTTCTGTAAACTTATTTGGTATTATAAAACCTGCCTCACATTGACAGAGTCAGTCAATTCGTTGACTGTTTAATTCATTCTGGATTCATCATACAATGAATATTAACAGTACAGTGATATATATTCGTGTGTAACAGATTAAAAATAATTTCAATCCGACCATTTGAAATTAACATTGCTTATATGGGGTTAAACACAAAGTCGTCGAGGGATGCAGCGGCCTCGTAAATGTTGACTCCGTATTATAGTCTTCCATTAAATTTGTTTTATACCCTTGAATCAAATTAATAAATTATTGATGATTAGAATACTGTATGTTAAAGTTTATTTGTTCATAGAATTTGTGGTTTAATATTGATCGTTAAACCTCAGCCTTCAAATTTTATCAGGAGAACGATAAAAGCTTTATATTTTTGAAAAGTTGTTTCATTATTATAAATTAAGACATGTTTACTGGACTTTGACGATTCCAGGGAGTATATATATCGTGAATGTCAAAGTATTTTTAAGATCAGGGTGTTCACAAATTAATTTATCAAACTACCATTTGATTTGTCAGGTCAATATAAATAACAAATATTATATACAATATAGTTCTATCTTGTTTATTTTACCGTCTGTCTGTCTCCTTTAACAACACTATTAGACTATATCTTCAAATTGAATAAATGTATATAGTTCAAACGGTTTTTAAACAGTAAATATTATATTATGCAGAAAAGTATTATGTATCACTTTTATATTTGATAGGCAAGATAAAAATTTCAATATGACATATTTAACATAAATGAGAAAGTAAACTACGATCAAAAATGTTCAACATCGAATAAAGTTTTCAAAATCAAGCCTCCAGGTCTCTTTTGAGAGTTAATAATGGATGTATATGTTTTTAATTATATCGTTGAATTTTTTAGTCATAGTTGTATTAGTGCTTATGTTTTTTAGTGCTTTATGTTAAAGTGTATCCAATTAAAATTAATAATGACGTAAAGTTCCGGGTTGCTGTCAAATGATACAGTTTTGTTTCTCTAACCAGTAACGTATTATAAAGTGGAGATCTGTGATTGGAAATATATGAGGTCAGCGCGTCTATTCATGCTAATGCCATCTGTGAGATCGCCATGTCACATTTACGCTAATGAGTCATTAATAATAAGCTCGTATTAACTTGTTTGTGTCACTTCATCTCTAAGATCTCCGTAATAATTTTCCGCTAATAACACATTGATGAGATCGAAGTGACTTTCATTTTACGTTATCTATGAAATTTTAATAATCCCACTAAAGTGATCTCTGTGTGCATTACAAAATGCCGGTGAAAAAATCGGAATCACGTTGTTACATGGTCTAAAACTCTAAAAGACAGAAACTAGAGTGTTCTGATCGCTGATGCCATGACAAACACAGTTAGTACGCCTTATGGTGTCCCTCAGAGATTTATTCCCAGACCAGTTTTGTTTCTAATGTATGTAAACAATCTTAAATTCTCAGTCCAAAATGGACGAACGATATGGTATGTCACGAATGATGAAACTATTCTGTATTTCATAAACAAAAACTTTGAAATTCAACCTTTCTTACAATTTATTCTTTGTATTTCGGAGATAAATTTTAAGACGCAAATCAAAATCAAGAGTAATTAAATTCTCCCTCTGTAAGCATGAGCATAGCAGAATCGTCTATATTTGTGGACTATGCACTTCTTGAAATGACAGGCCCCACTACGTTTTTGGGAATGCATCTATTATCAAGGTTTGCTGAAAGTAACTTCAGGCATCCACGCACTGAGAAATCTAAAAAAAATCGTGCTCTTTTGAAGTCTTTAGAAATACCCATTCTGGCCTTATCTACCCTCATTTATCCTTAGAGATTCACCTCTAGGAAAGCTGTACTTAACAACTATTTTTAAGAATGTTTAAATATGAAAAGGAAGCCATTAAAATTATTTTAAGATTAGATTTCTTATTGTAGTAGGAAAATGTTTTCATGCTTGTTTGAATGCAATAGGGATTGTGTTATTTTTATATAAACCCAATTCTAATATATATTCACGTTTAGAATATAATGTACATTGTCTTACTGCAAGTAAAGAATTATTATTATAGTCCAGTCAATGAATGTTTCTAGAAGAAAACCCAATAAGCAGAAAGACCAACCTTAAGACTGTTTGAAGGTACTTGGTGGTGTAATGTACTAAAACGTCCTCAACCCTAGGGGGGTTGGAAGAAGGAACCCTAGGGGTTTTGGAAGAAGGAAGGAGAGAGGGTTCAAGTCATTATTTTTTGTTTTTCGCTTATGTCTTAGTGTAGGGGATAGTCCTACAGAATATTTACTCGTATATGAAATTAAAACTGATAACATTGTCTTGACGGTGGGGGAGGGGGAGTTCCATTCTCCCGAATAAAGCTTTCACGGCCTGACCGAGATTTTCCTCTTTCATTAGTGCCATCATGAATTGAAATCAACAAAGAGAAGATTCCAGTAGACCTCATGCTCTTTCAGATAATTTATATTAGCAAACAGTATGTGACAAATCTTCTATGAAATGAAGATCTTGGCCTGTAGATAGAAGTTATGTTACAAATATGTTGCCATAAACGGGTTTCAAAAAATAACAAATTTACGGGAGCTTATATGTTATTAACCGTAACAGACCGCAATAAACTCGAAGAGCAAAATATGTAGATAGTTTTACCAGCCTTCATTTCATATACGTGTAAATGTTCTGAAGGACGAACACTTACTGAGGTACAGGGGAAAACCAGAAAAAGGGATCTAAACTGCCTCCTTGTCTTTTTTGACGTCGCATAGAGCTCTCTTTAAGCCGTTCGTTAACTAAACTATTATTAATTGTCTTGTCATACAGGCGCCACGTCATAATTGCATATCTGCTAATGAAATCGTAGTGACTGTTATTATCTCATCTATGATGTCGCCGGGACGTGAAATCGTCTTAACGCTAGAAGTTTAATGTAATTCTGTATTGTTTATATATTACGTCTATTGTACGTGTTATAAATTTTTCACGCTTATTGTCAGGTGTGGTACCTTGAACAATATGAATAAACTTCGTTATTGTCTTCATATCCCTAACGTAACGTCAGACGTTTTGACAACCCTGATCGCGCGAGTAAGCTTTGTTAAAATAAAGTAAGGTAGTTCGGTTTCTTGCAGCAATATTGAAACCGTTGTTGGTCTGAACGTGGCGAGGAACTCGAGTGTAGATGTTGCACACGGCAGCTGGATCTAAAACTACTCAACGTGCTCAGTGTGATCACTCTCGATTTCATCCTTTAAGGTTTGGCTAAGATGAAAAATATCAATATCATAAAGTGAACAAACTTTCAGATAAGGAAACGTTCTTCAAAGACAATTAGAACAGCGAAACTGTAAGAATTTTGCAGATCGAGTTCTATGACCAGGATTATGTTCAGTCAAATTACGACAATTTAAGAGCTTTTAATGGAATACATCTTTTGATATGGTTGGCGGACATGCAGATTTCGTATATGGTTGCCATTTTTAGCTTCAGATAGAAGGTACATTAATAGTTTTAATGTTTATTATTTCAATGGACGTTGGTTTGAAACTTAATGATACATTTCAAAACAAGGACACTAGGGTTCAAATCATTTAGGTTTATTAAGCACTTTTATTTTTTGCCCGCACTAATCATATCCTATCAAGATATCTCTTTAGCTTAATTTAAATGGCTATTTTGATGAAATGCTTGATGATATCGGGCCGGATTGTGTAACAAAATACAAAGGCAAAATCACCAAATCAGATGTGGATAGAATTGTTTTTGCGTTATTTGCCAAGTTGGCACAAATATTATTTTTTTTATTTTCACTGTAATTAGTAGAGACTAGGGTTTACTAGTTGTCATGTATGGCAACATATACTATAGATGAGCCGCATTGAAAGCGACCTGCGCGAAGTTTCTTGCGCATAGGGGGGGGGGAGCGGGAGGTTGACCACGCCTACCGCCACGCCCTCTTTCACTGCTTTATGTATTACTTGCTGGTGCTCTGCTTTCCCGTGTTGGTGTTTTGGAGCATTGCCCTATGTTTTGTTATTCTCGTTGTTACGTAATAACAAAGTTATTATTAAATATTATTATTTATGTTAAGAATAGTGCATTGCATCTATTTAATGTTAGTCTAATTAAAAAGTATTTAAACAAATGTTTATTGTTAACAGCTGTTGTTATTATAACTAGGTTTGTAAAACAGCTGTTATGTAACACATAACCTACGAGTAGTACATTGGCGACTGAGGAGTGGTTGATAACGAATGTGGTAGGGGAAGTAAGTCCGCGCTTCTACCTCACCACATCACTCTCTCACTCCCCCCTGCACTGTTCACTTAATAGGTCACTTCAAAGCGGCTCATCTATAGTACACAGTGTCCTTATCTAGACTTTTTATTACGCCAAATGCAGTGTCCATTGCATCTGCAATCAGTAAATTCTTCTTTAATCTTGCCTGTTTTTATCAAAATTGTGGTAGTTACCGACTTTATTCGCAAGGCTAAATAAATAAATAACGTCACTGTTCAGCAAGTGTTCTTCAAAGTTACAAACTGAGATTTACAAGACAACTCTTGTCATAGCAAACTGATAAGTAATCATCATTCAAATCTAAAATTAAATAATATTACATAAACATGTTTTGACATGATTTTTAAACGAACTGTAACTAAGGCTCTTAAAAGGGGGGGGGATATTGTATATTTCCGGTCCAACGTATCTTGGCAAATGAAGTAGGCCGCCTGTCGAGTACTGCGAGTGTTTATTTCATGCCTGAAAATTAGCTTTTTTCCTGAGATATTTTGGCTTGCCAGTCTGAATAACTTTGTAAATAAGTTGAACAGTTTGCAAGTTACAGCAATTTTTAATCAAAAACACCTTAGAACTTAACCTAAATTCACTGATGTGATCAAATTTTTGGGACTATAGACAAAAATGTCAGAGCTCTGTTTTGCAATCTAGTAAAAACCATTACATTTTCCCGTGTAAGGCAATGAGCGAATGATGAAAGAGTATAGTACAAAGTAGGAAAAATTATTGAGCGGACAATTTCCAACTAAACAGATACTGGCAGTATTTTTACATATCTATATAACGTCTTCAACTTAATCACGACGCTTTTACATATAGATTTTACATGACTTGTAAAATCAAGATTGGAATCCAAAGTGACTCCAAGGATTTTTAGAGAACTGTCCATAACGAAAGGTTTGCCATATAAAGTGACGAACTGATTAATGTAATTATAACGTGATTGACAATTCAAAGATGACCGGTTCACCTGCAAAACAGAACAATTGTCCGAGTTAAGCAGAACCCCATGATCGTCCGACCATGACTTCACCCTCTCCAGATCCGAATTGATGTTTCCCACAGCCTCAGCTCTCCCTAAAGGGTTGTAAGACAACAACAGTTGTGAATCATCTGCATAAGAGTGAAGAGAACAGAACTCCAACTGATATTTTAAATCTGCAGTGTATACAAGAAAGAGTATTGGTTCCAGGCAACTAACCTGAGCGACACCAACGGATCTGGGTAATACGTGAGTTACGAACCTTTGTTCGCTGAGTTCTCCCCAATAAATATAACGAGAACCAACTTACTGAATTGTCATCAAAAAATTTAAGCTTTGCTAACAACAACAACTCGAATTTAACGGAGTCGGAAGTTTGCGAAAAATCCAAAGCAGTAACCAAGCTGTGAAACCCCTTATCCTTTGCAGAAAGCAGATCATCAGTAAAATTAAGAAGCGCGGAGCAGGTGCTAAATCCCCGTCTAAAACCAGATTGTGCTTCAGGCAGTAACTCTTCAGATTCAAAGTAGCTGACCATCTGTTCTGACACAACCCTCTCTAGTATTTTAGAAATGACCGGAAGGATGGATATTGGTCGAAACTGACACATCGATTGTTAGTCTTCGGAAGAGGAATCACTACGCTCTGCTTTCATAAGGAAGGAAACCTTCCAGTATTCAGAGACACATTGATTAGATGCGTGATTGCTGCAGCACAAAAAGGACTTATGCCTCTCACCATAGCAATGGATATTCCATCTATACCAAAAGCAGTACTTGTAAGGCTATTCATAAGCTCTTTTACCTTTTGCTCAGACACAGTCTCAAAGGCGAAAGGAGAATTAGTGCATGCGTGCATATTTGTGTTGAAGAAATTACGTTTGTCCATGCTTATGTTTCCTCCACAGCCCACGGTGGAAAATTAGTTATTCAGCTCTTTTGATGAAAATGGATGGGGTTTTTCTTCATTTGCCCTCAGAATGCCACCAGCTAGCAACGTAGTCCAAAACTTCTTAGAGTCTTTTATGTTTAGGTTCTCTGAAAAATACTTCTTTTTCGCTAATCGTACTGCCACATTGAGAGCATTGCGAGGCTTACAGTATTCTCGATTCTTGTATTTTCAGGGAAAGATAAGTATATTTACACATGTTCTTCTTTTGTTTAAGGAGAATCAAGTTAGGGTGTCCCCAAGGATTTGTTTTCCTGGTTATTCTCTTTCTCACCATAGGGGTACACGCGCCAAAGACAATATTATTATAAGGATAATATTTGAGGTTAATTCACTGGTGATCCCACCTATGTCTTAAAGAGTTTTTATGTCTTACCAACGTAAACTGGAGACAATCGTAATAAACTTCTCACAATCAAAGTTTTTAAAATTGCCATATGAGATGAACTTAGCCTTGGATTTGTGTTTATCGCATTGCATGTCAGTATATTAGCTATGGTCGGTGGTACGTTTACCATTATGCTAAAAAATATTGAAATGTCAACTATTCCCACATCTGGATTGAAATTCGTGTCCACAATTATGACGTCAATGAGAGAAAATGTATTCTCAGTGTTCGTTCCCTTATAATTTGAACGAGACCCAAAAATTGAAATATTCTCTCGAGATAATTGACATCTGCTCTTCTCTGTTCAGAAAATTCACATTCAGGTCGTCCAACAGAATCATCGAATCTACCTCAGGTGACATGTCAATAAACAAAGCATGTATCAAAGAACTTATGCAAGGATAGGGTGCATCTGGTGGTCTATATGCAATACACACACACACACACAGCTTCTGACCCTCCAGATGAACCAAGCCACAAACATATTCAATGCGTACATCTAAGTGCAAATAACTTACAAGGAAGTTGTTCCTTTTAGTCAATCCTTCTATGTTGTCAAGTCGATTAATGACGAAGGACTAAGAGAAAGTGTTTGTAGTGCAGGATGCCTTTTCTAGCAGATTTCACGTTAAACGACTGTCAATAAATAAGCAGTCTTATTTCTGGTATGTGAAAGATAAACGTTCTTGTATGATGATTCTTCACAGGTTCGTGATGAGAAGCCACCTTATCTACTGTTGTTTGAAATAGGGATTGATACAAATACATACTGTTTAACGAAATTCCCTAATGTGAATTGCCTGGAAGTTTTTGAAGCTAATTTGTGTAGACTTTATATTTCCCTTCCTGTAATTTTATCCCGTTGTACTATGTGGGAGGTTGTTGCTTTGTAGAGCCGTGCATAGCCATACCCGATCTCGTGTCCTTAATCTGCTTTGAGATATTTTGTGAGATTGGAGTGTCGGATTAAGAACAATAATATGTGGACATTCCGATGCACATTGCATCTCCAAGACTCTAAAGGTGGGGTGGATGATTATAGTTTCACCGGATTCACGTTGGTCCGAGACCTAAATCACGCACCGCACGCCACATCTGCCCAGGCCCGGCCCGTGCCGCGCAAGGCAGATGTCCGCACACCTGCTGCCGTCTTGTAGCCCGCGCCCGCTGCCGCTCCTTCTTGCCAATCGCCCTCACTTTATGGTTTGCCGTAAAGATTTTAATCTGTTTTATGGCTATCGTCCCGTTAGATCAGAATAACGCCGGAACTGCATCTCTGTCGCTCTACCTGTATGACATGACGACTGCAGTGTTGGCTTCCTCTACAGCTTATCACTACATTTACATAATCAGTATGTAGAGAACATTTCTAGATAAGTCAACCCGTGACTGCAACATTGATATTGTGATTACAGTTTTAATTGCAATTATCCATCGAATTATAAATTTCTTTTAGGTCGAGTGAAGTCTGGGTTATGACGCGGTTGTTGGTCGAGACACTGGAGCCTAACAAAGAACAATACGTCAAACTGTTTACTCGAGGTCCGATGACATGTGCTGTCAATCATTGCCTCTTGTAGCCTGTGTAAACGTTATCCGCCCAACTAAGGCGAATAACTATCGCTGACAGTCACACTCTGCCAGATCGCTTGCAGTAGTCTCAGACTTGGAGCATTGATACAGTGTGTTTGTGTTCCATTACAATACAAAAATATTTAAAATGAAGTATACTAAATCATTTGTACGTATTTATTTGCAGAATTCACCTCCAGATAAAATGTTAGAATAAATTCAAACACGTAATAACTTTTCACGTGTTATTTACATTAAACATTTAAAGAACTATTGTTGGACATTTGAAGTATCCTTAAACTACTGTTTATTGCTTTTACCACCAGCCTTCATGAAATAAGTATAACGTATCGAGTAACTTATTACAGAAAAAGTTGATACTCATAAGCAATTGAATAACATGTGTTGATTTTCGAATATGTTACCTCTTAGCAAGAATCAATAGCGAATTGCTTTTTGGAAGGCCACATTTATTCAAATTCTATTACATATAATTGCTACACCATAACACAATGTTTACTTTAATAAGTTTTCCTTTGAATATCTTAGAAACAATGTCAGGACGATCTGCTTGGAATTCGTAAGGAGAGTAAGAGATCAAAGTATTTATGGTTAGTTTAGGGTACAGGTTATTGTCAAATAATTATCTGGCTTCGCACACTTTTGAACGATTGCTATGATATTTTGATATATTTGAATTTAGTTTTGTTTCAGTTTTCTACCTTCAAATGAAGATTGTAGCACAACAATCTTACCTGCCGTAAGGTTATTACGTTGAGCTATATTTTATTAAACAAAAGTCCTGTAGCCCGTTTTAATGCTATATTTGAATTTAGTTTTTGTTTCAGTTTTCTACCTACAAATGAAGATTGTAGCACAACAATCTTACCTGCCGTAAGGTTATTACGTTGAGCTATATTTTATTAAACAAAAGTCCTGTAGCCCGTTTTAATGCTATATTTGAATTTAGTTTTTGTTTCAGTTTTCTACCTACAAATGAAGATTGTAGCACAACAATCTTACCTGCCGTAAGGTTATTACGTTGAGCTATATTTTATTAAACAAAAGTCCTGTAGCCCGTTTTAATGCTATATTTGAATTTAGTTTTTGTTTCAGTTTTCTACCTACAAATGAAGATTGTAGCACAACAATCTTACCTGCCGTAAGGTTATTACGTTGAGCTATATTTTATTAAACAAAAGTCCTGTAGCCCGTTTTAATGCTATATTTGAATTTAGTTTTTGTTTCAGTTTTCTACCTTCAAATGAAGATTGTAGCACAACAATCTTACCTGCCGTAAGGTTATTACGTTGAGCTATATTTTATTAAACAAAAGTCCTGTAGCCCGTTTTAATGCTATATTTGAATTTAGTTTTTGTTTCAGTTTTCTACTTACAAATGAAGATTGTAGCACAACAATCTTACCTGCCGTAAGGTTATTACGTTGAGCTATATTTTATTAAACAAAAGTCCTGTAGCCCGTTTTAATGCTATATTTGAATTTAGTTTTGTTTCAGTTTTCTACCTACAAATGAAGATTGTAGCACAACAATCTTACCTGCCGTAAGGTTATTACGTTGAGCTATATTTTATTAAACAAAAGTCCTGTAGCCCGTTTTAATGCTATATTTGAATTTAGTTTTTGTTTCAGTTTTCTACCTACAAATGAAGATTGTAGCACAACAATCTTACCTGCCGTAAGGTTATTACGTTGAGCTATATTTTATTAAACAAAAGTCCTGTAGCCCGTTTTAATGCTATATTTGAATTTAGTTTTTGTTTCAGTTTTCTACCTACAAATGAAGATTGTAGCACAACAATCTTACCTGCCGTAAGGTTATTACGTTGAGCTATATTTTATTAAACAAAAGTCCTGTAGCCCGTTTTAATGCTATATTTGAATTTAGTTTTTGTTTCAGTTTTCTACCTACAAATGAAGATTGTAGCACAACAATCTTACCTGCCGTAAGGTTATTACGTTGAGCTATATTTTATTAAACAAAAGTCCTGTAGCCCGTTTTAATGCTTGACACGCAGTTTTGACTGGCGCCCTCTTGGTTTTATTGGCGTCCTTGTGGTTCCTTAAGTAGTTTAATCGCTCAGTATTATTCTATTGTTTCGAATGTATGTGTGAACAATAAGCTCCTCTGTATCTAATCTAGAGCACAAAAACTATAACATTTTAAGGAATTCTCGTTTCCTACGTCTTCATTGGCCGTTGTGAATACTTTTTGGATTCCTGGCTAGGTTAATCATGAGGAAACAGAAGATGATATACCATTGGTAGCCCTGAGTGCTCGTAAGTAACAAAATGAGGGTGCACCTTCACCTTACGTAAAACACTACGTAACGTACACACAGTGGCGCCTCAGCATCTGTGGATTTAAAAACTGCAGCGATTTTATCAGCGCTAGGTTTGTTGAATCGTCCCGTATCCATAGAGATATTTTCACCTAACAAACTTCTAGACCGTGCTTTTGCTCCTGGTACACATTTACATCTGCACACGCACTTACAAAATTGTGCGAATTAGTTAGTACGTTAATCGCCCATTTAATTGTAGCCGCATATTAGTTGCAACTGTGATGTCATAGAAGTATGACTGGTAGTGGACATGTGAGGGTAACTTGCCATTTAGAGGTTAATAAATCAGACCGATGAAGTTGTACTTGATGTTTATAACAATAAGGTACATTTCCAAGGATCTCTTTCTGTGTAGTAGAAAGTGATGCCAAAGCGACGCGGTTGTATTTTCTTACTTTATGGAATTCTAATAAAAATTGCATAATCAGTAATATAGTTCGTAGTACTTGTGGTTGTGACAAATTAATAAAATTGTTCCATTGTTACAATATGGGCGAATTTGTGGTCTTTGCGAATGAAAAGTTGCACAGGGCATGCTAGTGTTGTACAAACAATACTTGGCCCATTCTATAACGGCTGTTCTAAGACAGCATGAGGATTTCTTTGAGAATTATAATTATGGTCTGCATTCCGCCGTCCCTTGAACTCTCTCCGCCTTGTACACTATCTCTGTTCTGCTCGGTCAACAACATTCAAACTTCAAATTGCGAAAACATTAATTTTGGAATTTAATTTTCTTTATTTAGTCTAAACTGAACAATGAGTTAACATTCTCTACAAAAGTTAACGTAAAATAAATTTATTTTCTACTACAGTCCACCATTCTTTTAGACACAATCAGCTGAATTTAGATATCAGCGGCTCATCATGAATTCATTAACAGTGATTTCATTAACTCATTACACACCAAAAGAATAGTTGCAGTGTGATCGTGCTTTTATTTACTATTATTATTTTATTAAATAGCAAACTTTTCAAACACAACCATGGCTTAGCTTATCTACAACGGTTGAACCAATTATTCAACGTAGGTCTCATAATAGTAGATGGTTAAGACAAATCTTGATCCAACACTGTTCTATAGTATTATAGTGAACAAATTATAGTTTTATATAATTTTTTGGCTACTAACATTGTTTTCAGTAAGTTATCGTAATCGGAGGCCTTATAATTGATATCGAGTTTATATTGATCTGGGCTGAGTGACTTGGTTGGGTTATTTATAATTAAACTCATTTTATTAAATAACGAAATGGTACCTATTGTTACTGTTATTGAGCTATAACTTGTATTTTCCTTATTCTAACTTTTAAGGTGATTTTGACTTGTTGCCTTTAAAAATTATTTCTTAAAATTGGTTTTTCTTCCAAATGTTTGTGTGGGGGTACATTTTATAAATTTCCCCTTTGGCTACGGTACTGGACATACATGTAAATAAACTACAGTACATTCACTACATGTTTAGACTATACAAACTTAAATTTGAAGTTAAATAACATTGTAGTAGCCTAATAACAATATAGTTGGAATATTTAATTTTTTTAGATTGCTGTGGAATGGACTAAGACAAATTCTTGTAAGTTTCAGGATGATCCACTCATAAAATTATGCCTTTGGTTTCCATCATTCTGAGTGTTTCGTATTAAAAAAAGGATGGTTTAGATGATTGTAGGACTGTAGGTCCACGCCTAGTTTGACGAGGGTGGCTGACGTCACTTTTCTGCAGGGTAGGACAGTTAGTCCACGCCGACACCTGTGGACTAACTGTCCTACTTTTCAAAACTGACCTGGCCGTGCATTAGTTTTTCTACCTGCACTTATTCTTTATTTTGGTCAGTGATGCTTCCACTATATTCGCACAGCGTACTGCTAAAGCAGCAAATATTAACAGTTTACTCAAGCTATCGCATATGAAGTGGATTACTAATAGGGATTATATCTAGCATAATATATCGAATTCCATATAGCATTATATTACTTTCTGATTAATTTGGCATTGTCCTAATGAATCATAAACATCTACAGTAAGTTTGTATTAGTTATTCCTTATATTGGACCATCGTTTGTATAATACTGTATATACCAGTAGACACTATAATCGTTACAGACATTCTTAAGTTAGAAATGGCGTAACTAACCTGACTTTATTTTATGTATATAATTTCATTTCGTTCTTTTTGCAGCTGTCTTATGTAGTGTACTGAAAATTATTTAGCAGATATAGAGTTTAGATCTCGAAACATCCATTCAAGTGCTGCAGTGTGAGTACGACGATCCCTTATCAACCCCTCGTCAAAAGAAATCCGTGAGTCGGACAGTGGGTCCCAGGCCGGGACCGTGGACCCACTGTCCACCCCTTAAGAAGTAGGTAAGAAATGCTTCCGGCAGTTTTATGACGTGGACCTACAGTCCGTTTACCGGTTTAGATTTAGCGTTCTTACGTGTATTTATGTACTGCTAAAGTTCTTTATGCCTAATCGTTTGATGTAATAGGGTTTCTGTTTTACATTTGTAGATCGCAACTCACCTATCATTTTCCGTGACAATAGAGCGTACTTAGAAATTATTTATTAGCAGGTACCCTTAAATAGCAGGTAGTAACTAAACAATATTTTCATAGGGATCCTCTGAGAGGAATATCTCGACTCGAAATTGTAATATAAGGTGGTAGAATTATCCGAATTTACTCGGAAGACATGAGTGAGTTTTACCTTCCAACGATCGACCCCCTCCTCTCTTCAATCATCGCCCGCCTCTCGAGTTGGCGGCGATTCTCGTCAGAAATGACATTTCCACAAAAGTAATTCCAACGGCTTTATGAGATATTTTTAGATTATCATCTTCCGGTTACGATGATCTATTATCTATTATCGCTGTACGGCTGTCTCAGTAAAGGTTTAATCTCATTGTAAACGTGAGTTCACTATTATTGAAGTTGACAATCGTCACAGCTCACGCGGTGCGGTGAGGAAGTGTTCTCCAAGGTAGTTTTTAGTCAAGTTTTCTAAATGCATAAAGATGAGCCACAGTTGGTATTATGAGTACAAGCCCTCTTCCTATCATTCCTTTCGGCGCTTGATTGTCTATTTGACTTATTTTTTTTTTTTAACCAAAAACTTATGGAACGGTTGATGTCCACACAACTGTGTAATTTATGCAGGTATTGATATTAACCTCTCAAATATATGCCAGTAAAAGTTGTTAATATTGTATCAACAAGATAAATTGTATCTCTATAACCCCCTCCCGTCTCCAGACGCAACACGATGAAATTAAAAATGCTCTACTTAACTAGGCAAAGATAGGAACTCTCTTCGTTCTGTAAAATATCAGTTTGTCAACAATGTACAAGCGACAATTTTGATTGTCGTAGCGATGCTGGATGAAGTCGAAGCGCTTGCGTCTAATATTGATGTTCCTGGCTTGTTTATGGCATCCATATACCTCACCTAGAAAAGTCGAAAGCAGGAGTTCGCTATATGACCTGGCGTGTAACAGGCTAACACAGCATGTACCACGATTCGTTCTTGAGATATCCTGCAGTCAGATAAACATAATACAGAATAGAAAGCAGGAGTTCGCTATATGACCTGGCGTGTAACAGGCTAACACAGCATGTACCACGATTCGTTCTTGAGATATCCTGCAGTCAGATAAACATAATACAGAATAGAAAGCAGGAGTTCGCTATATGACCTGGCGTGTAACAGGCTAACACAGCATGTACCACGATTCGTTCTTGAGATTTCCTGCAGTCAGATAAACATAATAGAGAATAGAAAGCAGGAGTTCGCTATATGACCTGGCGTGTAACAGGCTAACACAGCATGTACCACGATTCGTTCTTGAGATATCCTGCAGTCAGATAAACATAATACAGAATAGAAAGCAGGAGTTCGCTATATGACCTGGCGTGTAACAGGCTAACACAGCATGTACCACGATTCGTTCTTGAGATTTCCTGCAGTCAGATAAACATAATAGAGAATAGAAAGCAGGAGTTCGCTATATGACCTGGCGTGTAACAGGCTAACACAGCATGTACCACGATTCGTTCTTGAGATTTCCTGCAGTCAGATAAACATAATAGAGAATAGAAAGCAGGAGTTCGCTATATGACCTGGCGTGTAACAGGCTAACACAGCATGTACCACGATTCGTTCTTGAGATTTCCTGCAGTCAGATAAACATAATAGAGAATAGAAAGCAGGAGTTCGCTATATGACCTGGCGTGTAACAGGCTAACACAGCATGTACCTCGATTCGTTCTTGAGATATCCTGCAGTCAGATAAACATAATACAGAATAGAAAGTTTTACATGCCTCCAGTAAACAACATAGGGTTCAATGACACTAAGCCAATTTCCATGGTTGGATTTGCATTATCACAGAACTCATTCTAGTATATATAGAAATTCTTGCCACATAATTCATTCACATTTTTCTTAATTCAGTTAAGATTCATAGTTGTTATTAAATAACAACAGTTTCCGTGGTGTAGCCACGGCATTACAACCCGGGGTTGCGCTGAAATAACAACTTGTCACCAACTTTAACAGTGACTTTCACCATTTTTTTATGTTTTTATTGCATGAATTATCTATCAGTTAATATGTTGTACATTAAAATCTCATATGATTATGCTCAGCTTGTTTAGAAACTTAATTATTCTGCTGTTTTCTCGTTACCGTAATGGATAACCATGAGACCAATGTAAACATATCAAACACAGTGTTTCTATTGTACAAATGAAGCTTCATGCAAAATATCAAGTCTATTGGTGAGTTCGCTTTCGAGCTATCGTGCGGAGAGAGGGGCAAATTAACTATCCCCGGCTTTTCTAAAGCTCAACCAATAATGCATAAGTTTTTAAGTTTTGGGAACTGGGCTGCGATGGAGAAGAAATATCGAAATCATTAAATGTTAAAATTACACGTTTTGTTGGGTGAATACTAACATTTAGGTAATACTAACATGATTGTTATTTTATAAATGTGGCTATTTGTTGCTGCCAAGACATTCTCCTGTCAAGAGTATGTGTCAAGCTGTGTCTCGTGAAGAATGTGACCGTAGACCTTAGTATATCTCCTGAATAACCGCGGTCAAGAGTATGTGTCACACTGTGTCCCGTGAAGAATGTGACCGTAGACCTTTGTATATCTCCTGAATAACACCGCGGTCAAGAGTATGTGTCACACTGTGTCCCGTGAAGAATGTGACCGTAGACCTTTGTATATCTCCTGAATAACCGCGGTCAAGAGTATGTGTCAAGCTGTGTCTCGTGAAGAATGTGACCGTAGACCTTAGTATATCTCCTGAATAATAACCGCGGTCAAGAGTATGTGTCACACTGTGTCCCGTGAAGAATGTGACCGTAGACCTTAGTATATCTCCTGAATAACCGCGGCCAAGAGTATGTGTCACGCTGTGTCCCGTGAAGAATGTGACCGTAGACCTTTGTATATCTCCTGAATAACCGCAGTCAAGAGTATGTGTTACGCTGTCTCGTGAAGAATGTGACCATAGACCTTTAGTATATCTCCTGAATAACCGCGGTCAAGAGTATGTGTCACACTGTGTCCCGTGAAGAATGTGACCGTAGACCTTAGTATATCTCCTGAATAACCGCGGTCAAGAGTATGTGTCAAGCTGTGTCTCGTGAAGAATGTGACCGTAGACCTTAGTATATCTCCTGAATAACCGCGGTCAAGAGTATGTGTCACACTGTGTCCCGTGAAGAATGTGACCGTAGACCTTTGTATATCTCCTGAATAACCGCGGTCAAGAGTATGTGTCAAGCTGTGTCTCGTGAAGAATGTGACCGTAGACCTTAGTATATCTCCTGAATAACCGCGGTCAAGAGTATGTGTCACACTGTGTCCCGTGAAGAATGTGACCGTAGACCTTAGTATATCTCCTGAATAACCGCGGCCAAGAGTATGTGTCACGCTGTGTCCCGTGAAGAATGTGACCGTAGACCTTTGTATATCTCCTGAATAACCGCAGTCAAGAGTATGTGTTACGCTGTCTCGTGAAGAATGTGACCATAGACCTTAGTATACCTCCTGAATAACCGCGGCCAAGAGTATGTGTTACGCTGTCTCGTGAAGAATGTGACCATAGACCTTAGTATATCTCCTGAATAACCGCGGCCAAGAGTATGTGTCACGCTGTGTCCCGTGAAGAATGTGACCGTAGACCTTTGTATATCTCCTGAATAACCGCAGTCAAGAGTATGTGTTACGCTGTCTCGTGAAGAATGTGACCATAGACCTTAGTATATCTCCTGAATAACCGCGGCCAAGAGTATGTGTCACGCTGTGTCCCGTGAAGAATGTGACCGTAGACCTTTGTATATCTCCTGAATAACCGCAGTCAAGAGTATGTGTTACGCTGTCTCGTGAAGAATGTGACCGTAGACCTTAGTATACCTCCTGAATAACCGCGGTCAAGAGTATGTGTCACGCTGTCTCGTGAGGAATGTGACCGTAGACCTTTGTATATATTTCCGTGACTGTTTAGAACATTGTCTATCATCACTCTGGATGTTCTAAGCAGTATCGGATTGATGAATAGACAGTAGTTAGTATTTATCAGAAATGTTCGAACAGTATCTGTTGAAGGATTTGGACGTATTAGCGACACCCCTTTAAGTTCGAAACTGGTATCAGATGAGGATTTGTCCGTGCCAGATACGTCCCTGGATGTTAGAAACAATGTCTGCTGGATTTGTTTGTGTTATGTAATGGTGTCTGATGGATACGGCCCTAGGGGGCACGCGTCAGCTACTAGGTACTGTAGTAGAGCAGGTGAGCGGCGCGGCGGGGCTGCTCAGTTACCAGCTGCCGGGACACATCCGCCACCTGTGTTTTGTCCTTGACTCAGCTACTGGTTTGGTTTTCCACCGCTATACTCAGCAAATATCCGTATTATCATATTTTACAAATGTACTTAGGTATGTCAATTCATTCCCATAGAAAGATCACATTAGTACAGCAATTTCGTTGTGTAATTCTTTTCTGCCCCGCCGAAACACTAATACATCAACAGACACTTTTTTAAGGTACTTAACGTCCTAAGGACACGTTAAGGATACGTATCTTACCTGACATCCTAAATATAAATGAAGGTAATTACGCCATCGTCACATATGCGTAACGTGTATTGTGCGGGGACAGATATCAGGCGTACTCTTTAGAACCTACCTTCACGACTGAGTTCATGGATATTTCACCAAAATAAAAATGATACTGTACATAAATCCTATACACACTTTTGAAAATAAAATTATTTCTGCTGAATTGCTAAAGAGTTGTTTTTATTTATTGTTCCTATTTGGAATTAAGAACAAACACGAAATATCCTGTTCTACCGGTAATTTAAGCTTCGTTGCGTTTAAAAATATCCTATGGAATAATTTCTGGTATTGTTGTAGTATTTCTGTCTGTAGGGAGAGGAAGGAGCGATAAAAGAGTACTTAAGGGCGCCAGAATAGCCTACCGCGGTAAGAGTAAAGGTAAACCTGCCTTGTAAGAAGTTGTTCTTCTACAAATATTAGACATAAAATAAGTTACATTTCAAGGTGAAACAACTTCTCAAGTTGCAGGTCGATGACTTATTTTTAAATTTTAAAAATTCTGTTTGAAATCTACTCACAGTCATATGCCACTGTTCACGTGCATTCTAAATAAAACCACATTATACATAATTTAATTATCAATTTGGTATGTTTAAAGTTTAAATTCAATACCGTCGCAACAAGAGAAAACGTTCTTTAGCTCGGAAGAGCATCATGTCTCATGACTGTAGAATAAAGACTGCAATTTTGTGACTGGGTTCTGGCCAGACTATAGGCGATTGTGAAGCGTACCTCAGTCGCGACCGCATCAAGGAATATACTGCTGGCTTCTCTCAACTACGGGTACGATTATGTGGATAGTGCTGCAGAATAAGAGCACAAGTCTGGCCATGCTATAGAGTATAGACGATGGTGAAGCGTACCTCAGTCGCGACCGCATCGAGGAATATACTGCTGGCTTCTCTCAACTACGGTACGATTATGTGGATAGTGCTGCAGAATAAGAGCACAAGTCTGGCCATGCTATAGAGTATAGACGATGGTGAAGCGTACCTCAGTCGCGACCGCATCGAGGAATATACTGCTGGCTTCTCTCAACTACGGGTACGATTATGTGGATAGTGCTGCAGAATAAGAGCACAAGTCTGGCCATGCTATAGAGTATAGACGATGGTGAAGCGTACCTCAGTCGCGACCGCATCGAGGAATATACTGCTGGCTTCTCTCAACTACGGGGTACGATTATGTGGATAGTGCTGCAGAATAAGAGCACAAGTCTGGCCATGCTATAGAGTATAGACGATGGTGAAGCGTACCTCAGTCGCGACCGCATCGAGGAATATACTGCTGGCTTCTCTCAACTACGGGTACGATTATTTGGATAGTGCTGCAGAATAAGGGGCACAAGTCTGGCCATATAGAGTATAGACGATGGTGAAGCGTACCTCAGTCGCGACCGCATCGAGGAATATACTGCTGGCTTCTCTCAACTACGGGTCGATTATTTGGATAGTTCTGCAGAATAAGAGCACAAGTCTGGCCATGCTATAGAGTATAGACGATGGTGAAGCGTACCTCAGTCGCGACCGCATCGAGGAATATACTGCTGGCTTCTCTACGGGTACGATTATGTGGATAGTGCTGCAGAATAAGAGCACAAGTCTGGCCATGCTATAGAGTATAGACGATGGTGAAGCGTACCTCAGTCGCGACCGCATCCTGCAGTCGCGCACAAGTCTGGCCATGCGACGAAGCGTAATCGAGGAATATACTGCTGGCTTCTCTCAACTACGGGGTCGATTATGGCCATACTCGATGGTGAAGCGTACTTCAGTCGCGACCGAGGAATATGTTGCTGGTACGGGGTCGATTATGTGGATAGTTCTGCAGAATAAGGAGGGCACGAGTCTGGCGAAACTATAGATGATGGTGAAGCGTACCTCTGCCGCAACCGCGTCGAGGAATATACTGCTGGCTTCTCTCAACTTCGGATTCGATAATGTGGGTGGTTCTGCAGAATACGGGCACGAGTCTGTCCAGATAGTAGCCGACGTTGGAGTGTCGCTCTGGCATGGCCGATCTGCTGGCTTCTCTAAACTTCGGGATCGATTATGTGAGTAGTTCTGCAGAATACGGGCACGAGTCTGGCCAGACAATAGCCGACGGTGGAGTGTCGCTCTGGCATGGCCGATCTGCTGGCTTCTCTAAACTTCGGGATCGATTATGTGAGTAGTTCTGCAGAATACGGGCACGAGTCTGGCCAGACAATAGCCGACGTTGGAGTGTCGCTCTGGCATGGCCGATCTGCTGGCTTCTCTAAACTTCGGGATCGATTATGTGAGTAGTTCTGCAGAATACGGGCACGAGTCTGTCCAGACAATAGAAGACGTTGGAGTGTCGCTCTGGCATGGCCGATCTGCTGGCTTCTCTAAACTTCGAGGTCGGTTATGTGAGTAGTTCTGCAGAATACGGGCACGAGTCTGGCCAGACAATAGAAGACGTTGGAGTGTCGCTCTGGCATGGCCGATACCAGGAATACTGCTGGCTTCTCTAAACTTCGGGGTCGATTATGTGAGTAGTTCTGCAGAATACGGGCACGAGTCTGGCCAGACAATAGCCGACGGTGGAGTGTCGCTCGGCCGCGGCCGGGGCCAGGAATAGCCGCCAGTTGGAGAGACGCCTAGAGCCGCGGCGTCGCGACGGGTCATCGTCCTCGTGGTCTTCGCCACAATACCTGCCTGTATATCTCAGCCTGAGAATACAAAGTATATACTGTTCAATCAGGGCGTATTATAAATGTTGTATGTTATTGTTCAGTTACAACAGTAAAACTTGTTGTTACTTCTCGACATACTAGAGATGTATTAGACTTGTCCATTACCTCAATCTGCTATATGACAATTTGTATCATAGTATTTAAATTATCAGTATTAACTACGCAATTATTAAAACAGTGTAACGAGTTAAATTAATTTTTAATCCTTTTTGTGAATGACAAATCAAACGAATTTTAAAACAAAAATTTAGAATAAATTACTAATTCAAGTTTTTGTACTTTCTTCCATTTTAAAACGGCAAAGACATATACAGTAGTAGTAAACGGGTTTTTAAAGAAGGAATTCTACATAATGTTCGTATACAAATTTGAAAGATCTGCCAATTATGTTTCGCTACTCTACTAAAATCAGCTAACTATGGAACCCCTAATTTTTGTTGGGACAAGCATCGCCATTCGGTTGGGTTGCCCGTGTTGTGCTGGTTTATATTGTTGTGCTGGTTTATGAATCATCTGCTGCCACTGTTTCCATAAATCAGCGGTGTACGCATTATCGATTACCCAGGACGGCTCGCACCAGAGCCCTGAGGGCGAGAGCTTGTGCTCATACAACTGAAGTATAATTATTGGTGCTAAAGTGATGTGGTACAATCTCTAACACTGAACATAATTATGAACTTGGTTTTCTGTCGTTTGACAATCGAGTTGTCGTTGTTGTTGCTGTCTTACTACAAGTTTCAATAAATAATACAACTTAAAAGTGCTTCGTTTCTCACACTCTATGACTATATGTCTTTTCACTTAAAATTATAAAGTCAAATTATTTACATATTAAACTTTAAACAGAAACATTGTGTTATAGTGCAAATAAATAGAACATAATGGTTTAAACAGAGTGTTAATTAGTTTGTTACAAGTGTTACACGGTTCAACTAATCCATAGTTATATTTAAAGTTTGTTTGATTCCCATATAAATTTGTTTGGCTCTGATATGTTTTTAATTAAAAAAAATGCAACTGGTACGTTATGTCATAGTCTAAAGAAGTATACTTACCACTTTTGGTTACCAAGTGGCACTGTGTCCACACATGTAAGCACACACCACCACTGCGCCCTCTGATAGTGAATATGAGTACTATTGTAACTATAGTATACAATGTTAACCCTTTGCCTACGACATACTATAGCAAATTTATATTAGTGAAAAGATAACAAAACGTACTTTACCGCGTTTTAGGAATATTTACTTAAGTATTACTTATATTACTAGTTAATCGATTACGGTATTGTACCGCGCATTGCCGGCTGCGGAAGTATGGCGAGTAACAGGACGACATACGGACAAAGTCGACCTCCACGATTTCCAATTAGACTTAAATGAAAAAAATGGGACATTTTAAATTTGTATAAGTAAACTATGAATGCCATTATTGGTGGTATCACAGTACACTAGGACTGAATATAGAATATCCTACATTCTTAAACAGACCTAAACACTCTTCTAGCGATGCTTCCGCTGTAATTTTGCCTTTTTCAGTAATATTAGAGACGATTGTAGGATTGTAGCAGTGAATCCACACCAACACCCGAGGACTATGATCCTACATTCTAAAACTAACCTAAACACTCTTCTTGCGATGCTTCCGCTGTAAATTTACCTTCTTCAGTAACATTAGACACGATTGTAGGACTTTAGCAGTGCGTCCTCGCCGACACCCGAGGACTATGATCTTACATTCTAAAACTGATCTAAACATTCTTGTAGCGATGCTTCCGCTGTAAATTTACCTTCTTCAGTAATATTAGAGACGATTGTAGGACTGTAGCAGTGCGTCCACGCCGACACCCGAGGACTATGATCCTACTTATAAAACTGATCTAAACATTCTTCTAGCGATACTTCCACTGTAATTTTACCTTCTTCAGTAATATTATTAGAGACCATTGTAGAACTGTAGCAGTGAGTCCACGACGACACCCGAGGACTATGATCCTACATTCTAAAACTGATCTAAACATTCTTCTAGCGATACTTCCACTGTAATTTTACCTTCTTCAATAATATTATTAGAGACCCTTGTAGAACTGTAGCAGTGAGTCCACGACGACACCCGAGGACTATGATCCTACATTCTAAAACTGATCTAAACATTCTTGTAGCGATGCTTCCACTGTAAATTTACCTTCTTCAGTAATATTAGAGACGATTGTAGGACTGTAGCAGTGCGTCCACGCCGACACCCGAGGACTATGATCTTACATTCTAAAACTGATCTAAACATTCTTGTAGCGATGCTTCCGCTGTAAATTTACCTTCTTCAGTAATATTAGAGACGATTGTAGGACTGTAGCAGTGCGTCCACGCCGACACCCGAGGACTATGATCCTACATTCTAAAACTGATCTAAACATTCTTCTAGCGATACTTCCACTGTAATTTTACCTTCTTCAGTAATATTATTAGAGACCATTGTAGAACTGTAGCAGTGAGTCCACGACGACACCCGAGGACTATGATCCTACATTCTAAAACTGACCTAAACACTCTTCTAGCGATGCTTCTGCTGTAATTTTACCTTCTTCAGTAATATTAGAGACGATTGTAGGACTGTAGCAGTGAGTCCACGACGACACCCGAGGACTATGATCCTACATTCTAAAACTGACCTAAACACTCTTATAGCGATGCTTCCGCTGTAATTTTACCTTCTTCAGTAATATTAGAGACGATTGTAGGACTGTAGCAGTGAGTCCACGACGACACCCGAGGACTATGATCCTACATTCTAAAACTGACCTAAACACTCTTATAGCGATGCTTCTGCTGTAATTTTACCTTCTTCAGTAATATTAGAGACGATTGTAGGACTGTAGCAGTGAGTCCACGACGACACCCGAGGACTATGATCCTACATTCTAAAACTGACCTAAACACTCTTCTAGCGATGCTTCTGCTGTAATTTTACCTTCTTCAGTAATATTAGAGACGATTGTAGGACTGTAGCAGTGAGTCTACGCCGACACCCGAGGACTGTGATCCTACATTCTAAAACTGACCTAAACACTCTTATAGCGATGCTTCCGCTGTAATTTTACCTTCTTCAGTAATATTAGAGACGATTGTAGGACTGTAGCAGTGAGTCCACGCCCAATAATTATGAAATAAAACAGTAGCTAATTATTATTATACGTATTTTAAAACAAAATTCAATGAGTCTGTGTACGTCTAATCTGTTAGGTTTATGGCGAATTAAGTTAGTATTAATGGCAAAAATATTTTGTTACGTTGAATATTGACACGGCCTGATCTATATACTGTGATATGCGTATAAACGCATAACTCACTAATATGTGTATCACGAGCTAATTATTACAGTTGTAAAAGAAATTATTTAAACCAAATAATATTATTGTATTGGAAATACATATTTTGGAATTATGAAATTATACCTTTTTAACATTTACAAATGATATATGCCTACAGTCTCACACAGGTCTAGCTCAGTGCTCACAAACCCATAGTGTGAGTTCAATCTCCTCTTAACCTTTCGTCAGTGAAACCCATGCATGACTCGGACAGTGGGTCCAGGCCGTGACCGTGGACCCGTGTCTGTAAGAAATGGGTCCTGACAGTTTTACGACGTGGACCGTCCGTCCGTCCGTTTACCATCAGATACGCTTATAGGCTCCAGAGATGACAGTGTATCCTATATTAATGCATATTTGTAAAATCATGTTTAATACGTTTAGTAAATGTTCTAAGCACCTTTAAAATAAAAATGACGTTAAAAGTACCTATATATTTTATTTCTTAATTGAATTCTTTACGTCTTGATTTTTGTAATGTTTTAAATTTCAAATAAAAGACACGTAGCGTAACATGTGAAAAATTAACCTCCATGTATAAAATTCGAGTTTTGTCCGCGATCGCCAATCCTATACATGCCTCAGCGATAATTGATAGCCAGAGTGAGTGAAATCCAGACAGTGACGCGCCTTGTACTTCCTAACCTCCCTGGCAAAATGTTATGAACAATTCAACATAATTAAAAAAAGTTGAAATAGTTTGATTAAAAAGTTTAGTTAAAAATAAAAAACATATGGTTTTTAGTAGCTACGTATTTGACATTTAAAATTCACCATTGTTCTTATGAAATAATGTCGTCCAATCGGTTGTTATACATAGTAGCTTTTGAAAGAACATTATACATATTAGTATTAAGATAAGTAAAGCTACTTTTTCGTTAGGTTCTCGTTAATTGTACTTTAGATCAATAAAAATATTTTATGTTATCACGTCCTTTTGCTTTTGAATGTTGCCGTTGAATCACCAAATGAAAAATTAACACAATGAATCTAACTTAACTCGTACTTTTTACCATGATAACAAACAGTTTTAAAACAGCAGATGAGTAAAGATTTTACAGATTTGATAAAGCTAGATACACGCTTGTTTGTAAAATCCTGAAAATTCCTAATCGCCTAATAATCATCTTAATAATGTGGACTATTAATGCATCCACTTCAAATAACTAGTTACATAACGTAATGGACGTTTTATTATGTTGAAGCGCGTCATTCTGAACGTGATCGTAGCTAGTATTGTGAAAGTGAGGATAGGATTATCCCCGTGTGTAGCCGGCAGACGCCACCGCCACACGTGTGAGCCGAGTTCCCGCCTCCCTACGTCACATCCGGCGCTGAGCGACTGCAGCTACTGCGCAGTGAGCACACTACTACTGATCGATCTGTGGCCCTCACTAGTACGCCTTAGTCGGTGACATCTTCTCGTATCGGTCGTACAAGTACAGTGCCATCATATCGGCCGATACGGTATATTCGAGTCTATTCGGTATTCGATATTGCCACTATTACTTTGTGATTGTTCTTCTTTTTAAGTTTAATATTATTGATTGACAAAGTTCGGTTACTTGGAAAGTTGAAAATGAGAAGCCAGTTCAAGAGGAGAAACGCTGTGAAAACTCGTGGTATTACCGTGACATCGCCTGTTTGGTTGTCGGCCCCACCCTTGCCGATATCCCCCCTCTCAAGTTACGTTCCCGCGTTCGTTAAGACAAGTAACCGGATGTGTGCGACGGTAGCGCGGCGACGGCAAAGATGCGAGACGCGACCGGCATGCGAGCCGGTGTTCCGCTACTCCCTTAGCCTAGCCTGCTCACGCCATTCCGCGCTGCCGCCGACCGAGTGTCCGTGGAAACTGTGATATCGGTGGTTGAGTTATGGCGTGTGTTTGTGTTGTCGGTGTCTCCTTCGTTACTCTTCATTTTAGAAATGTCAAGGTAAGACTTTTCATGCTTTTGAACTTTCCATTTAGAGGTTTAGTATGTAGGAGTGCTGTCAGGAAGGGACCGGAAACCTCCTGAACCCAATTCCGTTCAGACCCGAACCGGCTAGCTTGTGAGATACTTATTCCCACGGTAATCTTCAGTGGGCGTTGACGATTGAATTGAATGATTTAAACAGTAAACATATAATCCAGTAGACAGATTAACGAACACATTTTGCTGAGGTGATAGTCTTAAAAGAAAATTCTGAGGATTAGCCAAACCTAACCTTAATTTAATTGGATGTGGTGGGAGGTATTTATTGGGGGTGGGGCACTTTGATTAAACCAGTGTATTCTGATTGCCGTCCTGTCATTGGTAAGAAAGGCTAAGTATGAATAGAAAAACCAGTTGTTAGTAGTTTGCCTGGAAAAATTAAAAAAATAATTTTTAATATTAAGTTTACATAACAGCATAACTATTTTAATCAATGTGTTTTCTGGTAGGCTAGTTTAAATGACAATTTAAAAATGTTAGTTGCATTGTACAAAATTGATTTTCTCAGAACTTTAGAGTCCTAAGTTATTGGTGAGATTTACTATAGGTTAAGCATTCTTTGATAATTTTTATCATTCCTCAGCCTACATTGCATTAAAGATGGGAGGTTAGGACTTGATAAATTCTTGTAAAAACTTGTTAATGTAGTATATCTACATCTAATCTAATTTCATTGTAAAATAAAGTGTTCATAGTGAAAGACCATGGTTAACTTAGATTTTATTATTTTGGTTATGACTAGAAGTTATTCACAATTTTCTGTTAAACAATAGGATTATCATGGAAATACAGTTTTCAAATAACAAAAGAAACAAAACTGAGATAATCATTGTAGATATTCCTATCTCTTTATCAATTTTTCAATAGGCTAATTGGAGTTTTAAGTTCATTCAGTTTTATCGACTACAGTTAGTAAAGGAGGTCAAAAACATTAATAATGCCTTCTTCGTCATGTGTGGAAAGGGTTTAAGAGCAGTATTTTGATGCCCTGAACCTGAAGAGTGAAACAGTTTTTATAAGTACCAATGATATAAATTGAATTTCTCTGTGTCATTCCATGATACTCTGTAGCACCTAAAATATTTTAGGCCAGTGTGGAGCAATAATATAGTTGTTAGTCTTTTTAATGAAATCAGTTGTAATGTATTACGATGGAGCCCTATGATAATTTTAAAATGGAAATAGGCACTTACAAAGTAGATATATTATTCTAGTGTTTACAGTTAGGAGGATCACATTGTAAATAAAATTGTGACTGGCTCTTAATAATATAGTTGAAGTAGTTTTAATGAAATCTATTATTTCCCACGTAAGTCATCATATAGCCACAACAGTAAAGTTTTTATTTTTGTCCTGATGAACAAAATATATTTATTTCGGTTTGTCTTGTTCTGGTCTGGAATATATATAAGGAGTCTAAAAAAGCATAGTAAAATAATATCTACTTTGGTATAATGAATACAATGTAAACTTTTTAAATTTCTGGATGTGCCTTAGTCTTAAGGCAAGCAGATGAACATTGGTGCCAAATTTCTTCATTGAACTTCAAACGTTTCTTAAGATGATGTGCAGATACACAGTAATATCTTTTTGAACTGTTTCATTGTGCTAATCTAATATTTATAATTATTTTAATTTTCTGAAAGGCTTCAGCATAATAAGGGTTCACCGCCACAATCGAATCATCAATATTCATGGTTATATAAACTAATGTAACCAAAATGTTAAATTGAATTATATTAAAGGTTATGTATTTCAAATTACAGTAATATTCAGTTGTTTTTATGTCTAATAAAGTAGTCTATTATTTAATGATGAATAAAAACAATCTAGACTGTATTTATAAAATGTAACAAATGAAATCATGTATAATTTTGTAAAATTTTACTATTTTGATGGATTAACTTGAACAAATTTTGACATAAATAACACATTACATCGTCATTATACTTGCAGCCATTACTGAAATACCATACAAATGATTTTACTCTGAATTAATTTGGAACAATATTGTTATCTAATACATAAAAGAACTTAAAGAAGAACTAAAAGAAGTAATAATTATTAGTAAATAACTAATTAGAGTATTTTTGTATTTAATAGCTTAGGCATTTCTAATTGATAATTTGGTACTCTGATTTGTTGATATTGGTAGTTTGTATCCAATAGTTTAAGCATTTCTAGTGGATAATTTGGTACTCTTGATTTGGTAGTGGCTGCTTAGTATATTGCAGCCTTCTAAAGTGTGATGCAAGCCTAACTTACTTTGTGGGCTATCTAGCTTGCTGCCTTTGCTTGTACCCTCTTTACCATACCAACTATTTAAAGATATTTAATAGAGATATCTTTAAAGCAGTGTACTGTATGGTCTTGTTTTCCCATCTCTGTTGCATATATCATCCTTTTTTGTTCAGCGTAGGAGTTTCATAAATTTTCTTTTACTTAATCTGTATCGCATGTCTTTTTAGTGCAAAATGGAACCATTACGCCCTCATTCGTTTTCTGCCACCGCAAATTGTAGTCAGAGCGAATGGTTCAATGAGTATTAATGCCTGGTCACTTTGTTATTTTTGCCTCATCCACTGTAAATATACTGTCCTACAATGTCAAAGGAAACTAATTTAGAGTATCAAAACAAACTAAAATGGTTTGAACTCTTCACTTCTTTCACCTATAGTAAGAGTTAGGTAATACTGCAATAACTGTGTATCGCAAACGGTAGATGGTATTTTTCAAGCAAATACAAAATGCTGGAGTAAGTACCTTATAATAAGTTGTATTTTGAAATGAAAATGTATCTTAAGAAATTCCTTACATCTAAACGATATTTTTTGCCTAATCTTTTTCCAAATCGCTTCAAAATGTTTTCCAATTAGATTTTTTGTATTTGAGTATCAAAAACCCAAAGATACACTTAAAATATAATAGGATATACATATTTATTAATAATAAAGCCTTAGAGAATGTTTTATTTTTGTTGAGACACAAATTACATTATTCCTTAAAACTACTGTTCAACTTCAGTTTCTTAAATATTAAATACATTACAAAGTAAACATTCAAAATTATATTTGAGACAAAAAATAGATGTTTTAAAGATGAAATAATTTTAAAATGAATTGAATGTAATCCTTTGTCCCTATTTACTATGGTACAGATTATCATCTGAAATGTTAATAAAGTTGTTTTACTATATTTGATATTTTGGCACATATTAAAAATAGTAGAGACAGATAATTACATTATATGCTTAATTTTTTGATTTTTCTTGATTTTTGATACCTGTTGAAGACCTGTTTTTGATAAATTTAAGATGCACTTGTGTGTTGTGTGCGTGCGCGCGCACACACACACACACACACACACACACACACACACACACACCACTGCACTTTGTAACATATTCCAATGTTAATGAAATTGAATATGGTACAGTCACGTTTGAACACGTTTGAAATCTTAACTAGTGTTAAATTATTTAAAATGACACATTTTAATCGCTTTTAGAAAAGAAGAGGTATTAAGAGCAGATTGTAGTGAAACCTTAGTTTATTCCATAAGGACAATTTAAAAAAAATTTCAAACACTTCCAATAGAATAGGTATTGGTATAAATTTACCTATTTTTTCAAGTATAAATTAAAGTGAATTGAAAAGTAATAGAACATCTGGATGTAGAAAGTCCTAAGTGCAGGAAATTACTAAAAGGAACTACTACTTGAACTGGCTGACGGTAATGCCCCTGGTCATCTTTGGTAACACCATGGATACTCCAGATAAACTCTCTCATTAAGAAATTAACATTTTGGAGAGTTACTAACCCTTTGGAATCCAATAGCCTATTGAGGGTTAACATTGTTCATGCTAAGCATTATTTTAGGTCATATTCCTCTATGCCATGTATTCTTGTGTATTTGTGTAGTGTACCACCAAATAATTCTAGACTCTTTAAGAAAACAAAGTGCAACTCAAACTCAAACTCAAATTTCTTTATTGACAAAACACAATATGGTGTCATACAATGGCGTCATGTACAAAATAGGATTGTTCCATTCAACAAATAAAAAATAATACTAAAGTAGTCATATTTTAAGAATAACAAGGTACGGTACATGACCATAACAATAACTTAAACATGATCATAGGTGACCTTTCACCTTAGACTACTACTATCGTTGAGGAAGTCCCTGACTCTGTAGTGGCACTTCACCTCCAACAAGTTCTTTACCCCTTTAGCAAACGATTTCCCGTCACCTTCTGCCTTAAGGGTTTCGGGAAGAGCATTGAACAACCGTATACCACTAAACCGCAATTGCCTTTCAAAGAAACTGGTCTTGTGTGGAGGGATCAGAAGGTTATTGGAATGTCTGAGATGGTAAGTGTTGGAGTTGTGGGATTTTCTGAACGGGAGGGGATTTTTATGGATATAAGTGAGACAACTATGGATGTAAATTGATGGAAATGTGAGGATTTTGTGTTCCCTGAAAAGAGGTCTGCAGGATGATCGGCTAGGTTTGCTGAAGACAGCTCTCAATGCCCTCTTTTGAAGTTTAAAAATAAACCCCGTGCGCGTGCTTTCACCACCCCAAATCCCGACTGCATATGACAAGTACGGATAAACTAACCTGTAATATGCAGCCAGTGTCACTCGAGTGTCAGCGATCTTTGAGAGATTCCGTATTACGAAAATAGCCGAACTAAGCTTTCTGCAAACGAACTCAATGTGGTCATGGAATTTGAGCCTGCTGTCAATATGAACGCCGAGGAATTTGCTCACGGCACACGGAGAGATCTCGTCACTCCCCACAGATATTGCAAGCAACAGTACTAAATTCAACGAAATCCGTCAAGGCATAAGTGAGCACAACCACTTTCAAGATACGCTTGCACAAGTAGGAAGCAGCAATCATTTTGTCTTCTGATAGACATCAGCTGTATTACATCAGTTATAAAATATTTACAAGTTACCAGCTATTTGGACAGTGTTATTATAATTCCAACAGTACTTGTTTCAATGAAATCCGTCAATGCATAAGAGAGCTTGACCACTTTTAAATATACTCTTGTAGAAGCCAGGACAACAAACACCCCGATAACTCACAAATGTTTGGCGCGCCCAGCTTGTGCAAGTATATTTTTAAAGTGATCACGCTCGCTTGTGCGTTGATGGATTTTGATGAAAAAAGTACCATTGGAATTGTTATAAAAAATTGCAAAATAGTTGGCTTTTTAAAAATTGTTATAATATATGTAAACCAGCTGATACCAATCAAAAGACCAAATTTTTGCTTCTCACAGCTTGTGTAAGCGTACCTTTAAAGTGGCAGCGGCTAAACAAAGTAGAAATCGGAAGAAAGTTCTTTTTTCTGTACTTCATTTTTAGCTTAGAATCGCACACAGAACTTGAAAATACATAGCCAGCCCAACCATTTTGTTGTACGTTGTGTGTATATATCTACAATGTATAAAATGATACCAATCAGAATTCCATGTATGAAAATTTAACAATAGAATAAAAAGTACTCCAAAAACCAATAATTTGCCTTCATCACTTGACGAAATACCTTCGGGCCGATTTAATCAGTCGTCTGCTCATCTCGGGAGTAATTGGGGCTTGGGAGACTTAAACAAATATTACAAAGTCACCTAACCATAATGTCCTAGGTATAACTTGATATATTTTCTTAAATATGCTATATAAATGTTTGTGCAATATTTGGTTTTAAAGTACCATAGAAAATGGGAACAGAAGTGAATGTAAAGTGGGCCTACTACTATGGAAAATGTTCAAAGAAGTTTTATAGTTTTAGATAACATGAGTAAAGTAAATATTTATAAACATATATCATTTTTAATTAATTGCATCTAACACTAATGAGTTTTTCATATTTATATATATCTGCTGCAAAAAAAATCTAAGATTAAAATAAATAACTTGTATCGAAATTTATATTTAATGTGCTGTTATAAATACCAAATGGTACTTATGGGTACCATTATCCTTCAGGAGTAGTTTTGTGTATAGGCTTGTATGATCATTTCAGTGACTCCTGGAAATATTTTCAAGATTTTGATTACCTCTTTGCTGCTACAGTAAAATTCTAGTTGTCATGATTGTAACTGCACACTTCTGTAATAACCAAGGCTTTCTCAAGGTGGCGTGGTGCATTAACTTCATCTTCAGGCCAGTGTCATGTTATGTGTATTTTCCACTGCATTCTGAACAAATCTATGGTCTTGGCTTGAAAATTTTGAATGTTTAAAATCTGATATTCATTATAGGGAAGGCAAATAAAAATACCTTTTTCCCAAATCTCTTAAATTTGACTTGTCTTAAATTTGACTTAGTTGCCTTTGTAATTCCTAATTTATCTTAAATTTTCATATTTTTATTGAACGTTTGATAAATTAAGTAAGTTTTGAGTCAACTTTCTTGGTCTCTATCATGATAATAGCCTCATCATTGTTAAACCTAGTGCATTTTTAGTCGTAGAATTTTACGACACATTTCATTTAAATATATAATCTATAGCAACCGTCCACTTTTTTGTTTTTTCAATAGATTTACGGATAAAATCCAAACTTTCTACCTTCATTCTTTATATATTCTAAAAGTATACACTTTGCAAAAAACTATATAAGTTTGCCTTTTAGATTTATCTTTAAAATGAGACATCTCCTATAAAGATATAATTTAATATGAGTATAAAAGATTCAAACTTTTTCTCATGAGGAAAAACTTGAAGTTGTTTCATTATGGATGTCACTTAATTATCTGTTGCCACCAATTGATAATAAAATATTTCACTATATAATGAAATAATTTTTTAACATATTAAACATTTATGAAACATTAAAATTAATTATTATAGTCAAGAGTAAATTGTTACAGAATAAAATATTTAACTCGTATTTTTTCAAGAAGAGCGACTACAATAGGGCTTTTGTTTGGGAAACCGGAGCAACTGTAACAGAGATGGTTGTCGGCAGCTGTCTCATTAAAGATTGTACTTCTTGGCTGTTGAGATGAACAAAGGTTAGCTAGCATCAATTTTCCTCACATTCTTTTTATTGTAAATTTGTTCATTGCTCAAGTATTAATTTTGAGATAATTTATATTACTATGAGTACATATGAAGTGTTTTAATTAGTAGTTTAAAATATTTATTCTAGTTTACTAGTCCACTTAACATTTTTTTATTGGAAAGCACGTTAAAAGTGATCAGCACAGTGATATTCATCTTAAGTAAAAGTGATGAAAGCCCTACAATACTTTAAAAAGTCTCCTTTATAAGGAAGTGGTAAGCCTTCAGACAGGGCGTTTAGCCCTCGGGAAGGTTGTAGGCAAAATTTTCTATTTTTTATTAATTAAAATCCAAATTGAATCTTAATCTGTTCAGAGGAATTTAAAACACAGTCACTAGATTGTTTTAAATACACATTGTAGGCATTTATACTAATTATTATATGTATAATTTTATATACAAAAGTGCCAAGGTCTCTAATTGTATTGAAAATGACTCCTTAGTGAAAATGAGTAAGTGAAAACAGTAGGTTCCAACATTTTGTAATTTTCATTACACTAATGCTTTCAGTGCAAACATCAGTATACTATGGACACACAGTTTTATGGAGCTTACAGGCTGCATGGTTTTCCAAAATACCTCACATGTGAATGTTGCGATGTTCGATAGTCTTGCTTTCAATCAATGTATTATTTGTGTATTTTCACTTGGTCTATAAGTTGTCCATGGCCTTTAATGAAAAGCTGACACACTTGTGATTTCGTTTGTAGCATCAGTACAACCAGCCTGTGTTTATTTAGTTTGTGTGCTCAGATTGTCACGTCAGATTTTAAACAATGCACTAAGAGACTAGAGCTAAATTCAACATTACATTGAATTTACCCTTCCCACAATAGTTGTGTTATGTATATTTTATGTGTTATTGTAACCTGTTTCTAGGTTACAATTACATTATTTAATTTGTTATTAAATTTTATTTTACTCAAGTAGTGTTGTGTTTTAAGGATATCACTAGCTTCTGCGGATGATATTATTCATTATTTCAAACAAAAATGCCATATAATCATAGGTTGAGAAATATCTCGTGTAGCCGCTAGTTGCCATTTTGTTAAAAAAATTATTATCTTCAAAACTAGTTAGAGAAATCAAATTTGGCACATAGGTTGTAATAGAGAGAAATAAAAAAAAATTCTTTCACGTTTATAAAATGGTACCTGTTTAAAGTCAAATAATAAAACAACCGGTTAAGTAATACAACATTTACTAGATACAAACTATATTAAAATTTTCATTACAATTCCAATGGTACTTGTTTCACTGAAATCCATCAATGCATAAGCGAGCATGACTACTTGATATGCTTGCACAAGCCAGGAGCAACAAACAACTGATACTTCTCAACTGTCACTCATTTGGCATCTTTATAATGGTGGTGGTTACTTATGAATGGATGGATTTTGTTGAAACAAGTAGCGTTGGAATTGTAATACAAATTTTCAAATAGTTTGTATCTAGTACATGTTTAATAACTACACTGGTTTTTAAGTTATTTGACTTAACACTTCTACAGATGCTATCATGTTAATCATAATGGAAATAACACTTTTTTATTTTCTCTTTATTTATTTAAACCTTTGTTGCAAATTTGGTTTTTTAGCTTAACTATTTTAGATATTATAATTTTTTTATAAAAACAAAATGGAGGCTAGCAGTTAAATAAGATGTGTCTCGACAAATGACATTTTTTGTTTGAAATTATGAGTACTATCTGCCAGAGAAGTTCATGAACACCCTAAATCTTTATATATATATAATTTCTTGTGTTCGTGTGTATGTGACTGAACTACTCCTAAATGACTGGACCAATTTTGATTAAATTTTGTGTATGTTTTCAATGGAATTCAAGAATGGTTTAGATTCACAATTTAGCCCACTAGAAATTGTTTTTTTAATTAATTTTTCATTTGTAAGTAGTTGTTGATTTTGGACTGTTTTACATTGGATCCGGCAGACTGCACTATGACACGTAATACAAAGTGAACTGATGTTTTAACAGCTGTTAACACTTTCAGCTGAAGTTCATCAAAGAGGCAAAAACAGTTGTTTTCAGTAGTGTAATGCAGATTGCGTAGAAGAAGTTATTGCCTAATATCACATTTAGATTGTACCGATAATCAATGAAATATCTAATGAAAATACTATTAAAAGGCAGTTATAAAAACCACCTCATAGTTCATAGCTGTGAATGTTTGCACATAAGGTAATCGAATTGGGTTAGATCGAAGGTAAATGAAAAGAGCCGAAAAAAAGACGCTTTATGATCGAAATTGGTTTTCGTTGATACATTTTCTTGATCGGAACACAAAGCAAACTCCTCAATAATACTGGAAATATTTTTGACAGAAAATTAATTTTGACAACGAATTTGATTCTTTATAACCTAATTAGTTTATTGAGATTCATCCATATAAATTAATTTTACTGAATAACTTGTCAACACCTAGCAAAAAGAAATATGGTACATTCCTTCATAATGCGCCCAAGAGGCTCATGAAGGAATGACTATCAATTATCTCAGGAATGTGTAGAATGTGATAAAAAAGAGCTTGCAACTGCTAGTATATATATATATATATATATATATATATATATATATATATATATATATAAAATGAAATTGAAATACACTGACAAATTTCAGAATGTTGTTCCTGGGGTAAAAGAAGTTCCTATAAATGATGTCCTAAAATGCATTATTTTCCATTGTTTGTGATTTTTGCATAAAAATCTTTTTCTGAACAATCATTACAGTTAGAAAGTTAATATTTTCAGCATATGCTAGTCTGGTAAAGATCATCAATTTCAAAAATTTGAAAATTTTTAGTCTACAAAATTTAAAACCGGCTTGTTAAAATCTTTGATCTGCTATGTTAAATAGATTAATACTGTTGCACTATTGACTAATAATAATTCTACTAGTGAAAGTAACAGATGATATCTTGTCAAAAATAAACAAGGAAATAACTTACTTATCTGACTTCATTGTTTTTCTAATCAACTGTGTCTTAACATGAAAGTAGATTCAACTGTTTAAATTGTTGCAATATCGTTTTTCAAATTTAATAACAGCTATCGTGTTAAATGTCTTTTTTAAACCCAAACTAATTTTTTATTTTATTCTGCCTGAATACGTTTTTTTATTTCAGCTTTGGAAATAAAAAATTAATTTAATTTTCTGAAACTTGCAAAAATTTGCAAGTATATGTTGCTAGGAAAAGTATATGTTTATTTCAAAAAAAAATCCCACATTTTTTATTTCTTGAGCGATTTCAATGAATGGGAATACTGTTTGTTTTGGAAGAAAATGTATAAAATGTTTTGATTTTAATACATTTTTTATACAGGAAGTACTAATTTATAAGAAATTTATCATCGAAGATTTGAACAAGCCGCCGTTTTGAATTTTGTCAATTAAAAATTAAAAATTTTCAATTAAAAAAATTAAAATCTTTACTAGATTAGCATATGTTGAAAATTTTAATTTTCCCCATTTAATGGTTGTTTAGAAAAAATGTAATGTAAAAAACGCAAACAGAAGGTTAGACGGGAAACTACGCATTTTAGAACATATATTTATAGAAACTTTTTGGTTTGTTTTGACCCCAAGAACAACCTCCTAAAGTTGTAGGTGTATGTTAGTTACACCCTGTCCATTAAACAAACACGCACGCACGCTCACTCGCGCGCGCTGTGTATGGGATTATGCAATATAATGTAAGCTTGTGAACACGATAACTACCAGTACTTGCATATAGCTTGTGGACGAGATGTTTGGTCAGTCTTAACTAATAGAGCATTTTAAGATGGCGCCTATTCACATTAGAACATAAATGTAACTTGACTAATTCACTGCGTAGGCCTAAAACGATAAAGTTTTACAATATAATAAGTAATTATAAACCACTTTGAATCCTTTACTTTTTTATCGTTTCAAGTTTCAAGATGGTGGGTGCCCTTTGGAAATTTCGAAAAGGAATGGTTATGTATACATAATTATGCATTGCAATGTAAAGCAATAGTGTTTTATAATTCTCAGGTCGTTTGCAAAAATATATGTTTCTTCGTTTGTTTCATATATATATATATATATATATATATATATATATATATATATATATATATATATATATCGCTTTAGTTAGACATTTACAGACGAGGCCCCCCCACATGTGAAATTTCCTTTTCTCCCGATTGCTTGGGAAGGTATAATTTGATAAAGCTCCTGCAAGTATAATATGTTAATGTTGAAGAGTCGATAATTATTGCTGGAGGTTGATTGTATACCAGGTAAGGTTTCTAGGGCATTGATGCTAATATTAAACCCGTCAACGATTTTTGGAAGTGGTTGGAATTTTTTATGCTTTGTCCAAGGCCTGAGGTTTATTAGTATAGGTGCACTGTCAAAACGACAACGTAGTTAAAATATTCCATTATTATTTTGCAGCAGTATACGCAATCGTCCCGCCGCCTGAGTTACTACTGCGCCACGCGAGTTTGTATGAGGGACCGACGCTATTTTCGCTGGCGCACACACGGAAAAGGTCAAGGAATTGGCAGATTTGTTGTGGCGCGTGAGTCACCGTAAGTTGTTATAAATACGCCCCTGGAGCAGGGGGTCACGTGACAGCTGTGTCGCAGTTCCAGCGCGATACAGCAGTTCTCAGAGTCGAGAGCCAATTTCTATGGAATAAGCAAGCACATAACCTAGATTTTCGCGAATAGGAATCTTCCATCATCAAGAGATTGTTCGTCAGCCGCGTTAGTTTTAGTGGTCGGTTATAGTAAAAATAATTAATATAGGAATAAATTATAGTGACAGTTTTTCAGACCTTTGCTTAGCTTGACACACTCAGAACCTTAACTTTTATTTACGTGTCTGACGATACGTTTTAATCTTTTCACGTGGTGGAAATGATTATACCTCATTGCCAGTTAATAGAAGGGGATCTCGTCATATAATAATATGTAAGCAATAAATTTGAAGTATTGCATGTTACGATAACGGAGGAGTTTGGAATGCAAGGTGGGTGGATACTATCGAGCCAGAATATTGCAGTTGAGTGTAAACTAAGTTTTCATCATAATTAAATTTAAAAAACGTATTTAATTGATTATTAAAATATTATTGGAAACACCGTGTTTTAATAATTGTATATGTAATTTAAAAATTGTGTTTATTAACGAGTGGGAAAATTCTGTAGCAAATGCTTACCTGTTACAAGATGTACCATCCAGCAATGCCAGTACAGTGCTGATCGTGGGTTCACTTGCGGTACCACTTATAACTTCTGTTATATTGCTCGTGTGTGAGCGGTTCCCACACAAGATGTACCATCCAGCAATGCCTGTACAGTGCTGATCGTGGGTTCACATGCGGTATCACTTATAACTTCTGTTATATTGCTCGTGTGTGAGCGGCTCCCACACAAGATGTACCATCCAGCAATGCCTGTACAATGCTGATCATGGGTTCACTTGCGGTACCACTTATAACTTGTGTTCTATTGCTCGTGTGTGAGCGGTTCCCACACAATATGTACCATCCAGCAATGCCTGTACAATGCTGATCATGGGTTCACTTGCGGTACCACTTATAACTTGTGTTCTATTGCTCGTGTGTGAGCGGCTCCCACACAACCAAAATGAATGTTATGCCCTTGATGTGAGAAAAATTGTCAAGATAAATATTGAACTCCATGTGAGTTGTGTCCAACAGGGGTTTGATGTTCAACACGCAATTACGCCAAAACCGAAATACACTGCAGTCCTGTTGATGGCGTTAATATAAATCACGTTTAGGACAAATGTTAGAAAGTGGTCGGTGCCATGTCAATTGTGCTTTTAATAATTGTCGAAACTGGAAATCAATCTGTAGACCGTTGACAGGGACGTGCGTGCTGGAGCCGGTAATGACGCCATTGGCTCGGGGATGACGTCAACGTCTCTTCTGATGTCTCGTGACACGTCACCGTACAGCGACTACGTTCATGCTAATCGCCAGCGTCACATACCTACTGACTCAGGGAGTTGAGGTGAACCTGTCGTCTTTGTCATAGTTGTTCCCTGGGTTTGTTCTAAGAATTATTTTGATTCGTCGTCTTTAAATACTGTAAGGCGTGGTCACGCAAATCCTTAGCTCATGTCTCTTGTTAGCATCTCATTCTCACCATCCTGTGATGTAAGACCACCTTGTCGGACTCCACCGCCCTTAAATAATGTGAGACAATTAACACTAGCATAATTTATCAATCTGAGAGATCTGGGTTCAATTCCAGCCAACGTCGTGGTACTCGACTGCCTTTGATTATTATTCGAAAAGTTAACACTAAACTTGAGCTCATGTCTCCGGTTAGTATCTCAGTTTATCAATTCGAAAAGTACACATTATATTCCAATTCCACATTTTTTCTGTTGAAAATACTTACCAAAATCAGAAAAACAGCTGGCTTTTACAGGTATTTTTTTAAACACATGTTAAGAGTTAAACAGATTGAATAGCTTTAATGCAAAGTTATCCTGTGGTCTACCAATGTTGGCAGATATAAAATTAATCTTCCAGTATATGTTATTTTTAGAGAGTCCCCATGAAAATCTGCGTCGAAGTCAATATTTATTTGGAACAGTTAATACACATTGCTACCTAGGACGGTGGGCATTGGCACCGGTGGTTAACGTTGTCCACGAATGTATGTATCTTGTTATTTAATGTTATGTTGTGTAAATGAAGATACCATGACTTTTAATCTATAGAAGTTGTAAATAACTTCTGTCAGACTTTCCATCTTAAGCTTTGAGCATTTCATTACTGAGGAAAAGTTATCCTAATTGACAGTTTAACCCTAGAACTGTTAATCGACATAATTATGTCGGTTAATGCCGCTTTTGTGGTGTTAACCGTCAAAATTTTGTCGGTCAAACATTCCCTCGTATAATTACTTTTTATAATATACTCCGGTAACGTATCGATATAATTCATGCACCATTGGATTCGGGAAGAAAAATGCTAAGGAACTGATGAGTTTTATTCCTCTTTGTATTATGGTTATGACGTAGCAAGCTTGTTATTTTGAACGTAAAAGAAAACGCGACGCCGTTTGTTGTGACCGCCATATTGCCGCTGCCGTTCTGTATCACTTTCGTGCCGAGCTGTGGATATTTGTAAGTTTTAATAGTTTTACGCGTGTTTTAGTGTCGTATTTAATGTGTAGTGTGTTGTTTGATGTCGTAGTAGTGTAAACATATATATTTTAGAATAAATCAATTTCTATTTACTGAAATATGTTTGAGAAATTACCGGCTTTGTGTAGGCTATGGCAAAATGACTTGGCTAAAATTCATTTCATATAGTTTGTTATTGTTTTCACTTACTAAACGTTATTTATAGCACTCTTTTAGCTCTGAAGTAACTATTTATTTTTGGTAAATAGATAGTTTTCACAATAAAATATATATTTCCTGTAATTTCTTTGGTTATATATAATAACTGTTTGGGTTATTCTATATTTTTTTCAATATCTTTAGTTATATTTATAGTTTTCTAACTACATAATATTTCCTATTACTTATATTACCATAAATTTATAAATTTTGATATAGTACAAGCTTTAGAAACTATTTTATATTTTGCTGAATGAAAATTTTTCGCAAAATTTTTGAATAATGGCAAAATTTAACTTTTTTTACTTTTCAAAAAATAATTTATGGTAATTATTTCATTACTACTGTATATTCTATTTTATTCTAAGTAATAAAATATGCAAAATAACATGTATTCATAGATAAATGTATTAGCAAAACTTGTTTTACCAAAGTCTTACGTGTACACCCGATTTTCAGAATTTATACGCATCGCTGCTTTTTGTTCTATAGCTTTATGATGCTTTCATAAATGTGTATAATGCTTATGTTTTTCTGAAACTAGATAAAATTTGACACAGAATGGCTATCTCACTTATAAATATTTCTCACTATAACTTCATTTGCTAGGTATGGTCCCCCCCAAATTTAAGAAATATTTTTCGTAAATTTTATATTTGATTAAAAAAAGTGTTTATTAGAAAATTTTTTGATGGTTAATTTTACAATATAGTGCAATTCTACGTTTAATTCTGAACACAAAAATATATACTCTTATTTATATTGCTTTTATTTTATATTTTTAATAATTTTTTTAAAAAAACCTTGCGCGAAGCTCCAAAACAGCCCGACACTACAGGATGAAATGACCGCTAGTTCTAGGGTTAAGGCAGTCACATACTAATTCGAATGTACTAAACTCGTCAAAGCGCATTGTATACATATATTTTAAAGTGATATAAAACCTTATTTTCCAACCATAATAACTCGGGATGTGTAAATAAAACGCACCTGCTTAAAGATATATGAAATAACAATTTCTCAGAATGAACCAGCTAAGATGTTGCCGAAGTGACGTCGGTGTCAATGACGCGGCGAGGACGGTCGCTGTCGCTGCGTCACGTCACGGTGCGCCGCGCCGTTCAATATGTGATGGCGGCTTGGGCTCACCTCCCGCCGATGTCTCAATAATATAGGACCTGCGTCGGTCGCGTTGTTCTTCTCAGACCACACTCAGAGTATACCTGCATATGATGTCAGGAATCAGCTGATGACTAATAAAACACCTATGTAATATAATGGTTGGTTGAAAATGTGCCAGATTCTATAAGTCAACTGATTTTTTCCAATCCACGAGGCTTGAGAGCTTTAAAACTGCGACTGCGACGCGCGTGACCTCTGGACGTATATTATAGAGTCAATCGAATGGTATGCCACAAGGAATTTGTTTTGTCTGATGAGATTCCGCTCTAGACCGTCCACTTTACCTGTACCCAATTTGGACCGTGTACGCTTCAATTAGATTTTTTTTACGAAGTTCCAATAAAATAATCTCTTGTTATTAAAAACTTCCCTTAATGCATCATTAGATGTTTTTCTAGTATCCTCCTTCACTGTACTGAATTCCCAGCTGTGACCACGTGTGTCACCAAACTAATTGAGATAAAATCTTTAATCACATAAGTCTCCAACTATACAAATTTACTTTGCTTGAGATTTTCTATATTTAAGGTGAGCTTCCGACCGAAACATTAACGGTCACAAATTTGTTATCAAGTTAACACCCCGTATTTATACAAATTGCTGCCAGCGTTGCAAAGTAGTTTTCAATGAGGAAAGCGTGTTTATACAAAATTTTATATGTTTTTTTAAAACGATTCTATATTTTGCAAATCTATTAAGAGTGCTTTCTAAAGACGCGAAAATTATTTAAAACCTGTCTATTGGAATTCGAGGATTTAGTTATCTTCTCAAAAACTAGAGCACATATTCATAGTGTGATAATTTTAATTGAACTACAATCCTATTCTCCCATACAGAACTGGAAGTCAATATATCACGTTTTATATAAGGAAATCAAGCAGATCTCAATAAGCTTTTCTCAAATTATTAAGAACCTGTAGTGTTAGGAAATTTAAATGAATCTGGTCAGGTAATTTTACTTGGGAAATTACTGTAACGAATCGAATGATGGCAGGATGAGCGAATGACATGTTTTACACGTTGAAACGTACACAGGCTCTAACGAGCCATTTCATGTTTAATCGTTGAGAAAAATAGTTTGAACTCATGACACTAGTTTACAGAAGTATGAGCTAATATTAATACGTTCTAATACTAAATAGTAATTTATATCTGATTATAGAAATTCCCAAAGTTTTACTACCTAAAGAAAGAATTTCTCTGGTATGAGGTTTAAACCTGTTTTTATGGACCCATAGAAGCTAGTTATTTAGTCAAATTGTAATTTAAAAGGGTTTAATTTTAATTAGTTGTCAAAAATTTGTATTCGATAGAAATCTATTACTTTAGTATACTTTATGCATCATTATTTCTTCTTGAGTGAATTTTCTCTCAGGCAAATATGGAAAGTGTGGATGTAAATAATATTATAAATAATAGTATACACCGAATTAAATCGTAAGTCCGGACATGATGAAAGCTAGAATGGTATCACAGATTCATTCTTACTTCTAAATATACAGAGTTACCGATGACGAACCGGGCCTATTCCAGGAACACTCCAGCACCCGGAAGTGAGTGATGTATAGTCATCGCACCGGAAGTTTGCAACGAGGTGAGATATTACGCCCGTCTCATCGGTTTCCGGGATTTCGTCCGCCGCCTTGTCGTCAGCAATCGGAGGCAGAGGAGTCGGGTAGCTGCCGCTTCTCTGATATTTGCTGAGTCAACGTTCATCAAGTCATCGTATTGTAATATTAGCTTATACTCAACTTAGTTTTCACTATCTGGATCTTGGCACCGCATGTCAATTATCATGCGTTGTTGATATTACACTTCGAATACCTAATTACTGGATACAAGGTTGTGCTTTGTGTAGAGTCAGCTTTACTTTTTTATTATTTTCGCCCTACTCGAGAAAGAAAAAAAAGCAATGGATACAGCAATCCATTAATACGCTCTTTTTAAGATTGAAATAGTTTTAAATACGATTGGCGTGTGCTGCGTGGGCAGTATGCACGGGATTATTTAAATCTCAGAATATTATAAATTACTTAAGGGAACCAGGTAGTGAAATATTTTAATTTAAAAAATTTTTTTATTATTATTTATTATTGTTGCCAATCTTTTTCTGAACAATTTGATACCAAATATATGCAAATCTAAGCACTAATTCATATTAATTTTAATTTTTTTGTGCGGGAACGCACTGAGCTAATACACATATCAGTAGGATTTCCCATTTGTTTCCCCTAAAGTTTCCCCTACACCCACTAACAATTTACCAATTGCTGTGATGGAGCACATAAAACTAATATATAAAGACTTAGCAGACCCAAATTTATTTAAAAAATGTGTTCACGGAAAGACAGAAAACCAAAACGAGTCCTTCAATAATATGATTTGGACAAGGATTTCCAAAAACAATTTTGTTGGACTTTCCACTTTGACAATTGGAGTGCAAGATGCAATATTGTGTTACAATGATGGAGCTCTTGGGAAGATAAAAGTTCTTGATAAGTTATGTGGCCAAGCAGGAACTAATTGTGTTGTAGGACTCAAGCGACAAGATGAACTCCGCATATTTGAAGCTGAAAAAGTCATGAAAGATATAGAAAAAAAGCAAAAGAAGTCAGAAAAACAGTGAAACGTAGAATACTTGAGAATGAGGAAGACCCAGATGACCCAGCCTATGGCTATGGTGCACACTAATTATGTTCAAGTAGGTAGGCCTATACACATTTGTTAGTTTTAGGGCAGAGTAAAATTAAATGTTGGTTTTCCGAAAGTTTGTTTTTTTTGTCATTTGGTACCATTATTTTGCAAACTACTTAACCAAATTTGACCAAACTTGCACACATTCTTTGTATTATCACAATAAACAATAATAAGATGTATTATTACATGAAAATAAAAAATAAAAAAAATATAACACTTTTATGCAAAAAAAAAATGTTTAAAAAATGTTTTAAAATTCAAAAATCAATAAAAAGAAAGTTGTAAAAAATATATGTTTGAAAATCCTTATTATTGTTAACAGAGCAACAAACAAAATAGTGTGAAAGTTTCATTGCAATATCTCTTTTAGTTTTTGAGAAAAGTGTACCTAAAAAAGGTAAATTTTACATGGGCGAGATTGCCACTACCTGGTCCCCTTAATGTCACTGACAATAGCTTGTGACAGGCAAGGACAGTTATTTACAAAATATGAACAGGTGAATGTGTGAATTCATGGGGAGTTTGAATTTATTTACTTATATATTACTTGTGGAGCTGCTGGTTATACACCGTCAAATGACTTTAGTTACTTATTACGAACCCAATAGTCAGAAAATACGAAGCTTTGATGTTCCCTTACTAAGGATAAATGCAAGTGAAATTTTTAAGAAGCGAAGTCTAAAAATAGAAAAGTATTTTAAATCAGTTTTATGAGTCTATATGCATAATGTTTAGATGTCTTGGCGGCAATTTGTAAAAGGCAAGGGAATTTGAATCCCGATCTTGGGATGAGAAAAGGAATCATGTCTTAAGGGCAACTTAAATTTAATTGAAAACCCTGTGAATCCTGAGACGCTGATTGAACAAATACATTTGACTGGTGTACACATGCAATAACAATATTTATAATGTTAGAGGGTTACGCGTTTATACTGCTGAGATTAGGGTGTGTTACTAGATTGTTTCAGACATGGTTGTATAGCGTTGTGGTGAAAACTGTAATACTATTGTGGATGTATCACTCGGAAATAAGGCAATTCTGTCTTGGAAGTCAGACTAGTGTATGCTGATCTGTAGTGGTTTGGTGGTTAACATTTATTTTCACTTAAACGATCGTGGCGTAATTGAGCTTTCTTGGCAATTTCCGAAAATTTAAATATGGCAGTACATTACTGCTAATAAGTTTTAGTATGCAGTAGAAATTCCAGCGCCAGCGCTCTCTCACGCGAGGCGAGTCGAGAGCGAGATTAGAGTTGTACACACACACACACACACACACACACACACTTGTAGGAAGATAACACTGTGTACACAAGGCTGGGTAGGGCTTCCTCTAACCCCGGTGTTGTCACATTTTCCGCTCTCGTACTCGCTGCGGGCTGTTGACCCATACCGGTCATGATTGTGAGGACGAGAGATTACGCTAGTAGATTCTGGTTAATAGTTGACCACTAACCTGTCATGAGATCGAGAGCACGAGCAGGTGGCAGTCGACGGAATGCCGGACCGGGGCCGGGGATGGTCTGAGCAGGGGCAGGCAGCAGGCCACGCCCAGAGTGGCGCGGGATTCCGAGAAGTGAGTGTGGAATGTTAGGAGTGCGGAGGGTATCGTGGGAATCGAATGCACGGAGTGGACGGGCACGCCGCGTGCATCGCCACACATCGGCTCCTACCTACCTACGTTTACGCGGGATGTGTTCCTCTAATCCACAGAGCCACTTCGCTAATCCTTCTATTCAAAGAGTGAAAAGCTTAATAATAATATATATAATTTCTGTTACATTTACTGCTCATTAAAAGTCAATTTTATAGTATGTTAGTAGAATGACACCATAGTGATCCGGAGCAGATAAAGTTCTTGGCTCTAAATTCTCACGTGTTTTAAAAATGTTTTCAATAGATTATATCGTCCTCAAGGGAATATGCGAGAGGGTGAAAAGGTGTTGTTGACTTGAAATTGAAGTTTTATTTGTGTCGGTTACTAAAATATTACACAGCAGATTTGTTGGCAACTTTCTTGATAAGTACTTTCCTATTAGTTTATAAAAAAGTATTTTATTCTAAAGAACTGTTATTAATATTGCTTTTGCTGAAGGCACAGAAGTAATTCCATTTCCTAATTTCATTGATTGATGTATGGTGTCGCATGCCACTTTGACTAATCTTAGTTTTGTGAATAAAAGGAGATTACCGATAATATACCGAACGTATACTTAGTGGAAGTTGAATTAATCGTTTCTTTAAGCGAAGCCACCGTGACTAATATTAATTTTGTGAATAAAAGGAGATTACCGATAAAATCTCGCTCCCTTTTTTCCATCCAGTCAAACGTATACTTAGTGGAAGTTGAATTGATAGTTTATTTAAGCGAAGTCACCTTGACTAAGTTTTGTGAATAAAAGGAGATTACCGATAAAATCTTGCTCCCTTCTTTCCATTCAGTCAAATATATACTTAGGGGAAGTAGAGTGGATCGTTTCTTATGTTTATACAACTTTTATTTTAGTATTTTTAGTTGTTTTGTTGCAGAAGTACTGAAAGGCGTTGCAACAAAACATAATATATATATGGGTTTATTTGGAAGCAAATAATGTTTGTTTGAATATATTTATTTTTCAACCAGAACAAGTAGGGGAGACATTCACAGATGAATATTATCCGTTTCAGAAAATCCATTCTAGTTGTACCACGAAAGGCGGATGGTCCGGTCATGTCGATGATACATACCGGATTACAATTTGTACGTTACAGGAGTTTGGTCCAAGGACTGAGTATGGTGTGCATGTATCGTCTGGACGGCATAAATCAGATTGTAAACGCGCATTTGGGATGTGCATATTGTTTTGGTGAGTGATGGTCTAGCCTCCATCTCCATCACTCATCTGCCGCGGTGGCCAGTCCTCGCTACGACTTTGGTAGATAGGCTGTCACCTGCGAGCGCTCGTCGCTACATCAACTTGACAAGGCCTCTGGCTTCAAATTAAATAATCATTGCCTTTCTTCCTGTTTTGTCTGGAAACAGCTTCTCTTTAACTTTTAAAGTCCGTCTCAGACAAGTATTACGTTTGGGATTTTCGTGTGTACAATATTTACGTACCGGTACCTACCTTGTATTCCAGTAACAACTATAATGAAACATACACTTCATGAGTATTAGTATTGATGTTTAATTCCGTATGAAAGCTAATTGTGTGAAGCGGTGGATTAGCAGCGCTAAGGTTAACACAGGCAAATGGCATACCTCAGCCACTTATGGCAATTTATTTCAAATTTGGGACTCCATTCCCCCTTGAAGGACCTTTTTACATTGGATGGTGCAGCTGAAGCATATTTTAATTTCTCAAGCCGAAGTAAACAGAAAAAAGTTACAACCTACTGTACCCAGGTCGGCTGCCCAAGCTCTCTGGTCACTCAACTCGTTAACTGTGCCAGCGACCTTCGCACACATCCTTATAAGTTGGTGGTCGGTCGACTCGCGGAACCTTGTCGTTGTTATCTCGTCTCGCCACCGTGTTACACTCTTCTATGATTTCACAGGTTTCTTTAACTTTTATAGTGGAATGTATCTGCACAATTTAAATAGTCTTAAATCTAGTAAGCGTTTTTTAGCCGAGTTGTCGTCCTAGATAAAGCAATCTTTCTATCAACTTAAACGCGACTACATATTATGTCCAAACGCAATCCTTATTAAAGGTATCTTATGAATCAGTCCATAACTGAAATTGAAATAGGATTGTATTAATGCCTTATTTATGGTCGCAACACACATAGCATATATTGTATTTTTAATCTCTCATTCTAAACAATATTAGAAAGAAGTGAATAAAAATGTTCTTTATACATTTTAATCGTGACTTTACTACATAATATATGTAGTAGTTTCACAATTTATGTTTCACATTTTATAAGGATGCTTACTGCTACGGAGAAACACATTTAGATGAGTCAATAAAGAGCTTTATGGTTAGGTTGTTAATTTATTGGATTTCTTTAACTACAGTTTTGGTAATCCCTGACTCGCTTTATTCTTGACTTAATTTTCAACTCATTATGTGCTTAAACAAACAAATCTGACATCTTTGACCCAATCATGTTATAAAAATCTTATTTGCCATTCAGTACTTAAAATATATTAAAATTAAGTCATCTAGTTGTTTAGGCGGGTTTTTCATAGATTAGGTTCGATATTTTGATGATGAAGATTATTTTGTCAAGCGTAGTTGGATTTATCTAATGGAATTCGTGACAAAGCAAAAGAGAAGGTTTCAGTGAGAAGACACTCGTTGTTATATCCTGCCTTGCCTGTTTGAACTACATCTGCTTCAATTCTTCTGTTACGGTTCTGGTCACTCAACTCGCGCTAACTGTCCAAGCGACCTTCGCATACGTCCTTATAAGTTTGCGGTCACTTCGGTTCGTGGAATCCCGTCTCTCAGATCTTGTCTGGCCCTGTTCTTCTACCTCGATAAGTACTTTAATCGCCAACACATGTCGTGATCTCTCAGGCCCGGTCTCGAGTGTGCTCGAATCGCTAGAAATCAATACAATTCTTTTGTCATACGGTCAGAGATATTCTGCTAATTGCTAACGGTGAGAGCAGGCACTCGGTACGGCCGAGACCGCTACAATCATTCGGCCGTCGGTGACGTGAGCACGATGGTAGCGGTCTGGGTCTTTTAAATTTGCAGAGGATTGTACGCTTATTGGCTTGTAGCCGTGGCCGTGGCGCGAGTCAGGTGGAGAGACAGAACCGGTAGAGAGGCTGGAATGTGGAGTGGGGACCATGAATGAACTATGCGGCCCCGACCCCTCCGCTCTGCTCCACGCATTCCTTTTCTCCGACTCGTACACTCCTGCTCAGGAACCTCTACGGTTATAGATCCACCATACACTCATGACTCGTATAAAAATGGCATTCAAATTGTGTGTGTCGACCCTTCCTAATTGTGTAAAGGCCGTGGAAACAACAAATCGAGACACTAGTAGTCAAGGAAAGGACATTTTTCTTATTAAAATTCCCACGAAGAGAATTGAAAATATTGAGAAATTAATTTAAATCCAGTTAAATATTATAGAAGGCGGTAACGTATCTTTAATTCTGCTTGTATCATTACGTTCATAAGAAAACCACAAGAAAGTAAAATCTGTATTTGATCAAAACTGAAAATCAAGGGTGTCTCATTGCTTTCTTGGTATCAGTGTACAGATAAAGTGGATGTGGTAATTCCGTCGTCGCCAGTGGTACTAGACGTACTCTGTTGCACGCACGCATGTCAAAATTCGTGGCATTGAGTCGAGTATGATGGAATGCTGGAGAGGACCGGTACCGGACCATGAATGAAGCGTGCATCGGCCGTGGCCCTCTGCATTCCGGGCGGGCGGCGCTTCAGGCACATACCTTCACTGTGCCTCTGCTAGTCTCTACACCAACATGTTGATGGGCTGTCTGGAATGTGATATGAATTTACGAGTTAAAAGTAGTTCATCATAGGTAGGAGTCGCCCAATATTATAATTGGAATTTTTTAACAAATAGAAATATGACTACCATATTTGTATTTGCATTATGAATATTTTAGTAACATTCGACCTGAACAAATTCCAACGATAATTTTAGTTCCAATCGTTATCTCCACACTGTTGTACATTCGAAATTCCTATCCATGTACACACTGTAGTTAAAAAGTACCTCTAAATTCCCCTAATGTTTTACCAAAATAAACAAAGTTGATTTCGTAACACTTGCAAAACTTGTTTGCTAAACTGAAGTTGTTCGAAAGGACGCTGGTGCACGGAATATTACAGGTAATATTTTTATGTTCATGAACATTCAGGTCTCTCTTCTTCCAGACAATAAGTCGATATCAAACCTTTCCGTATTAACACAAATACAAATTTTTAGAATCAACACAAATCCATTTTTTCTCAATCTTTTTAGGCTATCTGTAGGTTATGTTCAGAAGCTTCATTCAAAACATAACCAAACCGCTTGTCAGTGGATTATCGGTGAAAACTCGAACAACACACCTCGAATTCCTGGTGGGAAATGCAAGACGGTAGTGGGAGAATGGGGTGGGGAGTGTTTGTGCTGTGGTGGGACCGCATTCCACCACTGCTGTATGTGTGGACGGAAGTGAGTGCCCTCGCTCGCTCCGCTCTACAGTCAGGAGTCTACAGTCGACACCAAGATGATAACACGAGTCTGAGCAGCCTGACGCGCCGCGCCGATGCAACGCTTCCAGGCTGTTGACCCCGCACGCACACACACACACACACACACACACACACACACACACACACACGCAGCGTACCTTGTACGTATTACGCAGTCCTCAGTCCACACTGCACGCCTAGCCTTCTCCCGAATCTATGATTTGTATAAATCAAAGTGAGTTTCAGTTGAGCCATCAACGCTGATGCAACAGTGACCATACTGAGTTTTGTCCCCTGTTATAAGTACAGCAAGTAGACTACGGCGACAGAGATTGGAATACCAAGATGTGTGAGATTATGAAATATGGATTATAATTGTACGCCAATAACGTGTACGATTATAATTCGTGGGGGGATACGTTCGTTCCAACACCCCCATCGGTAATTCGGGGCGAATCTGCAGAAACATAATCTAATGCTCTTCAAATCTTGCGTCTTGCACTATTAGACGGTACAATTGTAGACAATGTACGAAGTTTTAAATCGAATGTTCTCATAGTGACTGATAGTATCTACCTCCAGAGCGTATTTCGGTTCCTAGCACCGTTGTCGGTTACTGCGGTCCCTCGTGATCACGGCGAGCCCGTGCTGTTTATATCCTGTTTCCTTTCTGTATGTTGAGTCATGTCCGTTTAGCTCTCGGTCGATCTTTCTATGAAATTCGACAAGTCAGGAACACAAGATGTGGGAAATTAATTTTCTTAACAATTATTACGAAATTGAAACAGGTTAGAAACACGATGAACGCTAGACAGTTAGTTTCACAGCTTTGAGATTTTGACTGATCAAGTATCGTGTTCAGTTAAAGTGTGGTTACACTCGGTGTTTTTTATATCTGTATTGTGAGCGCAATAGACTCCCCCTTCCACATCACACTATAGGTCAAGTTATCAGGGGTCACGTGGTCTCTGCTTCCGCCCGAACGAGGCAACCCCGGGAATAGTGAAAAGTACCGTTATGGACTGTACGTCGTAGTTCGCCATTGGTTGTCAGTTATTGTTCACAAATGTACAAGTATTTAACGGAAATATTGTGCAATACGTTGCAGTATTGGGGTCTTATGTCAGGTTAGAAGTTCTCCAACAACATCAATAAATTAAACTATTCAGTCCTCATTTGATTATTTTCATTCAGAATGATGATGCAAGATTACATTGTTTTGTAATAGTACACGTGTGTGATGTAACTTGAAACAACTCTTTCATTTTTGTCTAAATTTAAGTCTGTATAAAGTGTAGATCCGCCTATTAAGTAAACTGAGACCGTTTTGTTACTTGCTTTTGTTTAAATCATGGTAGCCTATATTATGTGACTTCTATTGATTGGCGAAGGTGAATACTCGGTAAAAAGTACAAAAAATAAAATAAATGTATTTACTGATCACCAAACACACAGTCCTCCAGACTAGTGTAGTGTCGTGTCACATCTCTTCTTCGAAACTCAAGAACAATATCAAGTAACCAAAATTTTGTGTGAATGTGTTTGGTAAGTTTAATTAAAATAAGTGTAATACAGCTACAAGTCGCCAGGCAAGGGCGGTGCGATATGATGATATCCATGGAGGGAGATTTTTTGTCCAACTTGTGTGGGTAGTTTCTCTAGTGCACTTTATCTGCCTGCCCACCCACTCTTGTTGATATGTTTCTACTTGATCCTTTACTTATTTACGCGCCAACACAAAAATACAATCTATTTGAATATTTAAATACTCAATGTTTCAATTTTACATTGTTAAAAACATTTCTACTAGTATAATATTAAACATTTTTACAAAACATTACACAATGATCATAGCACAAATACTAGAATAAATATCTAACACACACACACACACACACACACACACACACACACACACACACACACACACACACACACACACACACACACACACACACACACACACACACACACACACACACACACACACACACACACACACACACACACACACACACACACACCCACACACACACACACACACACACACACACACACACACACACACACACACACACACACACACACACACACACACACACACACACACACACACACACACACACACACACACACACACACACACACACACACACACACACACACACACACACACACACACACACACACACACACACACACACACACACACACACACACACAGACACACACACACAGACACACACACACACACACACACACACACACACACACACACACACACACACACACACACACACACACACACACACACACACACACACACACACACACACACACACACACACACACACACACACACACACACACACACACACACACACACACACACACACACACACACACACACACACACACACACACACACACACACACACACACACACACACACACACACACACACACACACACACACACACACACACACACACACACACACACACACACACACACACACACACACACACACACACACACACACACACACACACACACACACACACACACACACACACACACACACACACACACACACACACACACACACACACACACACACACACACACACACACACACACACACACACACACACACACACACACACACACACACACACACACACACACACACACACACACACACACACACACACCACACACACACACACACACACACACACACACACACACACACACACACACACACACACACACACACACACACACACACACACACACACACACACACACACACACACACACACCACACACACACACACACACACACAACACACACACACACACACACACACACACACACACACACACACACACACACACACACACACACACACACACACACACACACACACACACACACACACACACACACACACACACACACACACACACACACACACACACACACACACACACACACACCACACACACACACACACACACACACACACACACACACACACACACACACACACACACACACACACACACACACACACACACACACACACACACACACACACACACACACACACACACACACACACACACACACACACACACACTCGGTTTACACCGAGTATGGTTACACACACGTATATGGTTTACACATATAATATTGTGTTGTATTTTTATTTTATCTTTTTTTAACTTATGAAGAGCCTATTATATCTGGTAATTAAAATGTAGATATATCAGAATAAATATGTTATATTATTTACACTTTATTTTTTTCCCCTTGGTATTGTGATTATTGGTAGTTTTCATAAAAGGTTGTTTAGCTAAATGAATATATTTTAATACAGGTAATACATTTGTAAGTTTAAAACAATATGATTTTTATATAAGTAAATTAGTAACGAAACCATCGTGTATATATTGGGTTTACATTATATTTATATTTATTAATACATTAAAAAAATACAGATATGTATACGAACAAGGAATATGTATTTCAGTAAGAACGCAGAAAGCGCCATTCCCCAGCAGTAGCCTCTCTGCCGTACGTACTCATGTCGTCACAGTGTAGGCTCAGGCCCAGTCGCAGTTTAGCACTATTTCAGTCCGACATCACCTCAAACAGTTCAAATTTGTCGCTTAATTAGAGAGTTGTGCGATTTTTATTTACATGTGGTTGGTGTTAATCACTTAATAAGATGGGTATTGTAAACTATGAAAGTTAATTTTAAATTGTTTCACACCCAACCTTTTCTTTTGGTGTAGTTTTTATGTTGGTTTTAAAGATAATTTGGTCTAATCATGGAATTAATACAGACATCGCATACAATAAAAAATAACATACAGTGTTATGAACACCCTGTATTTATAACTAGAACAGTTTTAGCCAAAACATAGTGAATTTAGAAAATTGCCCACACTGGCAAAGTTGTGCACAAGCCAAAACATTACTATCCCCTATTGGGCTTTATCAAGTTACTTTATTGGTAGTTGACTACTACAGCCGATCCCAAAAATTTAAATAAGAAATATAACGAACAACTTTACCCATATCAAATCTACATACGGCGATGGAGAAGGTTGTGTATTCCCGTGTGTGACTGTCAAGGGGGTGACGCTACATTCTACAGAACACACCCTGAGAAAAAAATGGATTACAAATGGCGCTGGTTTGCGGAGGCATAGCAAAAAACTACCCTCTGTCAAACCCCGGGGACCAGTCGGGTCTCCAACGCCGGCATACAATTGCTAGAGGCCTCTCAATCTCCGCGATATATACATTTTGAGACCGCGCAGCGTTTATTATGTGGTTATAGTAGTTCTCATCATATCGTCTTAAATGAATGAAATGGTTAAGGAGTGATAGTTTTATGTACACTGAAGTAGTCCACGTTGTTTTGAAATTTAATGCCTTCAAACGTGTCTTAAAAATACACTTAAAGAAAAAACTGTTTTTTATCTTATAAGCGCTAATCTCTGAACGCCTGGGCCAATTCGGCAATTTATATTTGTAGTATATCCGTTCAAGTTTGAGGAGGGTTTTAATGAAAATAAAAGTAGGACAAATTTCTCTGAACATTTAGGATCGGGAAAATAATTAAAATATTTACTACACAATCCAAAGTAACTTTACTTAACACCTGTGTACGCTTTTGGTTGAGGCTCCCACAAGATAGAAACATGTTTACACTTAAATTTTAGAAAATATTAAATATACAGTGTTTATCAGTTGTGCAGCAGATTGCAAAGACAAGATTATGATAGAATGTTTTTACTACTGATTGAACAAGTGACAAATTTAAACTAAGGCATTATAAATACTATTTCAACTGGCGATTTTTGTGTCTTTAAGGAAAAATTGGAGATAAACACAACATGCCAACAGTTGTTCTTTTTCAGAGACAAGTCCAAGTTGGATGATTTTCCACCTATACCACAAGCAAGGGAAGCAAGCGCTTTTTGACCAAAAATGTTGGAATTTAATTATACCACAAAAATTATTGTAAACCCGAAGTAAACATAATCTGAGGGTGATTCTGAGACCTACTATGCTATATTTTTTTAATTGGAGGGGGGCAAGGTTGAGGAGGGGTAGTAAAGCAAACTGAACTGTGAAACTGTAAATAAATTAGACAGGAAGTGAATTTAAACAGTTGGAGCTTTTTGAGTGCAGTAATTTTTCAGTCTTAAGGGAATATGTATATTTCTTCCTCTTTATAAAAAGGCAAACTCATCTATGGCATTTGAAATATCTTACAAAGGAAGTATATTGATACAAGGATCAATAGTTAACGCCTTTATCTTGATCTGAAGTAGACTTCTTAGTCATAATATGTATATGTATTTTCTTCATCTGGACTACAACACACATTGCCTTGTAGTCCCCATGGCACCAGAAGAAATATCTTGGACTTTTCAAATATAATTAATTTAAACCAGAAATGCAAAACAAAATCATATGCTCAAAACATGATATTAGATTCTTGTTAAACTGTGATCCTCTTAATATGAACAATGGATTAATAAATAGTACCTGATGTCTTACATACGTTTGAAATATTACATATGACTCCTCTCTTAAGTGGTTTTACTAAATAGTATAATAATTGTGAGAGCATATACATCATAAAGCATTTGGTTTATTGTGACCATTCAAGAATCAATATATAGCTACATTAGGCCAAAAGAGCTGATTGATATAGGATTACAGTAGTAACACAATATGAAATCAATGACGGAGAGATGTCCTGCTGAAAACTGATTAATTCATTGAAGTATATTCTGTCAAATATCTTTGAATTTTGAAAATCTGAACATTTCCAATCGAACGATTTAACATGCCGATTCAAAATGCCCAAAATGCCTTGTAACTGTCCTCTGAGTAGTGAGTACTCCAGTAAACAAAGTAGTCTAATGCTAGCGCTGGCTACACTTTCCCTCCCTCACCTTACAATGTGTGTTCATTTTCTACCTCCCACTTGTGCTGTATTGTAAGATGTTCCTGTAAATACACATCTATTAATAGCGAATATTGGGTGAGCAAGGAACCTAGCCTTAACAATCTCAAAACTACCTTTAGACAAAGAACTAATTGAATAAATCAGATGTCCAAATAATGCTAAAATAATATGACAGTTAATTGCTGTAACATATACATTTTCTTGAAAGTCTGCTATGGATCAATTTATGTAAAATGAAGATAGTATAAAAACTTATTTTATACATCTGCCCATTTATAAATATCTTGTGTACACCTAATTACAAGTTGCAGACTATATTTGAAAACTGATTCAATAAGTGCAAAGGAGTTGTTGGATTTAAATACTGTACATGTATTCCTAATTACTTTTACTTACTTTAATGTTTGAGTAATATTTTGTGTGTGTGTGTGTGTGTGTGTGTGTGTGCGCACGCGCGCGCGCGTGTGTGTTTGTGTAACAATTATATTTTTATAATCATACACTTTTGTATAACAGTGTTATCCTTGAGTATTCTTGTGTTTTTGATTTGAGTCTCACCTTGATTCAACTTGTAATTCATTATAGATGAATCTAATTACATATTTGTGGGATCAAAGTGCGTTCTCAAGTGAAAATTCATTATACGAATAAATAATTTTGCAACTTTATTGTTAATCAGTTATGAAGTTAACACAATGTTTTCTTTTTCAGGTAGCTGAATGGCTTATTTTAGTGCGAGTGGTGAGTTATAACATTTTGAAAAACTTGTGTTGGTTATGTTTTACTTATAAACTATTTTTATAAAGTGGAACAGAGGCTATAATGTTATTCCTCACAGGATGCATGATTTTTTTAGTAAAGAATCTTAAATGTTACTACTGCATTTATCACCATCACTGGATTGTGCAGAATCTATTTTCAACAATTTAGTTTGAGAAAGTTTCCAAATATAAGACAGAATGCTTAGATGTAAATTTGCCAAGGTTTAGAATAAACAAAATATATGATTTCATAGCAGATTTTGTTACTTTTGCAGCTAAATTATGGTGTTTATACTAGACTGTTCTGTTTTGTTAACAAAATAAAAATTGGAGGTGCTAGAGAGTTTTGCTTAATGGAAATAGATGATATAAATGTCTGATTTACTTGTCTACAGTACATTAACAATAAACTAGTAGGAGTGGTAATCAATATGCATATTTTGGTGACATGTTCATTGTATATAATTATGACTGGGACATGATATTGATTTATTAACTAATCAAATGTGTATGACTACTGGAACATTCAATATTATCAATAGTGTGTCAGTAAGCAGATTAAAAGGCCTCCAGTAAATCCATTCTATTAAATGTGATGTAAGTGACGTCTTGGAACTTAGTGAGCATTTATCAAAGTATCCCTAAATAAACATTTCCTTCATTTGATGACCTTTCGCTAAGAGACATTACTCTTAAACTGTTCCATCCAGAATATCCTGTCACTCCAGAAGGAGTTATAGGCTGTTTAGCACTATGTGTAATTTCTCAGCTTATTGTCCTAAAAGAACAAGCACCTAAACAATTTATTCAGGGTTCCTATTTCGTATTCGTGATTCTATAATTCACTGAACATTTTTAGTCAATACAGACATCTTTACCTATCATAGTAGGTAGGGTCCTGAATTTTGTGCACATAGCTAATATGACACTAAGTACCACCTTATGTAGTTTTAACATATATATAGCATGTATTGTCAGCCTGTCATGTGATTCTTTGGGCCAATTCTTGAATTATTTTGGCTAAGTAAGCACCATTAGAGAATGGGTCTAAACATTATTAGATATAAAGAAATGTTTTTATTGTAAGAAACCGCTCCAGTCAAGTGGATTCTCTTACATGGTGGTGTGGAAAAGGCTCAAGCCCATATTTTATTTCTTGTAACCTCAATTTGGTGTCCCACTTGATTGTCAAAGGAACTTCCAAAGGGATATAAGTTAAAACTTCATGCAAAATACCAATCGACCTAACACAGTAAAAGTTGTTCAAATACCACCTTCAACAAATTAACGTAATAACTTTGGCGGTAGCAAAGAAAAATAAAATTGCAACCTCTGATTTGAACATTATCTTAAGGCATGACCTTACCTTAAACATCTTATGGCATTAAGAATAATAAAAAGTTTATTTTCATTTCATTTGCTAGTGTCGTATAGGCCTTACCAGGAGCACAAATACCTAAGACTAGTTATAAAATATTTTAACTAAAGAGTATGAAACATATAACATACTTTTGTATGTTATTATAAATGTTAACTCTTACATGACATTATTATTTCCAGCAACATTAAATAAGACACACAAGAAAAAATGAGGAAGGATATGTACAATTGACTCTATTTAATTCACTGAAATTCCATTGTAGCATGGATGAGCAGACTTTGAAACAGCATGGCTCATCTTCAATTTGTTCTGTAGGAAGATCCTATAGCAAGATAGAATTTTATCTAGAATTTTACACCTAGGGAGACAACAATATAACAAATTCATTACTAATGATGATCCTATGGTTGGTTTATTACCGTACTTATTCATGATAGATCTATCTTTAACTGACTATTCTGACATTTAGCTGTCTCATTGGCAATAACAAACGTTCTCACTTTTCCATGTCATAAATAGTATGTTATCAATAAGAATTAATGTCATGTTGGAATGGATTTTTTTCTATAATTTGGAAGGGAACTAAAATCTGCGATATTCTCCAGCTACTTTGAGGTTGGATTTTGAAATAGTTTCAATACTTAGGTGTGTTGGTATAGTCACCTAGCCTGCACGTGGAACCTTGTAACTGGATTTGAGTACCTGACCAATGTGGTCAAGATTGCAATCTCTTTGACTTTCTGATATTTTAATTGCCTTTATTTAGGGGGATATCAGGTAATGATACTGGCAAGTTAGTGATAAAGAACACATCCCACTCCCTCATGTATTTCACTCTCCTATTCATCTGTTTAAATGAAAATGAATTTTCATTTATTGGTAAACATACCACATGAGAACAGCTGGATTATTTCATTATTTTTGCTTTACAGTTTTTGTTATAATCCGATTTAGGTTCATACGGAGAGAAAAATAAGAACAATTGTAAATTATATACAATTAATTCAGGTTGCTACTATGGTTCCATCTGTGGTGGTACCAAGTACCTTTATTTTGGTGTTCACCTGTTCCCAAATATCATTATAAACTCGGGTAGTCATTAATATAGTTATCATTTTCGTACTCTTAACATATCCCCAGACATATCAATATGGAAATTATTGATCACCATTGCTTTCAATTCATATTTCATTGATATCATTCTTTTAAGTTCACGAATGATGGCACAGTTTTCCACGAGTTCTCGGGCTTAGTTATGGAAACATGGGAAAAACGTATCTTTAGGATGCATGTACATTCCTAATGTTGATTGTAATGTTTTAAAAATTCAGAATGTGATGAAAATTGCCATTAAAATATGGTTTGTTATGGATTTATATAGTTACAGTGCACAAGGTCAGAACTGTTTTTAAGGGAGTACTTAAGAAGTAGGACGAAAATATGTACTTCCTTGTAGTTATATTCCGTACTATTGAATATACAATTATGATATAAATTTTTACATCAGTATCATGGTTTTCCACCTTTTTTTTTGTCAGCAAAATGTTGTGAACGGTTTTGTGATGAAGTATGACCCAAGAGTAAACTGCTCACCATATTTCACGCCTTGGCAACCAGTATTTATAAATGTATTTATAATGAGTTTTGATATGTGAATATTTTCAAAGTTTGTTAGAAGGACTACCAATTAATTACGGAAATATGTTACAAAACTTTTTGGAGTGTATTTATTGGCACATCATGGAATTCTTTACGTTTGAACACATTTGCAAAAGTATTGGAGTCATGCGGATTTCCATAGTTAGGCTGTGAAATTTTTAAAACCTTGAAAGACTTATATGAGTGCAACATTTTATGTAAATCCATTACACTGTAGTTTAAGGGATTTTTACATGGATGGTTACATATTTTCTTAAATTTCCAGAATTGGCTATGAAAAAATGCAAAAAACCCGTCTTGATCGTATAAAATAAGATCCTTTTGGTAAATTTAATGTTCAAACATTGGTATAAGTTGTAAATTCTGCAGTTCCCAAGGAAGTGGATACTTGCAAGAGTTTTGAGAGAGAGAGAGAGTAGTATAAAGGCAAACACGAATGACAAATATTATATAACTTACACTATAAGCTAGGTGGTGCGAATAATAAGATAAAGGAAAATAGGATAATTAATCGAACAGAGATCAGAAAGCAAGGGCATAGACAATATTGTTCTATGGTTACAGGTGTTCTGGCTCAATTATGACTAGGACACTGGATTATAATATTGACTATGTATAAGTTTTTATGGAACATAATTTTTATTCAGCTTGACTTAAATTAAACCATAAAATTATTTGAATTTTACATAATCTTATTGATGAGAGTAGGCCAAAAGGTGTGATACACATCATGCTTGTAGGGCACAAATTAAATGACCTTCAGGAGTTTGCGGCATGGGTTGTATGCAGAAGTGATGGGTGGGTGGTATGCAGAAGTAACGTTTTCCAACAAATATGCATACACAGGTGTGAGGTCATTGCTTTCATCCAGTGTATTTCAAGAAGTAAAAGAGAACATATTCTAGTGCTTCTATGTGAATGACAGTTTAGGTGTGGTGTTGTAACATTTTTAGGTGCTAAGAAAATAGATACCAACAGTCATAAGAAAGTGAATACCAACAACCAGCTTTGTTGATTAGTATACTGTATGTACAGTATGTATGTTTGTTTGTATTTATGTATGTAACTATGTATGTATGCATGAAAATATACGCTTATGACACTCAGTTATACTTTAATGTACTTTTTCCTGATCAAGCTATATGTATTTGTTTACATTCTTCAGGCATGTATTTTTGGGAATTTATATAGACAGTCGGCTTAGAGTCCACATATAGATTATATAAGTTCTAGATTGTCCCAATTTATGTATCTAATTAGATGTCTAAACAGCTTAAGTTGCTCTTTGCCAGTATGTTTTTAGATATGGTTCGATTCTGTGGTAGCTGTAACAGAACTCAGGACATCTTGATTCTGCAAAAGAAAGTTATTAGTCAGGTCCAGGGGCCACTGCAGACCACTTTTTTTACAGTTACAAATTCCAACTGCAATTAGTTCATACTTATTTCATCTTAATATGTACATTCATTATTGAGTTTGTCACAAACATGATACCAGGGAAAAAGTGATACTGTTATAGGATATTACCGCATAAGTAAGATCTTAAATAGCCACATTGTTAGTCTCTCAAAATATTTTATGTGCTGAAACCTATGTTTCAGTTTATGTACACATCGAGTATATGCAATCTTTCACAACCACGATCATGTATCCAATGGGGTACACGTTGCTATGCATTTCTTTATTGCTTGTCTGTCTTGGTGGTTTGTTGAATGTGATCTCTCGATTAAATACTTTAAACTACTGTGTACTCCGTTGAGTGCACGACTCATTAATTTTTAAGATAATTTAGCTTTTTTAGGTACCCCTTGGGGTACACAGAAACATTAAAAAACATATTGAAATAATTGTTTGTGCTAATAAACATACATAACATGCATTTCTCATTAGGCTTTTCACGTACAAAAAAGATTACAGTATTTTGCCATTATTATTGAAAAATTCGATACAGTATTTTTGCCATTATTATTGAAAAATTCAACAGCAAACAAATAAAAAAGTCTGGCCATAAGCTGCCATTGTGGTAAAAAATACATTTTATAGCATGCATGAATTTTTTAATATAGATAACATTACCTTTTTAACAAAATTTTATTCAATATTTATTTTCTTATCAAAATATTTCAATGTTTTTCCTTCAGCTGTTGCATGTTAGAAGTAAATAGTAATTAAGACGTGTGACTTGGCTGAGTCCTGTAATTTCTGTCATTGTCAATGATTTGTTAAAATTCAAATGACAAAAATTGTTATGCATTACTTTTTAGCCTCCCCTTTGTATTTTATGGGATATGTGATAATATTATATGGGTGTTTTGGATTATGTAGGTTTCAGTACGTAATTTAAAAAAATTTCTTATATAGATTGGTCAAATGATTTTGAAAAAAGGATACAGGTTAATCTTTGTGTTATATTTTTTATTCATGTTTTAAAGTATTTTTTTTAATACCAAGGGATTTTCTCTACTATTCCAAGCTATTTTCTAAAATTCATGTTATTAGATTTAACACAGTGACTGCCGACGTCTCTGATGGAAGGCACACTGAACTTTCTCCTGGTGCTCTCATCTTCGATCAGAGGCCTTCACCAATATTTTTTTCTACACGCTAAATTGTTTTAGCATCCCTAATGTATTTCACCACATTTCTATAATGGTGAAAGCGTTAAAATAGTTTTGTAGCCAATATGGTTCTTTTCAGCTAAAGACATAGATTCTAGTAGTGTTTGTCTCATACCAAAAAAGGTGAAAAAGATATATTTATAGAAGACAAAAAGGCAACACATTAAAAATTGTTAAACTCCAAAATATTTAAAGAACTTAAAACAATGGTGTAATTTTAATGCATTAATAAAAAAAAGGTTTTTAATGTTATTACATTATCTGCACTGTTCCAGTAGGTTGGTTTAGTTGTAACAATTTAAATAAAGTATTCTTTAAATGTAAGTTATTAGTTATAGAACATCCTTTGTTTTTGTTGGATGTGTCTAATCAGATCTGTGATAATTATTTAGAGCATTTTTTTAGTTGCTTCTTTCAACACCTAGGAACATCGGTTCACCCTTGTAGGTATATGTAACACAAGACATTCATAATGCATTAAAACAGTCCTGACAGATGGTACTTTTCATATTTTTACATGCATGTGTTGATGAATTTTTTATTTTGAATATTATATAAACATATATAAGCCAATTTTTTAAAAATGTTTCTGTAAATAAAATATTTATTTTGTTATGAATTTTATTGAAACATTTTTCATAATATTTCGTTTGTTTTAAAGAAATAGATCAAGAAGAAATTACTATTGGCTAAGTAACAAACATAAAAATGCTTTTAATACGGAATTGAATGTTTATACATTTTGCCTATATTCAAATGTTTTTTGAGTAATGATAATAAAAAGCAATACCTTAGAAATTTCAAGTTTATGATCGATTAAATTATGGTTCAGAGGTATTAGCGTATGTATTAGTATTTCAACTAAATTATTGTTCAGAGGCATAAGCGTAGTATTTCAACTCAAATTTGCATTGGAAGTGAGGACTCACTTTTCACATCATCTGCAATGTTTTGCAAGAACTTCATGAAAGAAGTTTCATCTTAATTGTTTTTAAATTGCATCGTCATAGTATACTCTTTAGAATTCAAGGATTTCGGATAGTTGTTACTAAATTAATATTTTAATTTAATATTTTCCACTGTACTGTAAAATGAGAGATTTCCTTTCAGAAAGACACAGTTTAAACATAAGGAACGACTACAGCTCTTCCAATTCCATAAAACATGTAATTAAAACTATATAGAAAATATATCTAGAATATATTACTGTTGCCGGGAGACCTGTTGCATAGACACAAAATATAATCACTTTAAATTTGAAACTTACAAGTTCAAGTATGACGGGCACCTGTACAACAATTGTACAATAGAGATAAATGAAACAAGGTGAATACATATTGCTACTAATGAAAGATCTATCTGTCCAGTTATAACCATGTAATAAGTTTTTGAAAGAATGTTCCTTACAAATAGAAGAATTGCTAGAGTACTAATTTACACATAAACTGTGATATATGTGGTTAACAAATAAAAGGTGTGCCTGTTGCTACAAATGTATTATTATTAAGTTTTCATAACATAAAAGTGTAATAATTATTAAAAAATCTTCGAAATTTGTCATTGACGACCAGATAGATTTTAATTTGGCTTAATTTAAGTATACCTTTGTTATAAATGATAAAATATGTCCAAAAAATGTCTTAAAATTGTCTATGGTCAAAGTGTAACCAATGTCCCAACAAAATGTTGTTTATCGTCCAATTTTCAAAAAATTCTCAGAAAATCCAAAATTGAGTTACAAACTAATGTTTATGGTATTCCAATATGAGAAAGCATAAGAGTAAGAATACGTTTATTGTCATAGAGCTTACACGAGCATCGACACAAGTCATGTATAAAATATAAAAAATAGCATAAGTCCAGACAAGGAAAATTTGGTACCCAAAACATGAAGTTGCCATAACAGTCACGCCACAATTTAAATTATTTTAAACTATAAATAAATAACAAATTAAAACAGGTATGTAACAAATAAATAAATAAGAAATAACAACAAGTAAAACACAACCTCAGAAATTACAATAACAGAAATATATAACATTGATAAATTTTCTAATATAGTTTGTATAAATAAAAAACATGACATTAACATTTATAATCTAATCATTAAATGAAATAGGTTATGTCTAAAAACTAACAGTTCCACAGTCAAAAACTTTCTTTTAATGAATAAAATGGATTGACTAAAAGCCAGGTATACAATTTTTGTTTAAATTCATTAAAACTATATTTTGAGATAAGTGGTCTTAAAAAGTTGTTTACTTTTAAAGTGATTACTGTGTGACTATTAATAGTTTTGTTTAGTCTATAATTCTATGGATAAATTTTCTCTATTTCTGGTGTTATACATAATTATGTCTGTCACTGTATGTCTTCAGAGGTTCAGGATGTTTGAGTATGTAGAGTACGATACCAAATATATATATATATATATATATATATATATATATATATATATATATATACAAGTTTTATATATATGTAACAGCTATATATATATATAATAACAGGTTATATTCACTGATAACAGCATATATACACTGAATATAGCATATAGCTTATAGTTATAAAGTATTGCATAGTGAAATTCAAATTCACCCAATTAATGCTTTAAACATATAAAAAGCTGGTTTAAATAGGCAAACCTGTTTTGTTTATAGTAAAAATTTTGACATTAAAAAATAATGATAGTTTTTAAGATTTTTGTCTGGAACAAAAATTCCAAAATCGTGGTGAAATTCGTAACAACTGACATTACTTTATCGCCTATTGTGTAACAGACTTTGCTAAGGTTGCATACAAAATTTCATGTCGATATCTCATTTCAATCTCTAGATGTCCTGCACAGTTTGTATGCTGTGTGATAAGCTACAAAGACCCTCAGTCATATTCCATGGTTGGACATACAAAATAGAATTCATTCATTTTCAGAAATTGAGTTTCATGCAAAATTCTAAAGCTGTAGATGATCTTTTCTTGAGTTACCTTTCAAAATGATACTTTCATATTTTTTTCACATTGAGTTAGATTTCAAAGGAGTTCTGGTGAGGGAGGAAGGTCACTACAGTACAAGAGTACCCTGAAATTAGATCTGTCAATAACTTTGAATATTGACTTACGCTCTATTTTTTTCTCTAAGGTATGAGTAAGCTACATGTGGTGATAATATATCACGTGTTAATCTTATGTGCACTAGGTTATTCAGCTATTTTCTTGTTAACATCATGGACCATTGTAAAAATATTTGCTAATGCTCAGCCAAATTCCATGGAGTGACATGTCCTTAAACTCAGAAAGAAAGGAAGCTTTATGCAAAATTTCAAGTCCTTAGACTTGACTTTTCAGAGAATAAGACTTAACATCCTATCTGTGATAAAATGTTTTTTAAGGTAACACTTAGTTTTGTCCTATAAATAATGTATTATACTATTTATTTGTTCAGAGTTTGAATTCGTTTTTAATCTTAAAGGAAACGCCTAGTTTTTATGAATTAAAATGAGCATTTTTTATTACTACCAATGTTTACTTAACACACGTGTTTTATAGTTATCTTTAATATATTATAATTTTTGTCTACTTAATTTGCCATTAGTTAGCACACAGCCATAAGGACAGACAGGCTAAAAGAAACAATTGTTTCAGCTCAAAGAGTGACATCGCTGAGCCATTTAAACAAAAACAAATGGTTCCAAATTGACATTACAAAAGTATTATTTACTCTGCATAAAAATGATCTTGTATAGTTATTTGAATAGTTCCAGAAATAAAGATAAAATATAGTGGAGGGTGGGTCCATTCAAAACTCGCTCTGGTCATAAGAAGGCAATTTTTCATCTTAAGATTAGAATACTCATTCCCCTTAAGTAGAAATTGTGTTGAAAAAAATTAACATAACAAGCGTACAGATGTTGACAGTAAAGTATATCGACCTTCGTGAAAGGCTACAATACTAAAGTATATAAGTGTATTTTTCATTTAATGAAAAGTGTTCATGTAAATTTCGTCTAAAAATGAAATTTGCATATATATGACATTTAGATACACTTTTGGTCGATAACAATCATGTTAGCCACTGTATTTCATTCACTACTTGATGAGAACCGATTAATACAAGACAAGTTCCCACGGCGAGAAGAAGATGGCTGATCTACGCGGCCATGGAGTGTTTGGAGGTGCCACCGCCTCGTAGTATGGCGCTATCTCTCGGCTCGACTTCGGACTACTTCGGTTGTCCTCGTGGTTCGTCGCTTCGCTACTCGCTTGGGTCAGTCCATTTCACTTTTAGCTGAGCGTCTAGATAGCTGTGGTTAATTCGTTTATTATCGTTGTTTGTTTATCGTAGCTGTGAGTTTGTCGGCATTAGTATCAGTTGGAGTGATTGTGCAATCCTGACTGCATTGGATACTGATGAAAAGTTTACTACGATGTGTGAACGTTCTGGTGAGTTTCCTTGTAGTACTTCAAGTAGCCTCACTAGCTACGCACGACATTGTGAATGGCAGGCGACGCCTATTCCTGATATCCACCTTTATTTCATTCAGTAGACTTTTATTATAACAAAACGGGAATTTTAAGTGCATTAGGTGTGTTTAGTTTCAAAAATCTTAAGATTTAACGTAATTGAGATGCCTGTTAAGAAATTAATAATTTCCCCCCACTCCATTGCCGCCAACCGGAAATAGTAAAAGACCGACCCTGTGTCCGCTTCACACGTGAAATATATTATGTTGGTAATTGTGTAAACATAAGAGACTCGTATCATACCGTATCCCATTAAAGCATTATTTTATAAATTATTACATTTATTCGTTTTTCATCAAATTTTTAACCCAAACTATAACGAAAGGAAAAACGGAAGTTCACCACGTGTTGTACCTCAAGGTCTAGGGTTAGGCGGTGTTCTGTAACTTCGAGTTGGTGTTTCAATGTAATTTAATTTCAAAACTAGAGATTCAGAATTTCAACTGCTTAAATTATATAAAAAATAATAAAACATTGAAATTAAGGTTAGGTTAAGGCAGGAATTATTATGGTCTTGTATGGATGACTTACCTATGAAGACCTCATGAAAAGAAATAAAGTAACACTACCTATTTATGATTTGGCATTCCTTACACAATCATGGTAAATTGAGTTTAAGGCTAATTTTACCTGTTCTCTCTTATATTCCTAACATTTAATTTTGGGTTTACTGAAGAAGTAACATTTCTACTTTCAAGTTGTTAGGCTAGCCTAGTTAAACTTTTTCTGGCAGAATGTTTAGTTTTGGCAATGTAACCTAACAAAAATGTGCCTATGTTGTTAAGCTTCTTATATTTTAAGGTTCTTGTATTATTAACCCTACTTTAGGCTTTCACAACTTAGGTATTGTGAAACACTGTAAATCAATATTTTTGTACTTAGTAACCTAGTTCTATGTAAAATTACTTACTGAAATTGAATAATCATTCTTTTTACTGGGAGAGCCTTTATATTAATTCTTATGTTATTTAGCGTTTGGTACCACTTCCATCCTTTTTATAATGCCATTTTATAAAGTCTAGTCACATTTTATTTATTTGAATTAGGCCTAAGTGAAATAGTGTATAGGCCTAGTAACTCAGAACTTACCTTAGAGCCTAAGTCTTTATTATGCTGTCAATGACCTGAGTTTCAATAGGAATTTGATAAATGGTGTCACCATGTAGGCTAATCTACATGATCAATTGTTTGAGGCTTTAAATACCTAGTGAAATTAACCAAATGTTATCTAGGCCACACTGTCTTACTGGTGTATAAATCATTAGAACACAATGAAGTGAATTGAATGTCATACAGTAGTTTTCTAATTAACTTATTGCATTATTTTTAAGTGTGTATGATTTTTTTTATCACTAAGCAATGTATAATGAACAAGCGATTTCTGATTTAAGTTAAAAAGAGTAGTATACTAATTATGTCTTTATTTTAACATCACAAATCCAAAGAGTACATAGGCTGGTCTAATATTTACTACATTTCGGTTATCTTCAATTTGATTTTAAAATGTTTTACTCTTGAGGTAAACAAAGCTTAAATAAATTATGCATTATACTTTTTTTAAACGTATCACATGATTTTTTCTTATGAACCAGCAGTCTCAGGTTTAAAGTATACTGTTCATGTCTTTAACCTGTAGTCGTGGAGTAGTCCATTATCTGTTGAACTTTTAGGCCTAAAGAGGTTATGGAGACAGTTTTCAAAGAACAATGGCCACTAACTTTCAACAAGTCACTTGGTGGTGCCAATATTGTGCTACATTAGGTTATACTACATCTATAGTAATTGTTAGATATTTTCGGTATCAGTGCGGTTAAAGGCCAGAGAAGCCAATCACAATTTCAACATATGTTTTCTGGGTAATTCTAAGCAATATATGGGTCAACCTCGATTTTTCTCATATTACAAATATAATGTTTCCAATTAGTCAATTAGAAAAGGAAATGACTAGAATTTCTTGCCGGAAAGCAGTGATAGGGAGCAGGCAACTCATATTACAATATAATGTTCCAATAGTCAATTAGAAAAGGAAATGACTAGAATTTCTTGCTGGAAAGCAGTTATAGGAAGCAGGCAACCGCGAGAATTACCTATTAGTGATCAGGGGCACTGACGTGATCTAGGCTTCAAATTTGGAACTACTCGAGTTAATTTTTTTTCTAAAAGAGCAAGCAGCGCGAAGCGCTGCGCAGCGGGCAAGCATCGTGCGTGATCTTCGTATATACTGAATTGATTCAGGCCAAAGGAATGACACAGATTCCTTTACCAGATTTTTACGGAGATTTTGTATTGGCGGATTATATCGGTTTACTTTGCTTTAGCAGTTTTACATACCATTACCTACATTATATTGTAATATGTAATAACAATTTATCAGAAATTTTTATAAAAAAATAAAAAAAAGGATACGATGCCTGCCCGCTGCGCAGCGCTTCGCGCTGCTTGCTTTAAAAAAAAAAATTTGTAGTTCCAAATTTTTATGATACATACTTTCTACATCTATAGTAATTGTTAGATATTTTCGGTATCAGTGCGGTTAAAGGCCAGAGAAGCCAATCACAATTTCAACATATGTTTTCTGCTCATCCTCCTGAACTAAACAAAAATATATAGTTATAAAGGATGGGATTCACAAATAAGTTTGTTTTTTAATAATTGAAATTAGATTAGGCCTAGTGGTTATAATTGTTCACTATGCTTCTTGTTATCTATGATTTTTAGTGTTATCTGCTCCCGATAGCTTATCTGTGTTCTGTGGTCAGAACAGCTTAGGTAAGTAACATCAAATACCCTTTGCTGGATTCGATGGCATCTATTACACAATCGTGGCGTGTCAATTCTAACACAGTTAATTAGTTTTGAAAGTTATTTACATGTTTGATTGTAGATTAGGTGAGCAGTTAAAAATGTTAGGAAATTCAATAATACATTTTAATGGTGAACGTGTTATTTTTTAATCAAGAAATGCAATTTTCGTTATATCAAATTAACATGTAATATTTATGTATATAGTACGTACATACAAAGTTACAGTTACGTTAGTTTTGTTTATTTATGAAAATTGTTTGTCTTTGCATTATGTTTTGGTTTGTTGAAAGTTTTATTAAATTTGTATGTATTATTTTATTTTTATCTACACTGCGAACGAGAACGAGATTTGCGTTATTAACCAGAGTGGACACCTGACCGGGAAAATCGGGAATTTAATGAACCAGGGGAGAATCTGGAATCTTTCTGAGAATCTGAAAAATTTCAAGAACTGATCTATCCCAAAACATTGTATTTTACGTCACATGGATCGTGAAACTGTGAATCAAGATTGATATGTATTTGTGAGCTTAACCTGAGGGTTGCCTCCACTAGTGTAGTAGTAAAGTAATTTTGGTTCTTCTCCTGTGCAGTGGCAAGCCATCCTCCCCCCCCCCCTTAAAAAATCCGTTACAATGCATCGGTCCAATTTAAAATCGGCCGACAGATTGTTCAGAACTCTTAACACTCAACGAGTGGTATACATTTAAGTGGTAAAGCAGTAGAGTCTGTGATACAAACAGGTTTTTTGTATTTAAATATTACTTAGTTGTCAAAGTTTGGTCTCCTAGACGATATTGTCCATCTATTATACTTAAATGATTTGACAAGCCGTGTATTAGATAGAGAGCACAGGCCCTAAATGAACTGTTATTACTCTATAAATAGTGCTAATAGTTCGGTTTGTGGGCTAATATTATAATATGTGTTACAAGAGGTGCAACCTGGTATTTTTAGTACGCCAGAATTTCTGTTTGATTTTTACCATGGTTGTAAAAAGATGACTTTTGGAGAAGAAATTAATTAGAAAAGCTATAAGTAACGCCAACAAGTGTGTTTGTGTGTCTGATATGTTGCACAGCAATGACAGAATGAGCTTAGAGTGGCAGGAGAAACTATTATTGTCTAGAATTGGCTGCGGATAAACTACATTGTGTGGTACTGCCCTGCTACTCAAATCTGTCAAGTGTTTTCCTAATATACATCACACTTTAGGAAAACACTTTTGAGTCGCCACTAGATCCAGTGTTCACTGCCCACCGCTTATCGCTTGTATCGTGGCTAAGGCTTCAGTTGGTCTATAAAAGAGTGCTCCACACTCACGTACCGATTGGTTTTCAGATTACATCGGTTACAACAAAAGAAGTGATGTTATGTTATGATGTCATGGTTGAATAAACTGCATAAACATTGGCAAAGAATTGTGCAAGTTATTTGTCTGACTGTAAAAATCACGTCTAAACGGGAGCAAGAGCTCTTGTGAGCGCTGCCGCAACAATTGCTGGAGAGTTATTTCCAAGATATGGAGATCAGTGTCAGCTATTAAAATTTCAATAATAAAAATTGCTTAGACTTCACAGCCTTGTGTGAACAGACTTCGTATTGGCTCTTGAACAACCAGTGATATCATGTATATTTGAATGTACTCCATTGCTTGTCTAGTGAATGGTTTGAATAAAATAATCATTTGAATCACTTGCAACAGGACTCGTGAGCAAGTTTGTTTATATTATACACATTATGCGACAATAGTTGTACAAATTCTCTCACAACTTTACTTGCCAGTGTAAACGTAGGTTATGTGTCGCCATGCTACGTTCTTCAGTTTTTGCTTCAAAGTGGGATTGGTTGGACAGAGGCTAGAAATCCCGTCAGTTCTCTGATCAACTATTTACCTGAACGACATCCCCGTGCATGTGACAATCGGTTGGATGATTCACATGATGAATGCTCTTCGCAAGTTTTCCACTGCGAAGATTTAGCCTTTGTTTTAAGGTCGTAGCCATAAACCCATGACTCACCACCAGTAATAACATTTTAAAAAGCCCTAGGTCACTTTTTATCAAATCCAGATTTTCCTGTGCGATTTCAAGTCGACAGTTCTTTTGGTCTTTTGTCAGCAGCCGAGGAACAAATTTTGCCGAAACACAACCTTTGTGTAAAATGTTAAAAACTGACGATTTTGGTATTTCTAAATCTTCTTCCAGCTCTTGGACAGTCAATCGACGGTTTTCTTTAACAGCTGCACGAACACGTTCAACATTTTCAGCGTTTCTGGACGTTGAAGGCCTGCCAGATCGGTCATCACTCTCCACTGATATGCGGCTATTTTTAAACGGCCTAAACCACTTTTTTATTTGTGTATTGCCCATAGACACGTCACCATAAACTTTCCGTATCATAGTAATCGTCTCTGATGCTGAATGGCCAAGTTTTTGGGAAAATTTAATGCAAATGCGCTGCTCAACACATTGTCATATTGAAATGCGACGCACACACATGGCAGTACTGTACGGAACAGAGTGCTTTGACTTACTGACTCACTGGATCGTATTCAATGCCTAATATAGGAAGTAGTAGGCATGCCCCTCCCCTCCAATAACTAGTTTGAGCCCGTTGGTTACGCCACGGCCGCCTACTGGTCAGCGGTTGGATACTTTTTGGACATACCTCGTAAATCAGGTCTTTGTATGACTGGGGTTAAATTTGTTAGGACACATGTTCATAATGCTCCAGAGTGAACTGCATTCCTACTCTGGAATTTTTCTACCGTTAATTAATTAAAACTAGTACTAGACGAACCCTGTTGCTCTCATCATATTTTCCATTTGATTATTGGGCTTCTACACCTTCCAGAGAGGTGGCTGCTTTAGTGGATCATGCTGGGAAAGAGTGGTTTGGAATTGGTGCGTAGCTGGCTGCTTACTCACACAGTGAGGGTGTGGCGTAGCACTAACACACATAACAGAGATAAATTGTTTCTGGAATATATAATATTGTGTACTCTAGTGATTGCAATCGTGGGTAATGCTTTTACATTTCGCACTTAGATGTGAAGGTAGGTGATAAAAGTGGCCACGATGATGGACAGAGAGTATGGTTAAACAGGTACACGGATGGCATGTATTTGTTGGCCCTTCCCTCACTTGCCATATAATTATATCTGCTTTAACATCGGAGACCTAGAACTTGACACTGTACATTGTAGGAATCCGAGAAATACAGACTGGGTATCATACAAGGAAAATCTAAGGGCACAACTGGAATCTGATTGTAGAAACCGGGAACACTTTAACAATATTGTCCGGTTGGACAAACCGCCTACAATCTTGATTTCTGCAATTGGGTTTATTTGATCTCAGTCATTGTGTTATTATCATGAAGAGATCCAAAGTAACCTGGTGGAGCTCTGAACTGGCCTCTTAAAGGAAGAGAATCAGGGTTTTGTTCACAAAAACACAAACTTATCTACTATGAGGCTCTTGCATTGTACAACCGCAAAGTTCATACGGCTAAGAGATTAGCCTGGAAGAAGGTGCACTGACATCGATAGTGAGGAGGGTTGCACAAGGCTACAGAAGCTATAAACAAAAAACCCCCATCTCGCCACTCGGGTGGTGTTAAGGACAATCAAGGCAAATATATTACTGTATTAGAAGTTGTTCCGAAAAGTTATGATTGGAATACACTTTGTAGACTTTCAGTTATGACAAGGATCAACCACTTAGCTGTAGAATAGTACCTGCTCCCTGTAGGAGATTTGCAGTGTGTGCTTCTCACCAGGGTGGCCACTCGACTAGGAAACTGGGAATTTAATGGACCGGGAATCTTCCTGAGAACCGGGAAAAATTCAAAAACCGTTAATCTGTTCCCAAGAACTTATAAAACCAAGACATAATTTGATAGCTCCTTGAATCAAGAACTGATTAATCTCAAAACATCGCATTGTACACAACGTGAGTCGTGAAATTGTGAATGAAGATCTTCATCTGAGGGTTGCCTTCACTATTGTAGTGGAGTCCTACTCCTAACCAAACTTGTACTTATTCTACAGATCACAAACTAATCGCAGTTCTGTATCTTCTGTAGCAGATAACTTTCTGATGCATTCATTCTTCGTGTATTGCTGTCAGTTCATATATTGAGTTTCATGGGACTCTAACCAGAGCTACTGCGAACAATGAAAATCTGGAAAAGCATGCATTATGTATAAATTTCGGATTCCAGGAAACGCTTGGATATGCATGAATTTTTATAATGTCCCTGGAATTTTTACCTGGCATCGATCATTTCTTATCAGTATCCTCTACACTACGACACTTTTCACTCGATTTCTATACCAACAGAAGTGTTTAAATAAGCTTGAAAAATCATGATTTCACAATATACTTCTGACATAGGGAAGCCGAATCTTGAACCCAAAAATAATTAATTGCAGATGACTACTGATCGGCAGTACGCAAATTACTGATTGCTTACACAGTTTTGTGATTTCCATATTTAAAATGTAAATTGTATAACAAAATTAACACTCTACTGTAGTTCAACAAATATAATTAGTACTTTTTATATTTTTTATGACGCATCAAGAGTCTGCACCTTCTATTTGTGTACAAAAACGATCAGCAGTATGCAAATTACTGATTGGTGAAATGGGGTTTTGCAGTTTTTTGTGTATAACATTCATTTAGAAACATATAGTAACAAAATAATGTGATTAATAAATAATGTTTTAAATTGATGTTGTATTTCTATGCCTATATTTTTTATCAGCATGCCACAGGCCATTAAGCTCTCGACTACTATCACACAAAACCAAACTCCGTATATATAAAACCAATATAAGACCAGTTCTGTTATATGGCTCAGAAAACTGTTAAGTAAAAAAAAAACAGAAAAAGGTTTGATAGTATTTGAGAACAAATTATTGAGAAAAATCTATGTGCCAACCCTTGAAGATGGAGAGTGGAGGATAAAACATAATATAGAGTTGAGGCAACTATATATGGACCCAGACATAGTGGCCGAGGTGAGAAGTAGGAGAATGAGATGGGCTGGCCATTTACTAAGGAAGGAGGACAACTCCTTAGTCTAGAACGTCCTTGTAAACAATCCGGAGGGCAGAAGACCACCAGGAAGGCCCAAATTGAGATGGCGAGACCAGATCAGAAGAGACATAAGAAAACTGGGAAGAAGAGGCAATGGATAGAGAGATCTGGAGGCAGTGTGTTGGCGAGGCAAAGTACCACCTTGGGTACCATGAGCCACGGCAGTAAGTAAGTATATTTTTAGGTGCATCGGGTCTGCAGGCTCCATACGCGTACGTTAGCTGCTCAGCAGAAAACCGGCGATCGCTAAATTTTATTTTATCTATATGTCGTACTTTGTGTTGAACATACATAAATTCTCTAAATGTAAATATATCTATACATTATTACGTACATAGGTTATACTGTATTCTGGAAGTTCGTTTTATAATCTACCACTTCTATTATTTGAAAGGAGAAAGTAGAGGTTATGACTTGGTGGTATTAATCACAGTCATCCTGCTCACTTACATTGGAGTAAGGTATGTCATGTAATACCCTTCAGAAAAATCGATTTGGCGATCAACTCTTTTAGCCTTTACAGGCTGTTAAAAGCTTCTATGGCAATGTTCCTCTATTTTAGAGAGCATCCAGGGTGTTGTTTATACTAAAGCAGGGGTTGTCTGGCCTTTATGTCTATAAGTACTTTAGTGTCTGTCCTTTCATCTCAAAACTATGGAGACTAAGATTGTTGGGTATGTTTGGGAGGGATCTCTTTGAGCACCCTATTTACTAAATCAGCATGTTTACACTACAGGAAGATCATGGGACAGCCCTGAATCAACTATTATGCAGGATTGAAAAGACCCTAGCAGCGAAAGTAGTAGTAATAGGTGCCTTATTTTTTCTGGAGCTTTTGACAACACAGGTACTCAAGCTATTGTCAATGCAGTTTCAACAAATGATATTTATTGATCTGTGACTGGATAAGTGTTCTTACTGATAGGGTGGTAACTACCGCTCTTATAGGATTTAGCATGTGCAAGGACTACTAGGAGCTGTCCCCGGGTGACATCTTTTCAGTGGATCTTAGTTGCGGGTGACTGCTTGCATTCTTGATCAATAGTGGGTGTTTTCTCACTGGGAACAGTTATGGAACTAATCAATGCATCTCTGTACATCGTGGAAAACGAGTGTGATGTTAAGGTCCTTAGTGTCAACCTCATCAAGGCTGTAGTGGTTGCCTTTACAAGAAGGCTTCATGTAGGAGAGTATTGGTCCATTCTTATAGAAAGGTTCTTCCATTGAAATAAAATCTGAGGTCAATTACCTGGGTGTCATTTGTAATAAGGTTAAGAACTGAGGACTCCCTCTGAAAAGTTTTGTCACCAGGGAGAAATTGTCCTTGATGCAATGCATTTGCGTGATAAGTGGTTCTTAAGGACTTAGCTGGTGCATCTGTATTAGCTTTGTCTCCATGGTTAGACCAGTGCTAATGTTTCGAGCTGTTGTCAGCTGGTCAAAAATGTGGCCAGGCTGGTGGTAGCTAGTCTTGCTAGCATCCTAAGGATAGCTTACCTTGGTATCAGTTGGTGCAGCTCTAAACTACTGTCTCAACCTTAAGTCCCCCCGGACTTAGGGGTATTCATCAGGTAGGGCTTTGGTTGACCTCAGGGAGGCACTGCAAACTTGGAATGTTTTGCACTTGATCTTTAATCACTTGTCTGCATGATTTTCTTTCGACATATCCTTCAGGTTTGTGATTCCTTTTAGGTTGGATTGTTTGGTGGGAAAGTAACCTCTTCCACCAGTGGTGCTTGAACTATTTACAACTCTAAACAAAATGTGGCATAGGCGCTGGGATTATGAGAGTGAGACCATGCGGGGAGCTGGTGACCCCTATGTGTCTCTATCCCACAGTTTTCAGGCAGAAGCCTGATTTTCGTTAGAATCTTAGTGTGCTATAAAATAATAAGACGGTTAGCATTTTTACTGATAGCAAGATAGCATTAGAGGCAATGGACTCTTGTGTGTTAACTCAAAACTAGTCTGGAATTGTTAGCAAAACCTTTTCTTTGGCGGAATTAACAGCTTGACTGTTGGTTTCCTGGTCTTGAGGTGGTCTCTGTGAATAAAAAGAGCTGATGTCCTTCCTGGCCTACTTGGGCTCACCATCTAACACGATAGAGTCTCAGCCTTTCTGTGGTATTTGCATGTGTGAAACCTTTGGGACTGTCTCAAAGTGGGTTCACATTAAACATGAGAGTAAATTTGAGACTGCAATAGGTTTGAGGAAGAACAGAATGGTCCTATAACCGTCTTCCACCAGGGTGGCGTCTGTCTTTCTGTTCTTAAGTATTTTAGTGTCTTTTCTGGTTGTAGGTTAAACTACAGGAAATGGTCATTTGAGGAATCATCTTTGCAGAGTCTCTATTATCCGTGAGGATCAGACTTATGTTCATGGCAATAAGACAAAGAAGTAAACAAGTTGATATACACAATGACTTGCCTCTAGTTGTGAGATTGTACTCTAAAGATTATATACTGTAATTTAAACCTTCCAAGTGCTGACCATGTGCTATGCGATGTTAGCAAAGTGCTTGATAGGTTGATTTTGTTGGTTTGTGGAACTGCTGAAATCATAGACTGGCAGGCTTCATGGTGTGCTTCTGGAGTGCGCCAAAGGCCCTTGAGGCTTAAGTACATGGCAATAGGCCGCCCCATAGAAGAAGAAGAAGTAACCCATCATGCTGCACGAGGTTAGGTTTGACATCTACCGGAAACTACACAGCATTCATAAATTATATTTCACAATGTAATTTATATAATAATAAATAAGGAAACTGCGCTATTTATTTAACCCTTCTTTAGTGTTTTTCATATTTTTAGTTTTTTTACTAAACATTTTTAAAATATGTAAAATACCAACATGGATTCATTTTGGGTATTATAAAACCCACCTGTCAAATCAATTATGTGATATTGCCATTCTTAGGGACTTACATTGGGCACAGACAACACATTTTTCTTCTTGTTCTTTTTTTTTTAAAAAAAAAAGTAAATGTGCATATTTATCTATTATGAGCAAGAACAGTTGAAGTTAACTGGTTTTGTAATTGGTGTCAGATCCGAAAGGTCGTGTGGCAGCTGCTGTCTAGTACTGTTAGGTAGGTATTGTGCTAATTGCCGGTTTATCACACTACTCTCATTAGCAACTTTAGACTGGTTCTGTTTGGACAGTTAACTTATGATAAGAATAGATGGTAAGAATACCATCTTATTTGCACATATACCATAGAAGTCATATTTAGGTTAAACAACTTAGTATGGTTGTGATTGTGGGAGTAAAAGACAGGTATTACTTGTATTAATAATGCTATTATCAGTATAAAATGAAAATATTCTTTCTCGATATGCTATGTAATGTTTTATTGAGATTAAAAATGAAGCCACAATCTAGGCCCAGGCTTGTCTCTTAGTTCCCTTTGATCGCTATAAGTCTGCTATATGATCTCGGAATTCTTGTATCATTCCTCAATGCTGGCTGATCATTTTTTTACGGTTAGCTGCATCAATTTCAAATGGGACTTCATTATTGTATGTATTTAAAGACTTATCCTGATGTTAACATCCGACCATAATAAAAATTTTGTTTTATCATTTTAACTGTAGAATAAGATATTAACGGTTTTTGTATGTAATTCTTAGAATATATTATGGGTGTTATAAATATGTAAAATACACAGTTTGGTTTTATTATGAATATAATACTAAATTTAGTGAAATAATTCATAATGTATCGTATTTTGCTTTAAGAACTAAAAACTACAGTGTAGCTTAGGGTGAATAGAAGTCTTTTATAGTAAAATTGATTAAGTAGATTAATTGATTAGTAAAAGAAAAATGATTTACTTTATTCAAGTACTAATTACTAATTTAGTTGAATAAAGTAAATCATTTTTCTTCCCATCACTTGTATTTAAACAATTCTATTCACTATTATCAAATTCTAGTGTTCCAATGATTTTTCTTATTCTGCATGACGATCTACCATGAAACCATATTAACCCTTTTAGTGCTAGAGATAAAAAAGAACCATGTTGAAAAGTGCCAAATTGGCTTTACGCGACTGAAAAGTGCCAGAGGGTTTTGGAGGAAAATGCAAGATAAAAAAAAAACATTTATTTTTGATCCTAAAAGTCTTTTTTTTATTCTTTTTAAAGGTAAATGAATTATGTATCAGAAACTATACATTCAAATTTGTATATAATTTTTTTAAATAAAAGAACACATTAGATAGCAACATTTCCACGGAAACAAACTAAAAGTAAGTAAAATAACCATTATAAAAAAACTTTATTTTGAAAATTTTATGATAAAGAGCATTTAAAAACATATGTGTAATAAACTAACATTGTACCATAAACAAATCTGTAAAAAAAAGTTAATTGCTAGAGATTATTTTTACTTAAACGCAAGGTTTCATAAAAAATTGAACTAAAATTTATTTTTGATCATTAAAAGGTCCATTTTAACCCTTTTAGTGCCAAATTGAATGAATTTTCGGACGTTGGATTATTGTGCGTAGTTTGCCAGCGTCCGTATTTTCGGACGTTGGCAGTTTAGGCGAAGATTGACTTTAATTAGTCAAAATAAACATACTTCTAATGTTTTATAATCGCAATACAACGATCTTTCTGATAATTACATTACCCAGTTTATAAGTCATGCTAGGTAGCCATATTTTGATTTTAAAGTTGGCTATTCTGTGCATTTCGTTTCTCAGCTGTCAACATTAGATAGCATTGTCGTTGTTGTTTACAGTTGTACTTTAGTTGTTTGTGAGTGTTTTGAGTGAAGTGAAATGTGCTAATAACTTCTTTCTATCAAAATGAAACGTTCTCATTCACCTGTTAGTGATAATACCATCGCTAGATTAGTAGAAAGTGAATATCTTTCAGACGGTTTCGTGAGTGAAATTTCAGAAAGTGAGAGTGTCGAGTTCCAGTTCGGTTTTTGACGATATAGATAATGACCCGACCTACGATCCCGTTGCACCGACAACTTCCTCAGGTAATCAAGGTTTAGGACTGAATCGACTAAACTTGGTAATTGATACAAATTCAGATGAATCTAACAGTGATTCATCTGATAGTGAACCATCACGTCGTCATAGGGCTAGGCCTAACCAATAAGGCCATAGATTGATGATATCTCAAAGATCTAGGCCTAATGATAGGGATAGCAGTAGTAGCTCTGCAGAAGACTCTGAGAATGAACCTGACTGGGTGGAAGTGAATGAAACAAATGATATTGAACACAGGCCTAACCATTCCATACACTTTCAGGAACAGCCAGGAGTCAAGCACTGTCCTCCAATGAACTCTCCTCCAAATGCTTTTTTCAAAATTTTCTTTACCATTCCTTTGATTGAAGTAATGGTTCGGTTTACAGACAAGTACGCCAGGAACTTTATTGATAAAAATCGCGTTAGAATGAAAGAACACAGTAGGCTAAAATCTTGGAGACCTGTGATTGTAAACGAAATGCAAGCTTTCCTTCTGGTGATATGGCTATCAAAAAACAAAACACTATCGCTTCCTCTTTTGGTCTACTCTTAAAAGTCAATTGATTCCTTGGTTCCCTAGAATGATGACGAGCTTGGTTCCCTAGAATGATGACGAGCTTGGTTCCCTAAAATGATGACGGGGAACTGTTTTCAGGCAATACTGAAATTTTTTCACTTGGTGGATACTACAAATTTACTAAGGGGATCCGGGTGTCCCTATCTCCGCTATGTTAATTTTAAGATACCTTTTCAAAATAACTATAAGAGATATCAAAGTGATTTTTATTTTGCCTTATTTATGAAGGTTTTAGCTATATTTTAAGCTAAGGAAATTTTGAAATCATAAAAAAAATTTACAATGATTTTTTTTTAAATAATAGATATTTTTTCGGTTTTTTTTCTGAATATTTTATTTATTTTCTCAAAAACTAAAAGTGAAATTAAAAATTCCTTAGCTTAAATCATAGAGCTGTTTAAGCTGTACAAAATAAAAAAGAAATTATTAAGATATTTCAAGCGGATCCCGAGAAAAGGTATTTTTTGTCTAAAAAAAAATACAATTTTCTGAAAACGACAGATGAAAATAGTTACGTAAAGTATACAATCAAAATGCTTACTTTAATGCATTCCTGCTCCATATGAGGGGTTGTCTGGATCTTCTTCCATCTCATACTAGTCTTCTAGTCTCTTTTTCAGCATTGACCTTTTTTGGCGGCACTTTTCTTCAATTTCTTAAATCGCTTTGTCTGCTTTTTGAACCCGTAACTCATCAATGCGTTTCATTCGTTTTACTCAGTTTGCCCCCGGACGAATACCCAACCTATCAAGCACTTTGCATCTAACAATATTTCCCTCATTATAGGTACCTAGCATCAAACACTCCTAACTCCAATGTATTTCTCAAGACAAATGTTGACTTAGGCAGACGAGACCATATAACACTGTTCAATGAATGATTTACTCGCATTTTGGGTACCGCCATGCAAACATTTCCAAAGTAATTCAGGGTTGGCCAAATCTTTAAATATAGGCTTAATTTTAGTCATAACAATTGATGAATAGTGAATGTGGTTGTCATGGTCATAATTTTCATTGTAGGATTTAGCCCTTTGATACTTGCACCCTGCTATCTATACCCTTAGGACACAGTTCATGCATCGGTGAGTCATTAGAGGATGAAAGGTGAAAATACTCGGCCCAGACTGCAGCTTTCATGGATTCCAAGCTATGCACATTCCTCCTAATAGCAAGTCCTTAGTAATTTTGGATTTCATTGATTGCAGCATGTGTAAGTCGACCACGGCCACCCAAAGATTTTCCATCTTCTAATTTATTTTTACCGAGACTCTGTTTCAATTTGCGAAGGCGTGTTCCCATACGCTTTTGTATGTGTCCTACACATTCTAGCTTTTCAATAGTGAAATCCATTAACCCTAGAAGTGTGTCCATGTTACCAAAGATAAAACGTCAGTCCATTTTTGACGTGTTGCAAGGGTTTTTTAAAAAATTCGTAAAAAATATTTGCTATCAAGAAAACATATATTGTTATATATCGTTTTTCTTCTCAGAAGTTGTACTATTTGAAATAGGAATAAATGTTTTGATATACTTTGGTTTAGTATATATTTTCATGAAAATAATGAGAAATTGCAAAAAGTTTTATATGAAAATTTCAAGTTTGGTCCTCTGTAAGGTATTGAAATATTACAGTAAGGTCAAAATGTTAAATGTATAAAATATAGAGAATTTTATGCCAAATTAGAAAATATATTAAATATTTCTATTAAACAAAAATTGTAATTTTGCCATTTTTTTTTTACAAAAGCGAACATGTACAAAAATGTACAAGGGTTTGGGGTTTTCATTTTTATTACCTCCAAATGTGACTATATATTTATATGAAAAACAGTTTTCTATTGTAAATTATACATGCTATTTGAAAACACTAAAAGTAAACAACAACAAAATAAACTGTTATTTTATTATAAGCTTACAAAAAAAAATCTTTTGAAAAATGAAAATATTTTGTAACAAAATTCAGAAACAAGCTACAAATTTTCACTTATACTTTATGTTTATGTAATTTTTGAATATACCCTTAGTAAGTATGTTTGTTTGGCTAAAATAAAATATAAGATATGTTCAAATACTTTGAGAAGGAACTAAGTTATGACATTTTTTGTTAACAGTCGCACGTTGAAGAATTTACTCATAAAAAGTAATCTGGTTTGCAATGTAAAACAAATATGAAAAATTTTTTTAATTTTTTTACTTGTTATATTATGTTAGCACATAATGTTTGAAAAAAATACACTCAATAATTTTTGAAATTGAGTGAAAAATAAATGTTGTGCGTCAAATATTCTAAAACCTTGCATTGTACAATTTTTGACAATATATAAACAATAGATATTATAGTTCAAAATAACATTGTTTTATAATGTTTTTGTCATTTCATATGCATTTATGCAGTAGAGTATTTCAACCTGAAAAAATAGAGACCTAAATAATGAAAATCGGTAAAAAAATAAGCTCGTGGTGAAATAAAATGGTCAACAATGGCCGACAGGGATGGGTTGGGTTGGTCTTGATGCGACGCCGTGATTCATCTCTTTTGTTTCGCACTGCCGGAAACCTACTGAACTAAATTTACCGCTGAAAGATTGTACGGTAGATCGTTTCTTTCACTTTACACTGTTTTTTTTTTTTATTTTCTTTATTGACAATAAATAACTGTGTGAATGTTATTATACTAACCAGCATAAAATATGCTGGTTTACAACTTTAGAATTGTACCTTTTTAGAATATTTATAGTAAATCAACTATTCATTCTAATGACTTTCTGTTTGCACTGAAAGAAAGAATATTTCATTCCGCGTCTATCGACATATGGCAGCACTGTTTGCAGGCAATAAGTAACTTGCTGTGATTGGTTGAAAATGACGTATTTCTTTGATCCGGCCACCTGCGAAATTCAACTCAAATGATGACTTCTTCAGAAAACATTTCACCACGACCGTAATATTGATGTTAGAAAAAAAATGTTTGTATGAAAATTGTAGAGTGGAATCTCACAATTTCAATGATACCAAAAACATGGTGATTGTTTAAAGATAAATAATTATTTTTAATGAAAAACTGAACCGACATACAATATGCTGGTTCCGCACAACACACATAAATTACAACCAACATAAAATATGCTGGTTCCACACTTCTAGGGTTAAGGCTTAGCTTGTACAACTGTGGGATATGCCGAACTGTCTCCGTCACCAAGAAAATACTTATATCTTATGTCGACTCAGATTTTTGGAACATGTCGAGGATGCCCTTTGATTCCATCCCGCCACTGGTACCAGAATAATTGGCAATACAGCTAGTGTCATGATCATTATTTAATCTCCCAGTACACCTACAGTATTTACTAAAGATCCTCACATCAGTTACCTTACCATTTATGTCACTTATTGCACTAACTATGCCATTCTGTGAAGCGTGACCTCGGTGTTGCCATGACCCATCAAATATAGCCGTAATATCTCTGCATCCACTTTCATTTAGGCCTACACACTCCTTAATCTCTCTCTCTTCATACTTTCAGTAGCTATCTCCTTAGTTGTTTGTGATAGGTTCTTTTATAGTGTTTGAACTCTGGGGGGTTGGGTAAGTTCACAATTGCACAAAAATCACGGGCTGCCTCCTCCCCTTTTCCGATGCATCGAAAAGCATAGGCTAGGCGTACATTGATTGATGACTTTGTTTACTGTTGGACTGTTCTTTTCAGAGACCTGATAATTACAGTCATTACATTTTAAATTTAGTTTGAAACTTAGGCCTAACCTATTTGAAGAGTAGAGTGAAAGTGCGCCTTGGCATTTGGAACACACCACGATCTGTGACATCAAATTCTGCTATAATTGTACGCTAACCAAATCATAGCAATTATTTATTTTGTCACAATCTTCATAAGCACTGTATGCATCAAAATTGCTACTTATTTTACTACTAGAAGAACTAATTCTAGTTGGTTCAACATTACATACTTCACTGTCAACACTAGTAGAGCTAGAGCTAGGCCTAGATTGTAATTCTTCTAGGTTATCTACAACTTCACTCACTACTTCACTTTTACTATGTACATGCTGACCAGTAAACACCCTTTTACGTTTTCTAAACACATTCAAATTTGATTTAGGCATTGTAAATTTACACAATAACTTCAAAGATTCAAGAAAACTACTGCAAATCAAACATCAAAACAAAGCACAAACTTACATAAACAACAACAAACCACTGTTATGCCAAATGTTAGACAGTCTGTTTCAAAAGCAGATGACAAATAACACTATTGCCAACACAACAAAACAAAATAAAGGTATAAGTGGAGTGCAATATGCACTATAACAAAAGTGAAATACTCTGACACCTTCAACAACCACGACACGAGAAAATAACAAGTACAAGGGTTTTTAAAAAAATTCATAAATTAAAAACTATTGCTCGGATTGTAATAATTTTTTTACCATGTTAAACAAAAAAAAAACAAATAATTATAAAAAAAAATAAAACTGAAAATCCATATTTTTGTCAATTTTGGTCACCTGACTCCCCTGAAGTCAGGCCAACCAAACTACGATCCTTGTGGTAGGTTCGAACCACTGATCAATCACATGAACCGGATTTCCAAATTGCATTTTACACCAGATAAAAATTTATTGACGAAAGCATGATTGCATCCAAAACACATTCACAGCTTCTCCAGTACATGCCTAAAAAACATCACCAGTGGTGTGTGAAGTTATGGATGTTGGTTGATGCTACCACTCATTATTGTGTAAGGTTTTTGTATACAAAGGAGCCAAAGGCGATGAAAAGACAACGGTAAAAGAAAAAGGATTAGGCTTTACTGTAGTGAATAAACTAATGAGTATGTCTAATTTGTACAATAAGGGATACCACGTGTTTGTGGACAATTTTTTCACCTCCCTGACATTGGCAAAACATCTATATTCTAAGGAATCCTTTATAACTGGCACTCTAAGGCACAACCGTAAAGGTATCCCTGCTCAAATGATACAAAAATTTAAAGTTGGAGAAACAAAATACACGAGGAAAAGTGAAATGATTATTCTTGGCTACAGACAAAAGCAGGTTTTGCTGTTGTCTACAAATGTTGTCACTGCTTCAGAGCGTAAAGTAAATGCTAATATGGGTGGGGTTAATGGATCAGACCAAATGCTATACAAATACCTGGACGATAGAATTTTAAATTTTGGAAAAAAATTACCTTCAATCTCTTCTTATCCAGAATGCTTTTGAATGCCTATAAATTATACAAGCAAAACACTACAAAGCCTATATCACATCTGGAATTTCTGGTATCGATTGTTGACGAGCTAGGTGATCAGTGGCTTCAGTTGCAGGAAAGTGCCACCAGTCCTAGACCTATGGCAAGCATCCCTGGTGGTGGTGGTAATGCTGACGTCAAAAAATTTTTTGAAAAAATTGGAGAAAAAAAACTGTTGTGTATGTAGCGTAGCAAGCACTAAATCAGGAGGAAAACGAAAAAAATCATCCTATTCGTCGGTCAAGAGACGAAGTGGCGTAACTGCAAAAATTGCGTTTTTGACTTATCTGTATATTCAGAGTCCTAAAGTCGAATTCTATTTTGTGACGAAGTGGCGTATCTGTATCGTACACCGTCTCGGAGATATTGATGTATGGCATGCTGGATCAACTTACAATTTTACTTTTTTGTCAATTGACATACTGATGTATCTTAAGATACGCCAGTTCGTTACTTGACAGTTTTTCTATTTCGTCTCTGAGACTTGTGACAGAATGGCGTAACTGAATATACACCACTTCGTCTCTTCTTTGACAGGATATTTATAGGTTAGAATTATTGGGCGTAGCTAAAAAAGTGTAATCAAGATTTTTTAATTTTCCACCTGTATGGTTTTCTTCTTGTGTTTGTGGTGTTGGGGAAATAACGTTGTAATTTAGTATCGGAACTTCACATGGTTTTTTGTTTCGGGTGGTGAAATTAATGAAGTAAATGTGATTTTATACTAAAGAAACAGAAATTTTAAAAATGGATCAAAGTTCTAAAGTGTTTCTAACAATGAAAATTCTGATAGTGATGATTCAGTTCCCTTAGTAAAGTATTTGAAAAATAGTGACAAAACAAATATAAGCACAGATTCACAGTTTTCTTCAGATACTGATGACTTAGACAAAGATACAGACTTCTTACCAAATTGTGAAGTGGGAAATTGCAAAAACGCTTTATACAGTTGTGATAATTGTAACTGTTATCTCTGTTTTGAACACAATGAGTACAGCTGTTCGAGCAACCATAAGCCTAATTTGTTAAACTTGAATTCTAAAGATATCGATAAATGCCAAAATGAAGTAATAACTAATCCCAGGAGTGCCGAAGCCCATCTTGTGAAATCGGACAGTGCAAGAAAGAAGTTTTTGCTGCTTGTAACTTTTGCTTTCGATATCTTTGTTTTAATCACCTTGATAACAGTACTTGTGCTAACAATCACGTTCTTGAAAAGTCAAACTTAGTTAATAATAAAAAAGTCGCAGGCACACGAGATGAACTGAATGGAAAATGCACTACTCTGAATATTCCAGAGTTTTTTTTAAGTTGATGGGAATAGAAGAGAGGAAAACTCACCTAATCTAGTATTGAACAAGAAAAGAGGAAATAAAAAGAAAACAGCAAAGGAGTTGCGCAATAAAGGAGAAGAATACATAAGTATAAAAACAAAAATTATTGTACCCACAAGAAGAATTTTAAAAGAAAGGTGTAAGAGTGAAGTTTGTTCAAAGTTTAACCATAGCTGTATAGAACTAACTGATGAAGACAGGATTCAGTTTGTAAAAAAATGTTTATGAGTACTTTGGCTGTCTCGGAGAGAACAATAAGAACATCTCTATCAAAACTCAAAAAAACTGGGGTAGTAGAAATAGAGAAATGAGGATGTCGTTTAGACCATTTAAAAGAAAAGGACTTACTTCTCTGATCAAATATTTTACAACATATTAACAGATTTCCTCGAATGGAGTCGCACTTTTGTAGAGCTTCATCAAATAAAGAATACCTTCATCCAGATCTTAATGTCAAAAAAATGTTAAATATGTTTAACAATGAACATAAAGACAAAAATATCAAAGCCAGTTATTATTCGTATTGGGATGAACTGCGAAAACTGAACTTATCTTTTTCACCACCCCAAGAAGGATCGGTGTGGCTTATGCAATACTTGCAGGAGTGGAGATGCCACAAAGAAAGCTGAATTGGAAGTTCGGTATCATTTTCATATAGCAGAAAAACAAGCTTCAAGACAACATAAAAAGGAAGCAAAACAGTTTGCTGATGAAAAGACTATATATTTGTTTTGATTTGCAGCAAGTAATTTTATTACCGAAGTGTAACGAAAGTCGACTCTTTTATCACAGTAGGTTCTCAAATTTTAATTTCACTATATATAATGTTGCCAGCAAACAGTGCGATTGCTACCTTTGGCATGAATGTATAAGCAAACGTGAGTCATCCAAGATAGCCTCTTGTCTCTACAACTATTTAGAGGATCTCGACAAAAATAATGTTAAAGAGGTGTTTCTGTTCTCTGATGGATGCAGTGGACAGAATAAGAACTCTGCCATTGCTAGTATGTTACTACATGTAGTCATGACGTCCACTGCTATTTCATACATCTCTTTGAAGTTTTTTGAACCATACCATGGTCAAAATGAGGGCGACTCTGCCCATAGCTCTATCAATACTGTATTGGAATCAGCTGGAGATATTTTTGTGCCTGCTCAACTGATTCCCATAATTAAACTTGCAAGACATAAACACCCATATTCAGTCCACTACCTTGAATCACAAGATTTCAAGGAATCACAAGATTTCAAGGAATCACAAGATTTCAAGGACTTCAAGTCAATGGCAAACGATTTAAGAGTGCTGTCTGTTAGAGAAGATGATGACGGGGGTAAAGTGGAATAGCCGAGTATGGTGGAGTACATGCTTCTCGAAAAGAGCCAAACAAGTTTTTTTTTTTTTCAAGACAAGCCACCTTCAGGCAGAGTACAGAAGCATAACTTTGCCTAGAAGTGCGTGTGACTCCAAAAAACAACTGAAAACATTAAACAAATTTACTCCAAAGCTAACAGCTGAAAAGTACAAGGATTTAATGTCACTATGCTCATGACCTACCCCAGTTGTACGAAACAAAGAACTTTGTTTCTTTTATAAAAGCCTCCCACACCATTAGTGTAGTAATCTTTATTGTAGGCGATTTCAAAAAGTCTATGCTTCAATAAGTTCGCATTATTATGTTTTAGGGCTGTTTATTTATTTTTTAGTAAAATCAAGTACAATCTTAAAATAATCATTTTATATATTTAAAAACACACATTCAGTGACAGGATCTTTGAAATATAATTTTATTTTAAATAACAAAGATTACTTTTTATGTTTATTATAGATTTTAAGAGTTGACACATTTACTTTCTGATAACATGGTTCGATAAAATTGTAATAGTTTTATTTTCCTACTAACTCTTCAGTGTAAGTACTTTGATAGTAAAAAATATACAATTTATGATTTTTATTCTAGTCGTTACATATTTTTTGATAATAAATACTGGTGTAACTGCTATTTCATATATACCCTACAAGAGACATAGTGACGTATCTACAGCAAATAATTTTTTTAAAATAAATAACATTAAAATAATTTAAATTGAAGTATGTAGTTAGCTAAAGTAACTATTCATTATTATGAGTACAAAAAGTCATAATTATATTACTTTTACTTTTGGAGTTCTAAACGAAAGTGTAAAGGCAAAATCTTATTTTGTCTCTCCTGAAAAGTTGTCCAAATGCGGATACGCCACTTTGTCTCTTGACCGACATATTATGTGTGTTAACTGTAAGAGAGGAGTGCACACCAAGTGTTACCCTCTACACTTCTGCTGAACGTTCTCTTCAAATTTTCTATTTTGTACATTTTTATGTAAATAGTTACTTGTTATTTTAAGTGGTCCCTAGAGAACAATTTTTATTTATTTCAAGAGAGTTACTAGCCTATTGATTGGTTAAATATTTTGACTCTTGTCGTTGTGTTCTCTTGTGTTAAGACCTTCAAGAAAACAAGAAGACATTTGACAGATTAGGCAAAACGGAGTGTTTTTCCAGGTTAGCACACTTTTGTATATTCTTTTTGTACTTTCTCAATTTTTAATTGATCAGTTTTAAAGTTTGTAAATTTCAATAGAATAAAATTAAGAATTCAGTGATGTAATCAATGTTTTTCCAATGTTCTTTTTACTGTTGTGTATCACAAGTAAAACTGAAAAAAGTAAAAAATAAAAATAAATTAAAAACTAATTTAATACTAATAGTTTAATTTTTTTTAAAGTAATAAAGACAATTTTTTGTCAAATAAAGTGCAGGATACAAAATGCAACTATTTAAGTTTAAAATAAAAAAAACCCATGAATTTATCTTAAAAAATAGTGTAGTTGCAATTGTTTAAAGAATTACTGTACATTTTGGCCTAACGTGGCTGGCAATCTTGGTACAAACATGCATGTGTACGCCTGGCATTCTGTGGGTACAAATTTCAAAAATTTTGTTTGGCACTAAAAGGGTTAATTCGTTTCAAAGTTAAATAAATTGTCCATCAGAAAATTTATAACAATAAAGTGTTTATACAATTAAAAAAATGTTAAATCACTTTAGATAGTGATTTTTTGATGGAAACAAAATAAAAATCAAGTTTATGGTAAAATAACTACTATAACAAAAATGCATTTTCAAATTTTAATACTTGTATGATAAAGAGCATTTAAATACACCCTAAAATCATGTGTAATCTAATATTGTACAAAAAGTTATAAAAATTCAAGCGCTAGAGGTTTATGCTATAAAAAAGCGCAGGGTTTTGGAAAACATTTGGTTAAAGTTAATTTTTCATCATAAAAAGTTCTTTTTAATTCTTTTCGAAATTTAAGTACTTAATGATAAAATCCATTTCAAAATCCTGCAAGATCATGAGTAATATCTCAAAACAAACATTAACTTAGTCAGGCAATTTTCAAACAAACTCTACAACACTGTCTTCATGGACACTTATACGTTTAACCTGTACAAACATCTTCTAAGTTTTCTTATGTGGCTGTTATCACTTTTTTAATTAATAAAAACTCCCAATTATATAACATAAAAAACGCTCTGCTATTCGTCACGACACCGCGACACCGCAATCGCTGTCCAACTGAGAAAGTGTTGTATTTTAGTTAGTTGTTTATGTCACCTAACAGCAGTACAAAGTAGAAATAATAGTGAGAAGGTAGTTTAGTTCATGTATTGACCTTTGGTATGATATCAGCCAGTATGGGATGAGTATTCTCAAGCGTGTTTTTTTAAATCGTCTCGTAGTGAGTTCCCTGGCACTAAAAGGGTTAAATATTAAAATATATTATTTTTGAAATAATAAATTTGTATGTCACTAGCAGTATAAGCAAGTTGTTACCACATAAGGCTTTAGATTAACTTAGTTGACACATATCCCAATTGAAAGCAACCCTTGTCAAGCATAGAAGGCAAAGAATTTATTTTGTATAATAGCGATATAGTGCAGTGGGTCTTCTAAACCAGGCCTTGTTCATGGCCATCTGACCAGTGAGTATTCACTTTAAAACAAAGGGTTGGACCTGCACAACTGCGATGCTTGTGTGGCCATTTGATCTGCTGGGCAATCTTGTTACTTTCATCAGAGTGCTAAGGGTTAAATATATTTTTAGAGATATATATAACCCACTGTTTACTTTCTCCTTACAGCACATATTCCACAATAATTGTACAGCTGTTCAAAACACTTTAATATCTATGATCGTAATAACATGGTTTTATACAGTTCAAAAGGCGGTGTTAGTGAGGTTCAAAGTACTTTTCTGACAAACAATTTTTAGATGGTAACTGTGTTACTTTTACCCTGGAACTGGTGGTGGTCATGGTGTCGATCCAAACCAGTTCGGTTGTGACAATTGAAATAATAATGACAATTTTTTAATGCCAAGGGCGTAATTCATCCACAGTTTGTTCTCTCAGGTCAGACCATCAATCAAACCTTTTAATTGGAAGTTTTAAGAAGATTACGCAACAGTGTTCATCAAAAATGTTTCGGGAAATAATGGTGGGATAAATGTAATGGTTGTAATGGAGAGTATTTTGATGGGAATAAGGGATTTTTGTACAACTTTAAAAAATATAAATCTTTTAACAAATATTCCGGTTTCTTTTGGGTACTCCCCCCTGTATCACCACTACCACCACTATTTATATACCATTTAAACAAAGAGAATATCTTATTTCAATGGTAAAATTGTTTGACTGTTGGGCTAAATTGATGCGACATAAACATACCATTCTCTAAATGTTTGTATATTTTGGAAATATTTAGTGTAAGTACCGGTACTATATTTTTTCTGAATTTTTGAAAATAATCATACCTATAGAATAACGAATTTAGCCTTTCGTGAACTATTTGTGGTTTGTACAATATGTCTAATTTGTCCTCAAGAGAACAGTTTTCTTAAACTAGATAAAATGAATACGATTCCTATTTCAGATTTGTACTATTTATTATATCATCCCACTTTTACCAGATGCAGTCTTACTACCAAAATAAAGAGAATTTTCTATTTTAGTCATATTTTTTATGGTTTATGTATGTTTTAACAGCATAATTATATTTTCATTCTCCTGAAAAAATATATTACACATAGGTTTATAGCTCAAATGTATTTTTTATCAATTTAACAAAAATACCACTTTTTCCAGGGTTAACAATTGGAAGTAAGTTGTTCAGAAGCATAATCTAATTAGAGTCCTGGTGTTGCAAGTGAAGAGCAGGAGAGTAGTTGTTCAGTTAATGTGGCTATTGACTAGTTTCACGTCCTGTTAAGTTAGAGGAACCTTCTAAACCTGACCTAATTGTACACTCACATATTTTTATAAATTCAACATTATTATGCCTGCACTAAATAAATCAAAGCATTCAGTTAGTTATATCAATATAAGTTTTTATTTGGTGTACTTGCAAGGAGTACCTAAGATTATTCCATTATTGTTTCTAATCGGTTGAATAAAGAAAAAAGTGCGTTGTACCAAAGATCCATGGTAGTTGTGAGTGGTGTGGTGCGTGCTGTGTGACAACCGAGGTCATCGACTCTGGATTCCTTGAATTACTCGGGCTGACGGCAGCGCTTGGCTGGCGGGCGGCTCCCCACTACACTGCAGTAGACAGTTGCATAATGTGCTTGTGCGGCTGTGACCTTGCCTTACTGTTACTCGCGAGCCGTAGCCCCGCCCGCCCACAGTCTCTAACGGGACCATCTTTCAGACGAAATAACGACGTAAAGAAATATACTCCAACAGGTAAAACCTGCAAAACTTTCTCCCATACGATTTGGCGTAATAAGTCAATATTTTGATATGGCAGAAACTACCGTAACCTGATACTGTTCGCCTTACCGGTAAATTCTCAAGTTGTCCAGTAAAGCCTATGGGAAATATGAATGACTAGATTGTGCGGATAAAACGAAGCAGGAAGGTGATGGAGTAGAGTTGTCAATGAGTTGTCGATACGTTACGCGTATTGTCAAGAGGTAGAGAGCGAGAGCGGTGGTGGCGGCGGCAGTAGACGTAGCCAGTGAGTGGTGTATTGGGTGAATGGAGTGCGTAGTAGTGCCCACGATCGATATGGGCTGCCGCGGCGTGGCGTGGCGTGGCGGGTGCGGTGGCGCGCGTTTAGGCGGGCGGCGCCTGCGCTCCCTTGGCAGGAAATCGAAAGTGACCTTGGCCCCCCATCCCCTCCGCCCCCACCCATACGACTCCACATCAAACGCTCCATATTTACCTTCCTTTATTAAAAATGTTACAAGTACTCTATTTTAAACCTTCTTCCACATCACGTTCAATACGATTTTTTGATTTTTTTCTTAAACGGATTGTTTCTAATACACTTTTTATTATTATAATAAGTGCTATCTTTTTGATTTTTTCTAACACTGATTGTTTCTAATTCACTTTTTATTATTATAACTAGCTGTTTCCCGCGGCTTCGCACGCTTTTCGTAAGCTTTGCCCGTGTGTGTGCACTTCTGGTTCAAGTGAATTATATTTCCAATGCCGATGTAGAGTTTGTCTTGTTGCCACGACCAAGGAAATTTGTCAAACGTGTATGTTTACAGCCATTGTACACATACATGTACTTTATTATAAAGTGGTCCAAACCTCAAGCTTTAAGTTCAACCAGAAAGTTATTTTAAAGACAAATATACATAATAATTTAGCGCTTTCAAATAGTGTTTGGCTATTTAATATACGTGACTGTCTTGTAATTGCAGTTTATAATGTGCAGGCGCTTTGAAAACTTTTATCTATTGCAGCGACTCCTGGTGGTGAGTTACATCAATGGACATAGCATATAAACCTTCTACATGGAAAAATAAACGTACATACAAATTTTCATAATGATCGGACAAATAGTTTAAGATTCCATAAAGGACAAACGCACAAACATTCATTTTTATATATATATATATCTAGATAAGTGAGATGAGTTGGTATCCCAGCGAGCCCTGTACTGATAACAGTAGTCAGTAAACGTAAAGGAGTCATTAAATCTGGGATTACACTGTCTGTAACACACTTATGTTGTACATATTTAATCCATACTTATCTCTGTTTAATGTCATTCATTACTTGTTCTTACCATGAAATACAATACGTTTGTTATTATATTTGTGTTTTCGACGTAGTACTTGTTCTAAAGTTGGATGGTAGTATGATACATTTATTGTCATTGTTTATAATAATTTCTGGAAAGGAATTAAATACCTTCTAATCTTTTATTCTGTTGCTGATTGTCGGCAATGTTTACATTAGCCAGTTAGCTATAATGATCTAAATCTACTTTTATCTATTTCTTAAAGTCTGATGTGTTTGTAATTTTAGATAGGTTATATATAGAATAGTTCATCAACCTAGTAGACAAAGGGGAATCAGGGTTCCTGGATGGAGGGGGAGGCATAACAAGCTAAGGAGAGCTAGGCATTGGTATAGGGGATAATCGGAATACCAACATTTATGAGAAAAAAGTACAATGAATTTTAGATGTCGGAGTAGGGCTTCCAACTGGATATAAAGATAATTCAAGAGATATTGGGTACTTTTTCTTAACTTTTGCAACAGTTTCTATCTCTATGGCAAAGTTTTCATTGTAGTTTTTCTTGTGTGTTCCCGGTTTTGTTCCTCTTTTTAGTAATTTTGCAATAGTTTCTACCTCTATTGTAAAATTACCGCTTCTGTATCATGTTTGCCAATATCACGGTTTTTATTGTGTTTGAAGGATGTACGAATATTGTGTACAGTTTATAGTTCAACAAGGAATTTTGTATTAGTTTTTTTTTCTTTATGCAATAGTTTGGTGGTCATTGTCCTCCTTAGGCCCCCTTTTCATTAGATGTTCTGTAACTTTGCCATTATTGGATTTTTTGTTTTATTAGGTTTTATTGTTCTTGTCTTCAATTGTTTTTATTATTTTGAGATTTATTTAATTTCATTTATGTGATTATTTCTTGTGTAGGCCGGTTGTATCCCAGGTAGGTTACTTTCCGACATCATTTTACGTTCAACCAGTGCCGGTTTTAGCACTACAAGCGCCCTGGGCGAGATTTCTTCTGCACCCCCTAACTGCAATTCAATTACATACGAAAATACGAAAAAAGGCTACCTGTGCCCCTTTTCGTCCGGCGCCCCTGGGTTCAAGGAACTGAGCACTCTCATGGTCTAAGCTTGAAATTAGGTAGTATTTGAAAGATGTTATTCTTTTTTGCCATTGTGTGGGGAAGCCAGTGAAGCCTGCACTGATGGCCAGGGGCATTTCGGATCAATACTGTTCTGATGTAATTCTAGTTGGTATTTGGGCATTCCTCTTTTATATTTATTGTACTTCTCTCATATAACTTTTTTTTAAATTGGCTAAAGTAAACAATTACTGAATATTTATTTTAGTTGTACACGGCCTCAAAAGATTTGTTTTAATCCTAACATTTAACTAAGAGCTATATATCCTCAGAGAAATGGTAACCATTTCTGTACTGATTTCTTTTTAATGTACTTAGTTAGCTTTCATGTCATATGTATTATGATTACGTAGAATTTTAATTGGACCTTGCTGACAAATATGCTTGATAATTTCAATTAATTAGTTTTAACCTGCTATATAAAAAGAATAATAAAATGAACAAATTCATTACATACATAAAGTATATTGCTTGTAGTGTCATGAAAATGTTAGATTACTATAACCAATAAAACGAAAATAAAAAATATTACCTGTTATAAAAAATTATTAAAACTTTATTTATATTGAAATATGTAAGAGTTACAGTATTTCCCCAAAATACGTATTTAACTAGTAGTTTTACTTTTTTACAAGTCAATAACTTATTTATTTTTGGTAAACTAACTCTTTCATAGCCAGGTCTTATTCAATGAGTGTGTAGAAGAGATGTCAAATACAGCTTTTATAATGTAGAAGGGAAAATTCCCAAGCTATTGGCAATGTTTATCTGTTTCCAAAACTATCGTGTAGCTTCATTATGTTAATGAAAATTGTTAATTTCTTTGATCATAAAATTTTGGTGTGCATAAAACACAATAAATATTTACAAAATATGCATAACAAAAAATTAAACGGGCACAAATGTAAATATATGAGGAATTTTTCTGTTTGCTTTAAAAATATGAAGAGTGAAAATTTGAAATAGGGTACTATTTCATTGACATGATTAAAAACATTCTTTATTACAATTAAAAAATCTTTTCCCAAATATAGTTGTTCTGATTGGTTTTGGGAAGATTTGAATCTTGATATTTGAAAATGTTACAAAATATATATTCTACAAGGGCTATCCCAAAAAAACATTTTGAAATAATAAAAATTAACCAACTGAAATTTTATTATATACATTAAAAAGCTACATTCCTAGGCTATTTTTCACGTGAACCCCATTCATATTGAGACGTTTATCATAACGTGACAAGTTTTTTTATTCCAGCTTTATAGCAATCTGCCTCTTGAGATCTTAAACCACTTATTAACGCCAGCATGAAGTTCAGCGTCACTATCGAAAGCACGCTGCGTTGCGAGCCAGGTTTAATTGCTGGAAGGTGATGGCTTGGTGCTTGATCGGCAATAAGGCGGATGATCAAACATTTCCTAATCAAAATCATCCAATACTTGTCATGTACGATGGCTGTATGGGGACATGCATTGTTGTAAAAACATAAAATTTTTAAGCTCAATTTTCCTCTACGCTTGTTTAAAGTGATGCTCGCCATAGCTTCTGCATTGTTTCACAGCAACTCTCTGCGTATATTGTTAATCCTCGTTCCAAGGAAATCGACCAGAATCACATTCTTAGCATTCCAAAAAAAAAATTTTTCTCTCCAAAAGAGTTTGGAGACTCTTTTTTTTAGAATGTGAGTGCCGCCATTCAATAGACTGCATATTTGTTTCACAATTAAGATGCTTCGTCCATGTTTCATCACCAGTAATGATACAATCGAGAAGTTCATTACCATGTCCTATTCATCAAGGTAAGTAAGCGATTCAGCTAGTCGTTATTTTGTGATCTTCCATAAGGATATTTGGAACCCACCTGGCACAATATTTGTGGTATCCAAGCTCCGCTATAACAGTTTCATCAAATAAATTTCGTAAAATTAGTGGGAAATGTTCTGAAAGTTGAGTTATTGTGAAACGGCGGTTTTCACAAACTTTGTAATTGATTTTCATCATCAAGTCTTCAGTCACTTGGTATGGCCATTTTTAAAGTCAATACACCACTGCCCTTACTCTTCTATCACTCATTACTCCATTTCAATTAACTTCACACTGTTAGCGATAGATTTTATTTCGTTCATGGTTTTTTGCCAACAAATACCTTGTCAGTAAACACACTTCACAAGTGGCGGAATTTTCAATTGCAGCACACATTTTAATTAATGACAGTGAAAAAAGTACCAAGATATTTTAATAGAGATATCATCTGTAGACTTCGAATTTTGCATGGAACAGCATTTTTACATAAACAAGAATTAGTTCTATGATGGCATTTATATCCAACTATGGAATTTGATTGAGAGTTGTCTCACTCAGTGGATTGACTAATTTTCCCTTCTCTGCTTAGGGACTGTAAAATATCCCTTCTGTCTTACTGCCTGTCTTACAAGACTTCTCGTAAATGAAATGAGCTATATATATTTGAGTTAAGCTTGTTATACGTATCATTGCTTACTTCTACCTTGTTTTAACAAGTTGTTATTTTTTCCAGACAAATGGTTGGACGCTCTGTTGTGGAGACGCTTCGGGTGGTCCACGAGTCTCCAGCCGATGTGGAGCGAGTCATGGGTATTATCGAGAAAATGGCTAGTGACAGTGGTAAGTTATGTTCAGTTCCAATATTTGTTTTAAATTTCAAACTTCCAGAAATTATCCCAGAAATTAACGGAATTGGACTAAAATAAAATATACCAAATTTCATAATTTGATAATATACAAAATTATAATATGATTCATAGAGAGCAAAATACATCCTTCCATGTTTAAGCTCCTGTTTTTATTAATATTTCTATGGTTTTTTCATATACTGTATATTTTATGTAAGGTTTACCCGATAAGAACAATTTTAATTTTCTAGTGCAGTAACAGCATGTTACAAAATCTCTCAAGTGTTTTTTCACAGTTTAATAATAAAATTAAACATTAAGTAAAATACTAGAAGTATGTACCTAGTCCTATTTCGTTATATCCAGCCATATGTAGATACTAGATTGGTTCTTCTTTATTTACTGGTTTTTGTACTTGCAGGTATGTACAGAAAAAGTAGTATGTAGTGGCATCTTTTGTAGGTGACAATCTGGCAAGCTAAAATTTTTGTATTTCCTCTGTATTTGGAATTTCTGATATTTTGGATACTTTTGGGTATCAGGTGTAACATCCCCACCATAGTACAATTTCTCAAGAAATTTTCTTGCTACTTCCAAAAGTCACTGTACAGTTAATCTACAATACTTTAATTTTTTCAATTGTCTTGGTTGGCAGCACCGTTATGTGTCTGCTAAAATGTAATTTTATTTATCTGTGTTGCTATTTTCTGTCTATTTTGCTACAATATGCTCATATTTTTATGTTTGTGTTAGTTATAGATATCATGCCAAGAAATAATCAGGCTATTTAACATTGAGTGAAAACATATTCCAAACTCATAGGAATATTGCTATTAAGTATAGTGTGAAACGTTTTGTGAGCAATGTTGTTGAGATGAAGAAAACTCCAGGCTCATTTCTCTTTCAAAGATTATGAAATTGTGACCAACTGCTGTCAAGAAGTGATTTTTTTTCTATTTAGACGAAGTAAGATTAGCATATTTTTGACTGAGGAAGATTTGGTGGGCTACACATACTCAAATTGACGATTGAACATTCCGGGCTACTAAGCTTGCTGGCAAATAAATATAACAGTACTTACTGTAGTCATTAAAGGAAAACTCAACTGGGAAAGAAAATACAATAATTGTACAAGGGAACATAGGATTAAATTTTAATCTTCAGACAAAAGTCAATTTCTTGTGGAAGAAGTGAGAATACATATATGCACAGAGAGTCCGATGTGAAGGTATATTGTCTCTGCTAGTTTCTCCTTTTTTCTCCTGAACATTTCATTGATGTAATAACTTCCAGTGATTCAGGTACTATCTAGATAGTGTAAGCATTTTCCAGCAAAGTTTTAGCAACCTGTGATACACCCAGAACAGTGAAGACAAACTTCACACAGAAAGGTTTAAAGGTACAGATGGCCAGGAAATCAATGGCAATAACTTAAATCTCATTGAGATATTTGCATGGAGGCTATTTGCTAAAGTAGGCAAGATGGATTGCATAACAAAAACACGATGATTGGTGCTGGAATGAATAGTTTCTTCACCTTGGTCGATTCAATGTCTAGATGAGTGAAAATGGTAATGGACAATTAGGGAGGTCATAAGTGGTAAATTTGATTGTATAATGAATATTTGGTTGTTATCAGTAAAAACTTTTTTTTTAACTATTTGCTTAGTTATATTAATATGCTCTAGGGTATGTGTTGTATCCAGGTTTTAGAAAATATTTTATAGAGCAAAGGATTTGTCTCAGAAACCAGCTACAATATTCTTCCTTAGGGCAAAGTATGGATCAATTTCATATGAAATTATCCATTAAACAAACAGTAATTTTGGACCATGATAACTAGAATCAATTGCTCATTGAGTGATCAAAGGTCAGAAACTCGAAAATGTTACAATTTGTTCAATGCTTTACCACTTTAAAATTACCCCTGTATTAATTGTTTTCCTTTTTTCCTAAATGAAAAAAAATACCATTAATATAAATTTTCAAATGTTCCTATTTTATTTATTTAATTGGCTTTATATACTTTTTGTGTTAACAAATGATATGTTATTATAATATAGTTGTTTAGTAGAAAACACATTTAATAAAACAAAACACGTTTAGCTTACTTACAATTTAGGGCTAATAATTATTCATTTTCTAAAGAGATCAGTTGTATAAATTTAAAGAAAACTTAATTTGTTCCCTGTGATGAAAAAAAACATCTTAAAATATCTATAAAAATTAAATTATTAGAGCCAGATTTATTTTAATGTTGTTATGCTTACTTCCCTCCTATTGTGGAGTAAATTTTAATATCAACTGATTTGTTATCCCAACTAGACTTGTCTGTATCCAAATTTTAAAAATCAACTTAATCTATTGTCCGAACTGGATCAATCCTTAGAGGGCATTAAAAAACAATATGTAAAATACGCAAGCATACATGAGTAATTAATAATTGAAAGTAAATATGTCATTGTGGGTTTTACTGATTTGCTCTTATAAGTTAATCAAAGTTTTTTCCTTAATTACTGGAATTTCCCAAATTTCTTATGCAGCATCACTTAATTGTCTAATAGTTCAAAAATTTGTATGTTACTAAAAATTCTTGTTTTTCAAAACTTTTGGTAATTAAAATAAACTTTGTATTTTGGGTTGTTGTAGGTATTAAATGTTTAAAGGCAAGAAATCTCTGTCACCTCAAAGTAATCTTTCAAATGTCATCTGAGTCTGTAAAAAATGTTTTGGGGGGGCCACACCAGAAATTGAAAAAAAATTATAAGGTTTTCTTATATAAAAAAAAATTAAAAAAACATGAAAGAGTTTTAGAAATTCAGATAACAGACATAATTTTTTCATTTGTTTTGTGCCTTATCAGGTATTGAATAATGAGAGAATAATTCATATTTTTATAATTTGTTTGTATATATTATTGTTGTATGTTTTCATATAAAAATAAATGAAAAAGGTTTAAAATAAAATAAACACACATTTTTGGATTCTGTATTCAAACATTCAACAGCTTTCGTGCTATGGCCCATCTCTACACACTTGCCTTCAATGTTGCTAGAGTCTTCATTGGATAATACAAAACTTGAGCCTCTGTAGTTAAATGACTAATGTATTAAAAGAAGTCTTTCCCCATAGAACAATGTTAAACCTAATGCATTTATATAACCTTACTTTATAGCATTATGTTTATGTTTTATAGAAAACTGTGGTAACAGTTTTACTTATTTGCAGTTGCTTAATGATACAATGTTTTTTATTTGAGTTTTCTTCACAGTACGATGTCAAGAGTGCAAATTGTATTCATCTTATAGTTTTTATTATAAATTATATATCCGCATTATTGAAAATTCAAAAATATTACAATTTATGTATGCATAAAATGTACAGTAGATCATTTAAACTGTTGGATTGATTGTCTTTAGTGAGATAACAGATTTTATAAACATTTCAGTATACAAAGAAAGATTCGCCAGAGTCTTGAATAATTATTTATTTGCTATTTTGGTGTAATTACAATTCTCTGTTGACATTCCTGTAGAAGAGGGATGAAGAGATACAACTGTCGTTTGTTTTTTTTATTCTCTCTGGAATGTAAGCTGGTGCGACTCGACGGCTCCACAGCGATAGTGCGGGACTCACGTGCGACGAACACCAACTACAATTGAGTACATATTTGAAGGTCATTGACACTCGAGCTGCCGATGCCGTGCCGTCAGACAGTACCGACATTCCAGGCTATAAATACGTTAACGGTACTATCGTGGAAGGAAGTTTTGCGAAGGGCGGAAACGCAGGGGGCGAACCAGGATTAGTGTAGCACACGAGTATAGCATTAGCAGCTGTAGGCTATATCTGTGTAGATGTAGCTAGCGCTAGCACACGTGCGCGCGGCGCGGCGCGAGTCAAGGGTGAGGTCACTTCCGGCGTGGACCCTACATCCGCTCCATCTGCCGCACCCCACTCCACCCCACACCACACCACACCACACTAACGATAAGATAGCTCCAATGCCCCTCGTACTCTTGTACTGCATTACTATGCTCTGCCCGGTATTTCTTATCATTATTATTATGAATGACTACATACGCAAACATTTTGACTATCTTAATTTATGTAAATAATTTATGTTTACCAATTCGTAATTTGGTGTTGTGCTTTTCTTTGCCTATTTCCCTATTTATTTTTATCTTCTACTGCATTGGTTGTGTGTTGAATAGATAGACGGGTTACCAGATGCTTGGTCAATCATGTAGGAACTCTTTCTTTATCTCTCCTGGTTGGTTCGGCTATTAAAGTCGCAGTCGCCGCAAGCTTTCTAGAACACAAGAAGTTAATCGACGTTGATTATCTTAATAAGATAATAATATGCTAGTACAATAATAAAAATGTTGTTTTTGTTTAGTTTATAAGGAAACAGGTCGCTTTGCGGAAATAGTTGTTGGATAGTTGGCGGCTGGTGGGTAGGACACGGAAGTGTTGAGTAATGGACCGGAGTAACGTGGGAGGGCGTTGCACTGGGATCGATACCTTTACTGCATCATCTCTCTATAGTTTGGTGGGAGGGGGGTGGCACCTTCTTGTGCTGACTTTACTGTACTTACTGGTAGTAGTCTTCCGCCCTACCACTACCACTTCGCACTTCTTAGGACCGCCTTTGATACCATTTTAACTATGATCCTGTTACATAGTATTAATGTTTTAGTTATTTAGTATTCAAGTAAAGTTATATGTACCTAAAAGAGAAGCTGTTTATCCTAAATAAGACTAACTTGAGAAAGTAAGATGTATTTTCAGACTTTTGTCTGGTAGTTAATTTTAGTTACTTTGCAGTCACTTTCTGAGCATAATATGTAAGCATTTTTTAAATCAACAAAGAGATAATTATATATTTACAGTATGTATTTATACACATACATATGTTAAAAATCGTTACATCTATTTTTCATTTGTCTGTGTACAAATCCTCTCATACCAAATTTCAGTTTCGATGATAGTATTTACCTTTTTTTATTTATAAATACTTAGAACACATAGGAGGGATTCCCTTTCAATGTCATAAAACAAAAACTTAAAATTAAATTGAAAAAAATATTAAATAAAATTTGTCACACAATTATAATATATTTAAGCTAACAAAATATGACCTTAAAAATTTCGGAAACTTTATGATATTATAGTGATGAGAAATATCATTATTCTTAGAAATATTTTTATGAGAAAGAGTTTGCATGACAATAAAATACATTGTTCAACATTTCAGTATTATTATTTTTTTTCTTATATTTGTAATTAAAATTTACTTGTTTCAGTAAACTATATAATGTTTCAACTTACTTCCAGGAAGTCAAGTGGGTTACTTCAGCTGTGTTTTCCACAAACTGGGATGTTGCTCAATACAAACTTGTTGCCAGTTAGGTCACACAATCCGTATTTCTTTTTCTTTCTTTAGGCTTCATTTTTTTGTGATAGAAACAAGACTTGTTTAGTTTTTATAAACCAAGTAGTGAGGGGTTGACGTCTCGGCCTTCAGTAAAAAAAGATTCTCAAGATTTCAGTTTTTTTTTCTTACAGTAACAACTCGTGTGATCTTTTTAAATTCCATTGGATAGTAGTATGCTTGATTTAGTTGACGTTAATGGATTAACTTGGATCAACACTAACTGAGTTAGAATGTTAGATCTGATGCTCCCTTACATCATTGTTGTGGCTAGATGATTGTGCCTGAGCTAACTCATGCTCGCTCAGTTCACCATCGTGGTTTTGCGTTTGAGTTGTACTGACATGACTTAGATTGTAAAATTGATGTTCTCTCACTCTGGAGAATCTTGGCCTCGCTGTGAGATTGACCGTAACTGAGGTAGCATGATTTTACCCTCGGTGCAGACAATATAGAAGGAACTAAGCATCCGTTTTTGTAGGTAATTCCTAGTTTGTATGTTTCCAAGGAGTCACTCTTTGCCACTTGAATACTTGGAATTTAAAATGGTCTGGTACCACCACTAAACAAGTAATTCAATCATTGCTGGTATGTACAATGTATATATGTATACTTTATATTTTAATAAACCTAAATTTGATTGAAATACAGAACTCACAGCTTTACTGACAAGCTGTGTTTGATTACTTCCCCATTTATCATTTATCATCTCTTGCTCATATTGACCACCACAGATAATAGTTAGTGTAGGTAGGTCTTTTTTAGCTCTATTTTAAAGAGGCTTGTGTGTAAACAAGGTGATGGAACATTTGCACACATGTTCATGGAACATCTTATTATGGAATGTAAAAAACTGGATGTTCTCCCAGCTCCATCCATTGTCAACAATCTGCTGGGTGTAGTGGTCACCATCATCTTCCACCCTTGCTATTGTTTAACCTTTGTTTAATTGTACAGAGGCTGGAGTACGAGGAGAAATGATGGAACACTTACCTCATATAGTAATGGTGTGTAACGAGTTGGGCTTGCCAACCTGGCCATCTATCGTCAACCATCTGTTGCCCATAGTGGTGACCACCATCACTGACAATGACAGTCAGGTATGACAATATTTTCAGTACTTTTATTCATTGTCTCCTTTTTTTAAATCTTGTTAAAACTGTCTCAAATTCTGAATGTGTGTCTTGTACCAGTTCGGTTCTGTCTACCAGAAATCTTTAATGAAGAGTGATGTAAACATGTTTTTGAATTTAAACATTTCCTCTTAAATCAGAACTAATTCTTCACTTGCTTTTGATTAGAGGCAGAGAATTACTGTTGTTCTTCAGTCTTTATTGTGACCTCTTAAGTAACTATCATGGTGATTAAATAACTGTTTTCAAATTTTCATTTAACATAAAGAAAAATAATTTATAAGTTAAAGTGCCAAATTTATTGTATATTTATTTGTATTTATTTTATTAACAGTGTGGAGAATTTAAAAGTAATCAAATAATGCAAAGTTAGGAATATCCGAAGTAATAAAATGTTATGTTTTCAGTTCATATCATGCGACATCAAATATTTTAGTTTTGTATGTACTAAAAAGCACCAAAAACATTTTTTTAATTTGCAAACTAGCTCAACTTAATTAATGGTTCATTGAGGATAAAGCGAGACCGATTTGTTTTAATACTTCAATTTATTTTTAATATGACGTTCTTAATATCAAACAATTTGTCAATTAAGTTGTTATCATCAGTTCGTGGTGGGGTTATTTTTTTTATTTCAGTAATGTTTCCAACTTCCCGAAACACGGATAAAAGAATTTTAGGTGCTTAAAAGTTAATTTTTGACAATTTCATTGCAAGGTCCAAATAAAGAGATTTAAAATGTTGCTTTTGGTGGTATATAGAAATGAAGGAAATTATATGTTTTAAATAAAATTACTTAAGGAGATTAAATTTGTTGAAGTGACTACTTCTTTTGGCGGGATATGGATGTATGTTTTGCTTGGGGGATAAGGTCATGTCACGTTTGTTTCCTTGATAGCCACCAGGAGGCAGGACTATCGCCGTCATTTTGATGTCAGGGAGCGCGGTTTTGTGTTCAGTGGCTATCCAGTCATGTTAGTGAGAGGTTAGGGTTAACCCTTTTACACCGGCGCTATTTGACATGCTCTGTGCCTGAGTGGCGGTGCGCGCAAGACCTGCCTGCCCTCGCTGGGCGGCGGGATGTCACTCAAATCTCACGTCCCATGCATCGTTATAGTTATTTGCCTGTAACTTTCTTATTTTTTATTCAATTTGTTCAAAGTAAAGTTTTTATTTTGTTAAACTAAATTACCTTTATTTTGAATTAATCTTATGAATTTTCCGACAAATAGTATATGTGTTTTACATTAATTTAGTTTGAAAAACTTGTGTTTCATTATATTTTAAGCGTGTTTTGTGGTAAAAAAAACCTAGAATGAAGCTGTTTTCAAATACTTATCATTGATATTAGTTTTATATCAGTACACAGCTTATGTTACATTTTAATTACAAAAAAAAAACATTTTCTTTGGGATAAGAATACACCAATACGTTTTTATAGTTACAAATTATATTGATTAGAGTTCAGTAAATTAAAGTTATTTATACAGATTGAAATAGTTTTGAATATGATTTTCAAGTCCTTTAAATAATGTAGGATTATGTGAAAGCAAGAGGCTTCTTTGTTCCATTTTCAGGTTTGTAGAGAATATAGCTGTTCAATACAGTGGTATCCAAAAAATGAAAGAATAGTTTCTTTGCACGTAAACGTTTCAAAACAAAGTCAACCACTTTGATTTGTTTTTAGTGAAAAATGCAACTTTTTAAGAAACAAACAAAAAACATTTGGCATGAAATGGTTAGTTCTTTAGGAGATACAAAATAAAGAACAAAGCACTACAGCGCGGGACAGTAGGTGTCCCGCTCGCTACTCAGCCACCTAAGTATGCCGGGTCAGACGCTGTCTCGCATGCTACTCTGCCACTCATCACGAGTGGAACAGACGCTGTCCCGGCCGACCTCTAAGGGTTAAAGTAACTACTACTTTTGGCAGGCTATGTATGTATGTTTTTCATGGGAGAAAAACTCTCCTTTTGCATCATGCATGTTTGTTTTCCACGTGCTTTCAAAGTAGAATGACAGCTTTACTGAAACGTAAACAAACCGTTTCATAAAAATCTGATCTGTTCTAATAAAAGTCGACATTAATGAAAAATTTGTTAGAAGAGATAAAAAGGGAAATATCGTCCAAAATAACATACAACATTATATATATTAAGGAAAGTAAAGAAACGCTTCTCTAATCTAGTAGTGTTTTATAATGATGTTTTATTTTATATCTGTTGATCAGTTTTCTCATGTTTACTTTGTTTGGCTTTTTTTTTTAATTAAAAATTTCATCATTTCCAAAGCTTGTATCCCCTCGACAAAATGCAAGTTAGAACTAAACATTCACTTATTCAAAGTATACATTTTGTACACAATTCAATCTACTTCTAGAAAATATCCAGGGTGTCACTCTCTAGAAATATTTTGGAGATTTGTTCTTTGTACCAAGACTAACAAAAAGGTAACATAAACATGGCTCAGAAGTGCTTAATTCACCTTTCCTTTAATAAGATTTAAAACTCAAGCTTGGCTTTATTATGTTTTACAGATTCAGATCAAGAGAAAAATTAATAGTACATTATCATTTCAAGTTTCAAGATGTTAGTCTGTTAAAAGTTTTTAAAACTTAAATCTATAAACACTAATCAAAATATTTTGTCTAGACAATCAAGACATTTTGTAAGGGGTATAAATGTTGCTAAATCTAATTACATTCAGTTTTACACTGAAAACATAAAATTGATCAAGAAATAATGAGATTAAAGCCTTTAACTGTTGTGTAATCACTGATAGAAATGTCATTGTTAACCCTACATCGGGCGCTAAACGGAGTTTTCCTCAGTGTATTTTTTATTATTAAAAATATTACTATTTTTCTGATGTTGGCAGTCGTTTCCCGCAGTGTACTTCACGAGCAACTTTCGGGGAGAAACAATAGCCTCCCGCTTTTCTTTGTCAAACTCTGTCAGTATGAGGTCTAATTCCGTGCGAGGCTGGACGATTCCTCCGTGAGCGCCCGATGTTGTGTTTGTAGTGCTTGGACGAAATCTCCGTGAGCGCCTTATTGTGTTTAGTTTTTATGGAGTAATAATCCGTGTGCGCCTAAATGTGTGAACTGTGATGGTTTCTTTTTAAATTTTACAATATATTTTATTTGAATTTTGTGAAATGGGGAATGAAGACGAGAGACTTGTCAGTACAGTACTAGTGTGCTAGGGAATATTTCATTATTGTTTATGAAGTGAACATTGTCGTTATAAGAACCAGAAGGAAAATTTGTGTAGTGTGTAAAAAAAATGTTTACTAAAGAATAAATTTTACTTTCAAAGTAATAATAGACATTACAATTGTATAATATCTCAAGAATTGAAGTAAGTTGTTTTTGTAAGAAGTTAAAAACTAAGTTAATTTCCATATATTATTACAGTAGGTTAAACATTTTTACAATTAATTGCATTATTCCTTAAAATTAATCATGTTGTTATTATACATTAACATTTTTTAAGATTTTGAATTTCTCATTTGGAAAATTCATTACATAAGAGAGTAATTTTTATTTAATTTCTAAAATTGAATATATTACATTGTAGTTAAATCAGTATGAATATTTAAACAAATAAAAACAGTTTAACGACTATGATATCCATTATTCGCTAACCTGGAGGAAACCTCCGTGAGCGCCTGATGGTGTTTCTAATTTTAAGCGCCTGATGGAGGGTTAACATGTTTGCAGGATCATTAACCATGCATTTACAACCATTAAAACCTTGTATCCACATTATTTACAGAGACGGATTTGTATGATGTAGGTGTCAAAACATTTTTAATTAGATTTAGCCACTTTTATTGTTCTTTAAATATAAACTTTACTGTCTGTCACCAAGTGACAATGTAATATTAATGTTTCTCTTGGTTTAAGACAGCAACAAAAATTTACCAAATTTAAATTAGTTACATTTTCACTGATTTCCATTAGTTACATACTCTAGCCATATACGATAAGCATCTAGAGACAGTGCGTGGCAGAAAGCTTGTAATTAGCTATTTAAAACGATATATGCGGTTTACCTGTTGCAAACAAAACAACTAATGCCTCTGTTGTGTATTTTTTTCCTTAAGATCACGACGACTAATGTGTGTGGAGGGTTAAATTATTGTTGAATTAAAGTCTAATGTTCAATTTTTCATAACATTTTAACAGACATTTGGAAACTAATGCTAAAGAATTGCTTGATGAAAAGCATATCTCCCTCCACTAAAGTGTGTATGTAACATACTGACTTACATTTATGTGTTCAAATCTTTGAATTGCAGATAGTTGGTCATATTTTATGAGGAATGAAAAGTAAACTTTTATAATTATCAGTGATTGCTCTGGTATAATTTAATAACAAAAACTTCCCAAACCTTATGTTAGTGAATGATTAAGCGATCAACTGTATGGGTGGCAGGTGCGAAAGACTGCGCAGACAGCTCTGTTGGTGCTTATGGAACAGAACCTGGTTGGGCAGCAGTATGTGGAGGAGCAGCTGTGTCCTGTCATTGTGAACCTCACACATTTTGACGAGTATGTTGACTACCATCCCAGTATTGTGGCCGTGAGTATACATGTTCTCTTATAACAGTAGTCCAGAGTATGTTACTGTGTTAAAAGATAATTTAAATGCTTATGTAATATATACTTACTTGTTTGCCTTGTGTGGTTTAAAATCCTAATTATGGTAATTCATTTGTAATTATTAAGTTAATATAAAAATGCAGATGGTAAATTGTATCAACCCTATTAGTGCTGATGTATTAGAGATGTAGGTTTTTTTTCATATAGTGTCACCTCGTTTATTGAGGTGCTCCATATTTAGATTGCATTTGTATATAGTACAGTTATTTTTGAGTGTTTACTATGTGTTTTTTTGTAAATATATATACTTAA